>NC_056737.1:12185559-12305559 GCF_019279795.1 Protopterus annectens
TGTTTTATTGTTTTTTTTTTTTTGTTGTTCTTTTGTGGCTAAGTATTTGTGATTTGTTTAAAAAGGAAGGTTATACGTGTGTGTGTGTGTGTGTGTGTGTGTGTGTGTGTGTGTGTGTGTGTGTGTATATATATATATATATATATATATACTATTCAGACACACACACACACACACACACACACACACACACACACACACACACACACACACACACACACACACACACACACACACACACACACACACACACACACACACACACACACACACACACATGGAAGCATAACCCTTCTTAAACCATCCTTCTGTTTTAATACAAGTAGATCTGAGTAAAAAATAAATAATATAGGACTTGCAGACAACCTTTATTAGTCCTCCCTTTTGCCTTATTCTTTTTATAATCCTGGGAAATCTTGATTTGCAGCCTAGTATTTGAAACAAATAATGCAATTACCTTTATTAAGTCTAAAGTTATTCCTTGGCTGGCAGTAGTTACCAATTCTGTTTTGTGATTATCCCAACAAATGTTTAAGAGAACTATAAAAAATGACACATAGTACAATCTACACAAACAAAATTTTAACTAGTGAAGTCAGTATTAAAACTAGTATATGCACAAGCACCTCCTTTACAAATATAAATCATACAGGAGTTATGCTTAGCTTCTTTACTGCAGTCCTACATCTTTTCCCATATAAGAATATACACACATATATGGACATCTAAACATAGAAACCAGATGCATTTAATTTGTGATTCAAAGGTCTAAGCATTGCTTAACAGGTTTGCATGGTGTGGCACTGTGCTTAACAGTGCTTCAACGTGGCTCAGAGGTATATGTAAAAATATAGCAGTATTCCACGTAGCCAAGTGGCTAGAGGTATGACCTCATGTGCAGTAGGTGTGGGGTTTGAAACACGGAAGAGAATTATGCAATTATTTTTTCAATATAAATTATGCCAATTATTTTTAAAGTATGATATGCTCCGCTCAGCTAAGCTCTGCTAGGTCTTGCTAAGCCATGTTAAGTACTGCTTAAACACTCTCTGTTTAAGCACTGCTTGACATCGCTTGGCTGTGCTTAACTGGTTTGGACACTGCTAAGCACTGCTAAGCATTGCGAGTTTAAGTGCTGCTCAGCTCAGCTGCACTGGTTTGCACAGTGCCAAGTGCCACTCCGCATTTTTAAAAATTGCCCAGTGGCATTTAAGGACAGGAATATTGCTATATTAAGCCCAATAGGTGGGATTACACCATAATCCATTGGAGTTCTGTCTCTGAAGAATACAATGGCAGGTGTTGGAGACAGTTTGCACTTTTGAGGGCAGCAGTGGGGCAATGAGGAGACCAGGGTCGTGGTTGGATTCCTTGTGAAAAACCATGAAGATCGGCTCATGCAGGGAGGTTACCAGGGTTTGAAGTACAATGCAGAGGCCTGGGAATGGCTGGCAAGGGACTTCACCAGTGCAACTGGTATCCCTTACACAGGTGAGCAGTGTTGTCACCACCATGATGACCTGAAATGAAGGAAGGGGGATCTATTGGATGTCTGGATTCAAGAATTCCGAGTGGGCAATGTTCCACAAGTATGTAAGTATGTTTACCTATGTTTCACCAATATTTAATTTTGAATGTCTGCTAAACTGGTATGCATAATGGTATGTTTCTCAACCAACAACTGTAGAGGTGAGAGCTGGAAATGTCGAGGTGCACTCAGGGTGCCTGGCCAGGTTACACTGTGAGTGTGGTGAGTACAGCTGTATTATGCTATCTATAGTCAAATAAGACAGAAAGAGTAGAACATAAACCATTGATGTACAAAACATTTGTAGTGCAATAACTGTGGAATTACAGCTGCATAATGCCAACTGTTATGCAAGAAAAACTCAAAACTATTCCAGTAAATGCATGAAGGTATCTGTAATAAACTGTTGTGCAATACTTGTGCAATTAGATATGATATTTCAATCTAGTAACAATATATTGTGTGCACCTGCATTTTATTTAGTAATGTATAGGTTACCTAGTATCTCTGTCATGATTGCATTACATGCATATATGTGCAACTGTCACTGCAGTGTACTATAAAACTGCAGTACTAGTACCAGGTCATATTTTGTTTCCAGGTGAGCTCTAGGTAAATATCAGTCAGTCAAAGTTCAGCAGTAACTCAGTAGCTCAGTTTGTTAGGTGTTGTGTATTAAGTATATTTTGCCACACACAGACCAGGGTTTGAATCCAGTGCTATGTACTAATAAATATTACTGAATCAGAGGGTCTATATTATATTATTGCACGCTTACAAAAGTGAACGATAATTAATCGACCCCATGTAAGTGAAAGCTTACAATGTCGAAACCTCAGAACAGCAATTTTTTTCCAAGGGAAAAAAATTGCTGTTCCAAAAAAAAAAAAAAAAACTTTAAAACATTACAAAAAGTAGTGGGACTTCGTCCTTGACACTCCCTGACATGGGGGGCTGTGCCCCCCACACACCCCTACTTAAATATACCAACTCCAAGATCGCACTACAGTGCCAAAAATGTCAAAGTGATGGAAGCGGCCAAGCGAATTAAAAGCCTCTTCGCTATTTTGCCTTTCATTCTTTTACGTTCGATCAAGACGCATTCGACAAAATGCATCTGTGATCAGATATTCTCTCCACAAGGGCTACTAGTAAATGGGTGAGGTAGCTTATATTATGTGTAAATAATTGTTTATTCAGATATCACAGACTGTTAAAATCATTACCACCAATGTGCTATTAATGCATAAAATAAAGAAGATATGTGCAATAATACCAAAATATAGTAACATAAAAGAAATAAAATGTATAATCTTGGTATGGCTGTATGCCTGGTGTGTCTTGCAAAGGTTGCTGCAGTCAATTAATACATGTGACACACATGGCCCCTGCAGTCACTGCTATTGAGTTCTATCCCCATGCTTGCCAGAAATATTATGGTATCAGTCATGTATTGCTTACAGATATCATTCTCTTCACAGGAACATCAGGAAAATGGGTGAGTTAATTAAGATTAAGTATAAATAATTGTTGTTCAGATGTCATAGACTGTTAAAATCATTACCATGAATGTGTTATTAATTCATAAAATAAAAGAAATATGTGAAATAATAATAAAATATATTAACATAAAATAAATAAAATGTGTTAATCTTGGTATAGGTGTATGCCTGGAGTGTCTTGTAAATGTTGCTGCAGTCAATTAATACATTGTGATGCACACGTCCCCTGCAGTCACTGCTATTGTTTTCTATTCGCATACCTGCCAAGCAAGGCATGACAGTTTTGTAATCTCTTTACTGTACACATGCATGTCTCTCAAGTGTCACACTGTCACAAAATGTAATTACTGTTGCATAATCCCTTTCAGAGATGTATCATCAGCATGGTTATATGTCAATAGCAAAGTAACAGTACATCAGCCCACAATACACCATGGTAATTATATATGTCCACCTGATATACAAATCTTCTTTGTAGTTATGTACCTGCAGATGTCACTGCTTGGCCCATAGTATCCCATGTGGGTAGCTTGAGAGGTATGTACATGCTACAGCAGCTATACGGCATATGTACACATAAAAAAGGACAACCCTGTAGAGTAGATAGCATTCCTGTTGAAACCTATATAGCCCATGATGGTATTAATGGACTGTATCTCTCTCTCTCCCACCCCTTATCTTCATAAATTTACTATTGTTATACATTGGTTGTTGCTTACTATTAACATATGCTGTTCCATAAACTTAATTTGGAGCATGTGTTTTATTAATGTTATATATTACTATGGTTGCATATTAACATATCTTGTTGAATTACCTATTCTGTTGGTCTTATGCCATAACTGTTACTGCCATGTTGTTAATATATTGTCTGTTCTGTTATTTATTGTTGTGTTTCACATAAAATGCATTGAACTGTAATGGGGTTATTTCCAATGTTCTGGCATGCTGCTATTACTAACAATGGTTTTGCTCATAACTCACCTATATGTATTGGTTTACCTCCATAAACACAGCATGTCATGGTAGTCATGGTGGCCTGGTTCCTGGTGATCTGCCTACTCTACCTCAGCTGGCTGTGGCACCAGATCCCAGCACATCTGGGGCCCAGGCTGGCAGTGCTCCCTCTGCTGTCCCTCCACTACCTTCAGGTGGAACTTCCTCAGGGGATGGGGCCTGTCCCCCTAGGAGCAGGGGTGGGGGGGTTGTCACCCAGGAAGAGCTATCGGCCATGGTGCACAGGATTATTCATAGGAGCTATGAACATCACCTGCACTGGACTGAGGGCAGACTGGACAACCTGGTGGGGCCTGATGGCCCCAGCATCCAACCTCCAGCACAGCCACCTTTGGGGCAGTGAAGGAGCAGTGCCACCTGTCCATGGATGGGAATCTCAGTCATGCTGCTGCCAACTGGAGGCACATGCACCTCAGATTCCACAGCATCCTCCCCGTCCAAGGTGATTACCCCCATCATGTGTCACACACAACTCCTGTCAGCTGTCTTGTCTGTCTGCAAATGCAATCTCTCCTAGCCAACTTACCTCCCCACATGTACCTATGTCCTACCCCCAGCAGTCCACTCTCTCCTGAAAAAAAGTGAGCACCTGTCCCACAAAAAAAATATCACCCCCCATACATATCTCTCCATTTTGCACGTTTGTCCATTGGACACAACTAATTATGAAATTAATTAATTAATAACACATTTATGTTGTCCTCACCCCTCTCTCTGGGGTGTGAGGCTCCAAATTCATGTACAAATTCTGTAAAACCTGCACAGCTGTTGCTGTACAAGAAATGGAAAGCTATGGTTCTTTCCTACACCCTTCCTGCACAGCCCTACCTGCCTTTCAGTATGTTTTTCCCCCTGCTTGCACTTATTTCACCACTGTCCTATCATCCCCTTTTGTTTTCTTTTATAATTTCTAGTGCAGGTTTACACTGAGCTAAGCAGCACATTGTGATGAAGCGCATCACACAAACCTGCTTAAGCAGTGCTTAAAAGTGCCATAATGGTCTTATGTGTTTCTCACAGTGTTAGGCAGATCAGGAAAATAATCACCCCTGCCAAATCTCAAACCCATGCCCCTGTTAACTATACCACAGTTCATTAAACCACTAGGCCACTCAGCTCTAAACTAAAACAGCTGTTTCCAGAAAAATGTAGTGATTGCCACTGACAGATGGCAAGCACATATAATGGGAAAAATGGGTGTGCACCTGGGACTGTGATGCAAACACTACACTAGAATACAGCCAAATAAATAATAATGAATGTACATGAGGCCTGGGATAGCAGGCATACCTGTCAACTGTACAGATTGTTGCACAATGTCCAGAGTTTTGCCGACTATTTAAGGCCCGGTTTTGATAAAATCGTATTTTTTTCTGGCAAAGTACTGGTAGTAAACTGGTAAATCATCAAAGATTGTGGTTAGAACATCACGACAGACATTTGAGTTTCACACGTCATACCCTTCAGAAAATACATGCTAATGCAAAACCTGTTATTCTATCAACATTCTACATTTGTAAGAGCAATACATAAAGATTGTTCCTATTTTTGGGCCTTTGTCCCACGTTTATTTATGGCTTTGTCCAGATTTCCTGCACTAAGAGTTTGAGAGGTATGATAGCAGGTAATTGTTCCCTTTTATCAGCAACATCTTTAAACACACCTTCTAAGGCAGCAATGGCAAAGTACATGTGTACAACTGGGACCCTGCTGCACACCAACTGCCTTTAAAAGCCATGCACTTAATGATGGATGCAGACAATGTGTGTCACAGACTGTATTTATGCACATATATCTTGCAAACACAGTTGCTACAACACTGGCTCAGTCTATTAAATTCCTTGTATGTAGTATAGTTTGCTGCCCACAGTCCTGGGGTTGAATCCAGTGTGTTGCACATCAATTACGTTCTTATGAACACAGCTAAGTAATGACTGAGTCCTATGATTTAACCCACACAGGTTGCTACTACTGCATTAACTGCTAACCATGTTTGTAAGTCAAAGGCCTGTAGGTAGGGACACACTGCACATATTTCTCAAGCCAAACTATATGCTGCCTACTACTCTGTGATTGGCACTGTTATATAACAGATGTACCTTATGCCCATGCCTTGATTAGACTATAAAGGGTACCATTACCCTGGCTCTGCTGTGATGACACAGCTGACACTGTGGCCCCAGTTACACATACAGCTTGCTGTCTTTTAAAGAGGGAACATTCCCCTCCATGTGTCCTAGGTGGCAGCAGCAGCTGCAGCCTGGAACATACACCACTCTATGTGAAGCTAGCTGCTACAGACCTACCATACCTCACAACCCCTAGAACAACCATACATAAAGGGAGGGGGTAAAAGGTCCAGCAACAGGGACATGTTTCACAGTTTGCCCCTACAAAGTTAGTGAACTGATAGAATAGCAGCTATTTTATTTATTTATTTATTTATTTATTTTATTTTACATTTGTTGACCGGGCTAGTCCAGCTGGATCAATGTCCATTTTCAGTGGAGGCCCGGGGAGAAAAGCTCCACAGATTAAAGCATGGTTATAGAAATACATGTACAATAAACACTTATGATACAGGCAATGAGCAAAAATACAAAGATATTAGTCCAGGTCAGGTAATGCAAATCTAAGAAAAAACAAATAATACCAACTATGTAATACCAATTATGTAATTAAAACAAAAAGTTTTTTTTTTTTTTTTTTTTTTTTTTTTTTTTCACAGCTACTGCATCAGCATGCAAAGTCTGATGGGTATGATGTTGCACATTCACATGTCTCCCTCTCCTTACTGACCTCAACCCACAATGTTTAAACTGAACTGCCAGATAATCAAAATGTCATAGGTTCATAGGTTCAAAGGTAGGTACTAGGCTATCTGCCCCAGGGCATTTATAAGCCTAACCAGAGCGTGTCGGCTTTCACCACCCCATTTATTAATTAACTGATCCTCTGTCAAGCAGAGCCAATGAAGTGAACCCAGGGGTGTATTTTCTGTTACCCATCTACTCGTCAAGGTTTCTCTTGAAGAGTGTTAGTGAGGGGCTCTGCATAATGTAGTTTGGAATTTTGTTCCAAAGCATGGGGAGTCTCTGTGACAGGAATCAATCCCTCCAGCATGTTCTATTTATTGTTGTGGTGAGGTTTAGCTCACTAGAGTGGGTGGCTTGCAGTGACTTGGATTTCTTTAGGTGGATCATATCCATCAATTCTGAGTTGGACATGGCTTTGTAAGTCAGGCAGAGATCACCTCTGAGTAAGCAATATACCACTGAGTACAGCCGGAGTTTTTTCAGTCAGACTGCATAGGACATATGTTTGAGGCCAGTAATCCTCTTGGTGAGGTACTTTTGTGGTCTTTCCAGCTGTTGGAAGTGTCTTGTGAGGTACATCCCAAATGGGGCATTGTACTGTATGATGGGTCTGATGAGTGACGAGTAGAGGGCCACTATAACCTCTTTATTTCTAAATGCGAACCCTTTAGTAATTAGATGGGCCACATAGAAGGATTTCCTAACTACTTTGGCAATATGATTGTCAAAGGAGAGATTACTATCTACCTGGGTCCCCAGATCTCTTATTACCTCTTCTGTATTAAGGATCTACCACCTATGTGGCAATTCTTGGATGTTTTGTTTTTTTCCAAATGGGATGACTATGCATTTTTTGGCATTTAGCTTGAGGCCATGACTTTGACACCAGGTGTCCATCTCAGTAAGGCCCTTTTGAAGGATGTCCATGTCAGCCAGTGAGTCAATTATGGTTCCCAGTTTGCAGTCATCAGCAAACTTGGTTAGCTATAGTCCTCCTGTGTTTGCCTTTATTTCTGAGAAGTATATCCAAGACAGTAGGGGTCCCAGGACCGAGCCTTGTGGGACACCACTTGTGACTGGTTTAGAGTTGGACCTGGAGCCCGCTATTCTTACCATGTGAGTTCTGTCTGTAAACTAGTTGGCAACCCATCTCATGACGTAGGGGTTTATGTTCAGGCTGGTGAGTTTTTCTGTAATACCTGAGTGGGGAATGATGTCAAAAGCCTTGGCAAGGTCAAGGTAGGCTGTGTGAACCACCTTTCCCTCATCTATGGCCTTGGTGACTGTCTTGAAGAAGTCAACCAGGTTTAGTAGGCATGATCTGCCCTTAACAAAGCTGAACTGGGTTGGGTCAAGTGTTTGAAGGTTCCCAATGTCTTTGTTAATGAGTTCCATGATGGTGCGCTCCATAGCCTTGCAGACTAGGCTAGTCAGGCTTATGGGGCGATAGCTACCGGGGTCAGTTGTGACCCGTCCTTTGTGAAATGGAATAACTGTTGCTGTGCACCATTCTATGGGCACATAGCCTGTGGAGAGGCTGAGGTTGAACAGCGTGTTTAGGTTGTGGGGTTAGTTTGTTCTGTAGTTTGTGCAAGATGCAGCCTGGGTCACCATCTTGCCCCATTGACGCTGTGTTTTTGGCTTTTGCAAGGGCTGCTTTCACCTGTGCATCTGTGATTTCTGGGAGACTACACTTTTTCGATATTACTGTGGGCCCTTTTGGGGGTGTGAGGGGGTGAAGTTTGCACTGAATCTATCTGCCAGGATTTTGGCAATATCAGTAGGTTCAATATATTTTGTGCTATTTTGCACTAGTTCAGTGCATATCTGCGAGTTGCCACTTAGATTCTTAACATAGTTAAAGAAGGCTTTGTGGTTATCTTTTGAATCCTTGGCTATTTTCCTTTCAAAGTTAGCCTTGAATGATTTTATGAGGGACCTTAGTTTCTTTCTGATACTGATCAGGGATGTCTTCCCTTCTTGGGATTTGCTTTTTTTCTGAACTAGTTTGCTCCTTCTATTGTATAGCCTGCTTATGGCAGGGGTCCACCAGACTGGTTTCCTTCTCTTAGAGGAGTGAGTCTTGGTTTTGCTAGGAATGGCATGATCCATGCATCCTTGTAGGTGCTCATAGAGTGCATTTGTAAAAGTTTCTGCATCTTGGCAGCATTATCCTTTAGTGTGGGGGCTGTGAAACTTACCGCCTCTGTCTTAAGTAAGGTGAAGTTTGCTTTAGAAAATTTTTTACTGTGGTTTCTTTAATTGGGGGTGGTGGTGGGGTGTGGACATCCAGAGTGATTAGTTTATGGTCTGATTTAACCAGTGATGGGTTGACCTCTGGTGTGGAACACCTGTCACCCATGTTGGTGATGACTAGGTCCAATATGTTTAAACCTCTGGTAGGGGAGTTTACCAGCTGATCCAGGGCATTTGAGTTGATGAATTCCAGGAAGTGCTGGGCCTGGGAGTTTGTACTCGAGTAGTTTTCCCAGTTCATAGGTTCATAGGTTCATAGGTTCATACTAGGCTATCTGCCCAAGGGCATTTATAAGCCTAGCCCATAGTTATGTGGCTTTCGCCACCCCTTTAGTTTGAATAAAAACTATGCCTATCATTTTTCTGTGCCTCTGTCAAGCAGTGACACTGAAGTAATCCCTGGGGTATATCTGCGATCTCCCATCCATTGGTCAAGATTCCTCTTGAACAAGGCCAGCGAGGTGCTCTGCCTCACATGTACCGGGATTTTGTTCCACAGCATAGGGAGTCTCTGGGTGATGAATCTGTCCCTCCAGCACGTTCTATTTATAACCATGTCAAGGTTTAAGTCTCCGCCCTTGTGGTTCTGAGGGATCTAGATTTTTGAGGTGAAGCATATTCATCAAATCTGGGTTTGACATGGCCTTATATGTCAGGCACAGGTCACCTCTGAGCAAGCGGTATGAGACTGAATAAAGCTGGAGTTCTTTCAGTCGGGCAGCATAAGACATATTTTGAGACCCTTTATCCTTTTGGTGAGGAACTTTTGGGGCCTTTCAAGCTGCATCAGGTGTCTGGTCAGATACATTCGAATGGGGCATTGTACTCAATCATAGGTCTAATGAGTGATGAGTACAGGGGACGATGACCTCCTTGATCTAGATGTGAATCCCTTCATGATCAGGTGGGCGATATAGAAGGTTTTCCTAACTACTTTAGCAACATGAGTGTCAAACGAAGACTACTGTCAACTTGGGTCCCCAGATCCCTGATGACTTTTTCTGTGCTCAGTGGATTGTCACCTATATGGTAGCTAGGGTAACCTTGTTTTTCCCGAAGGGTATGACTATGCATTTTTTGGCGTTTAACTTCAGGCCATGGCTCTGGCACCAGTTATCCATTTCTGTGAGGCCCTTCTGGAGGATATCTGTGTCAGATGTGTTTTCGACTATGGCGCCCAGTTTGCAGTCATCTGCAAACTTTGTCAGCCATAACCCTCCTGTGTTTGCTTGTACTTCAGAAAAGTAGATGCTGAACAAGAGTGGACCCAGGACTGAGCCCTGTGGGACACCACTTGTGACAGGCTTTGCATCTGACATGGCTCCAGCAACTCTGACCCTGTGGGTTCTGTCGCTTAGCCAGTTTGCAACCCATCTTGTGATGTATGGGTTTACATTCAAGCTGATGAGTTTTTCGATGATACCTGAGTGGGGTATTGTGTCGAAGGCCTTTGCCAGGTCGAGGTAGGCTGTATGGACTGCCTTTCCCTCATCAATGGCCTTGGTGACTGTCTCGAAAAAGTCAACCAAGTTTAAGAGGCAGGATCTGCCTTTGACAAAGCCAAACTGGGTTGGATCCAAAGTCTGCAAGTTCCCTATGTCTTTATTTATGAGTTCCATTATGATCCTCTCCATGGCTTTGCAGATAAGGCTTGTCAAGCTAATGGGGTGGTAATTTCCAGGGTTATGAAGTGGGACCACAGTCGCCGTGCGACACTCCTTGGTGCGTATCCTGAGGTGAGGCTAAGATTAAACAGCTGTCCTAACTGTGGGTTTAATTCCTCGTTGAGTTCATGAAGCACACAGCCGGGGACACCATCCGGTCCCATGGATGCTGTGTTTTTCCCTTAGTGAGGGAAGTTCCCACCTGGGCGTTGGAGATGTTTGGGGGCTACAATCCTCTGGAATAGATATCTCTCCTTTTGGGGGAGGGGAGAAGTTTGCACTGAACCTGTCAGCCAGTATGTTAGCAATGTGTGTAGGTTCAGTAATTTTCACATCATTTTGAACAAATTCTGAGCATATCTGGGAGTTTCCTCCTAGGTTTCTAACATAGCTAAAGAAGGCCTTATGATTGTCTTTAGAGTCCTTGGCGATTTTTCTCTCAAAATTTGCCTTTGATGATTTTATGAGAGCTCTTAGTTTTTACTTATAATGATCAAAGGTGTCTTACCTTTCAAGGATTTTGCTCTATCTTGTAGTAGCTTCCTCCTTTTGTTGTAGAGCTTGTTTATGGCTGGGGTCCACCAGACTGGACGCTTGCCTTTGGTACAGAGAGTCTTAGTTTTGTTTGGGATTGCCTGATCCATGCAGTCCTGTAGGTGCTGGTAGAAGGCATTTGTAAGTGATTCAGCGGTTTGAGTAATGTTTACCACTGGCTCAGGGGCCTTAAAGGAGACCACACTAGTTTTTAGAAGTGTGAAATCGGCTTTTGAGAAGTTTTTCACTGTGGTCTTTTTGTTTCAGGTGGGAGGGATGAGGACCTCCAGCGAGATTAGTTTATGATCTGATCTCACCAGTGAGGGGTATACTTCCGGTGTTGAACATTTTGATCCCATGTTCGTGATGATGAGATCAAGTATGTTTTCACCTCTTGTGGGGATGGTGACTAGTTGTTCCATGGCATTTGAGTTTATGAACTCCAGGAATCTTTGGGTTAGAGTGTTCGGGCTTGAGTAGTGTTCCCAGTCTATATTAGGGTAGTTGAAGTCACCTAGTATGATGGTGTTTGGAGATACATTTATCCCCTCCAATGTTTTCAGGAAGGCCATGTGAGGTTCCTGAGTTTGAGAGGGTGGCCTGTAACATGCTACAAATTGCAGAGCAGTCTTGCCTATGGTTAATTGCACCTGGATGGTCTCCGAATGGTAGGGTAATTAAAATCACCCAATATCAGGGTATCCGGTAGGACCTTCATGTTTTCCAGTGTCTCCAGAAAGGTGCAGTGGTGGTCCTGGGTCATGAAGGGTGATCTGTAGCAGGCCACAATTTGCATTGCAGATTTGCCCGATGTTAGTTGCACATGGATGATCTCAGAGGTATCATGCTGCGCCACTAACCTGGAGGTGTAGGTATCCTTGATGAATATGGACACACCCCCTCCTTATGTGTTTCAGTCCATGTTCTGTGGCCAAAACTTGTGGTATGAGTTGTAGCCCGGTAGTGCTGAGGTGCTCTCTGGTGCCTTGAACCAAGTTTCAGTTACTGCACAGATGTCGAAGTTCTCCATACTGAGGAGTTCTTCGAGCATGTGCATTTTGAGATTTAAACTCCTGGCACTGAGTAGCATAACCCTCAGTTTTTTGTTAATTTTGCTGTTTACGGAGGTGGGTTTGACTTTTGAGCCTTGCCTAAAAAGGCACTATGGGGGCAGCAAGAGCCTTGGCCAGTATTCGAAAGCCTAGGGGTGACAGGTGCAAGCCATCTCTTGCGAAGCAATGCGGCTTGTCGAGCATGTCGTCCCAGGCTGACAGACACTGGATCCCCTTTGAATGACACCAGAAGCTTAGCCAATTGTTGAAATTGATCATTTTTTCTTTATACTGAGGTATCATTCTTAGTGAGGGCAGGATGCTAGTCAGGGTCAGGGTCACACCAGCCTGGGCTACATGATAAGAGAGCTCTTCCATGTTTCTTTTCATGTAGTCCAGGGACAATGTCATGGGGCAGTGGCCAAACGTATCATGCAAAACTGTGGACATACCTCAGAAATGTCAACAGTGGACAGTATTTATACCTACCCTCTGTGATGCTGTAGTCTCCACACCTCACTAATGACCATCTCAAAGTCTAAGAAAGGGGCCAAGGCCTACGTGAAGGCCTTACATATTGCACTGTGGTGCCATGTCATTGGCTAATGAAACTGCAACCCAACTGTTTTGGATGCAATTAGCAAGTCTGAGGCACAGACTGGTGCACAGGCAATTACCTGTTAATGAGCAGTACCTACAAAAGGCAATCAACTGCTGCCTATGGGAAACAGGTCTGTATGTTGTTTTGCTCACACAGACAATGGTTTTGCAAGCTATTTTCTGAGGAACACTTCAGAAAAGGAGTATTGCACTCTACCAGGTATGTAACAGATGTCCCCATGTAATAGGATTCAGATGGTAGAATGGTGGTATGGGGAATAGGGATTGCAGCAGTAGGCCTATCATACATCTATGGTGACATGTTGATGATACTCTTCTGTCCAACAGCTACAGGCATGCCTCACCCTGATTTGAGTCAAATCCCAGCTTTGCCCCTGATACTCCCTCCTACAATGGTCGGCTATTGCAGGAAAGCTAATAGAATCTGTGTTAGATGTAGTGACACTATGTAAGGGTGTACACTCCTGTAACATCAAATGATGTACTGTCATTCACAACCTCTCAGTATGTCAATGCAACACATAAAGAGTGTTGGCATTCTACAGGTGTCTGTGACTGTCCCTGATGTACCCCGGCTAGGTCACTATTTTGTTCACATTCATCCTTCTTTGGTTGAGAGCTTTGGCTAACATAACTGTCAACCACCTACAGCAGGGATTTGATCATAGCCATAAGTAATGGAGGAAACAGGTCCAACCTCAGTGACAGGAGATACATATTGGCCATACAACATAAAACTATGAATACACTAATGGATATTACTGTAGTATATGTGTTTTCTGAGGGGTCTGGTATGTGACAGCCACATTCTCTAGTGTCCATCAATGACCATCAATGAATGGCCAACCATTTGTCAGACATCCACATGTCTGTGCCGAAAGGAACACATTCATGAGGCACAGGTTCACAGTTGACATATTAGTTGGAGCTTGCCCATAGGGGACATGCCCAGTAAACTGCAGTGATGGGTGTAGAGACATACAGCAGAATCTGTCATGGCACACAGGGACATACCCAGTATTGCTACTATCCTGATTATAGCCACACATGTAGTGTGTTGATACACTGTGGGGTATGATGTGTGAGGGAGCAGTGGATAGTGCAGGCTGTATTGGTTGTTCAGGGTCTGTACATAGTGAATGTCCACATATCTGGTCCTGTAATGTGTCCCCCTCTTATTGTCTTTCAGGAACAATGTATCACAGGAGGAATCTCCCATTCATAGCTGCATAGAATGCTGTTATCCTGGATGGCCTCAGAATGCATCATCACATTCTGCTTTCAAGGGGTCAATAACATTGTGACCAGTGTGCAGCATTGTGGGGTAACCTTGTCAGGGTGGTAAACCAAAGTGGACATCAGAACAGGGCCTACAAGCAGGTCAGACACAGGGCCACAGATATGCTCAATGTCGCATGTCAAAGGGCAGCTGCTGGGGCCAAGGATCACGCTGCCACCATTGGAGGGCCTGCAACAGAACAACCATTCACAGCCACAGAGGAAGTCCTGGCAAACCTAGAATCAACCACCAGCTCCTAGGCATCCATCAACCCATACATCCTGAAGGTGGGTGCCATAGCGGAGCGTCCAGGTAAGCTTACTTTGTTCACCAGTGTAATACTGTATCAATCATTGTGTCAGGCTCTGCATACCAGTTCATGGGTGTCAGGTCTATCTGCATTGGGGGGATGTTTTAATGCACAGTTGTGCACACATAATCAGAATATCAGCAATGTAGGCAGTATCACATTCGGAACTGTACATGAGATATATATCCATATTAATGTCTAACAGTGCAGCATTTGGTATTGCTGACAATCCCTCTACCTCACATTTTCCATAGGTATGTCAGGTGTGGCTGGAGTCTGTGGTCCTGTACCTAGTAAGTGTGATACCATTGTTTTATGGCTTATATATACCATATGAACATTAAGGACTGCCATTTAGCCCAAGGCACAACTGTTATGCTTAGCCAAAATGCGATAGTTGTATGTTCCATATTGGAGCAGTTGACTACAGTGCATGCCATGGATAATCACAGATGTGTATTTGTACAAACACTAACATGTTTGCAGTTATAGTCATGAACAAGTATGCAGCCTGCTATACAGGAGGTAATGACTCTAGGATGCTTCTTCACTCACTACAGGGAGATGGTACATACATGCGGCAGTGATACTACAGCAGGCATATCATTCTCAGGGTAGGTGTACTGGATATTATGTGTAGTTCTATCACATACACTGTCATATTGAGTAACCCACAGGTGTAGTGTACTGGCAACATTTACTGGATATAGCTGAATTGCATGAGCATATTAGAAACAGACTGTCTTGTCTGTGTATGTTGTTGTGTGTATGTATATTGTGCATGAGATCCATGATGAGATGTGTGACTGGTAATGCAGTTGTGGCTCCTCATCTATAGGAGACTATGTGGATTACCATACATAATAGTGCAGGTAATAATGTACTGATTTTGTCTTCCTCCTCACAGGTGGGGGTTGGAGTCTGTCTCCCCTTCACAACCTGATGTCAGTGTCCCATAGGGCTCTGATGATGATGATAGTGAGGCACAGGTAGGGTTGTCAGGGCCAAATTCTGTCCCAGAGGTTGACACCCTCTTCTGCCTCCATTATCCCCACACACAGTCAGTATGCCAACACATACCCAGTCCCCAGAGGCCATAGATATTGGACAGTCACACGGTGTCTACACTGAACAGATCAGTGTGACAACTATGGCATCAGTGAGTGTAGACATTGGCCATAGCCAGACAGATGGTGAGGTCTCACACAGGCAGATTGACAGGAATGATCAAAGAAGGACTACTGTCCATCCATGTCTTATCATAGGTGTCACATTATGGGTCACTCGCCACATGTTTCAGGATATTATGGAAGCACAGGCACTTATAAAATGCAACACCAGACGGATGCTCAGGGTCATGGATGCAGCACAGTCTGACATCCACGACTGCCTCCACTACATGCCGTGGATCATTTCACTGATGTAGTGGACAGATGGTGGGCTGAGACAGTGTCTGTCTTTGCCCACACATTATCTGTGCTGGAACATCTGGTTAGGGTAGGGCATCAGGCATGTGGACATAGGTCAGCAGCATTGTCTGCTGAGAGTCCACGTGTCCATGCACACTCACGCTCCCATAGTGGTAGTACCTCCAGCGCTACAGAGGGAAGTGTGCTGTCCACACCATGATGTGGAAGGCCATGGACACTTGGTCCTGAGTGGTCCAGTGGTGGACATGGGCTCAGCAAACAGCAGTCACCATCAGGTACTAGAACCTCATCCAACCTTGACCATGGTGGTGTCACTGCCACTAATGACAGAGCAAGTTTCTGTGTTCGTGACCGGTGATGGTGAACTATCCACTCTGCCATGTACAGTCCACAGCTATCCAGCATGCACATGTGTAGAGCTAGCACTGGACTTGACTGTGCACATGCAAACCCTCAAACATTACTGTCACATGCAGGTCACCCATAGACACACATGGCACTTCTCCATGGCACATATCACCAGCACCCTTTCCTGACTGACACACATGCTGCCAACTGTATGACACAGCCTAGGAATCTGGCACCCCCACACCACACACTGTGCATGCGATGATACCTGTGCCACATCCCTGCCATCTGTGCCATCTATGCAGGGACATGCAGATGTGTGTCTGATGCACAGAGTGACTATATTACTTTCAATGCAGTTATGTAGTGCAGTATTGTTATGCCATTGCAGGTGCTGTGGGCCATGACAGGTATTGTGTGCTGGCATGTGTCATGACTGCACAACAAATCTTGTTTATCTTAGGTGCATGATGTTAGACTGGTGGTAGCGTGACAGAATGAAAGGTGTATCACGGACCTGTGTATGTGTCTGTTCCAGGGGTTTCAGTGGTTATTCTATGGACACATGGTGGCAGTATAGTGGAATAGGATGGCATGGGAGCACAGCAGAAATATGACATCAGCAAGGTACTGCAGTATTTCTGTATGGTTCCCTAGGTGCATATGTGTAGAAGGTCTTGTGTGGGACAGTGGGGGCAGCCATCATAATTATGAATTCATACTTTGTGAAAAGGTATGCTACTCTTTATACATGTCACCTACAAACCTAGATGGTGGTAGACATCAGTGATGCCTATTTAGGACCTGGAGCTTGTCACAGGGCTGTAAAATGCATAACAATTGCACAGAAATAGCCCATATTGGCATGTCCATAGTGATACTTCTGTAACCACACACATGGATACACACACACGCACACACACACACACACACACACACACACACACACACACACACACACACACACACAGCTGGCTGGTGGGAGATTAGAATCTCTACCTATCTACTATTACACACTATAGCTCACAGTAGTTTTCGCATGTGCTAAAGAGTTTATCTGAGTTTGGACTGTCAGCTAGTACTCTTAAGGTGGATGACAGCAGCAGGCCTTGTAGAGGAGGGCATTTAGAGGCCAGCAGTTAGTCTTAGGTCTATAAAATGCATAACCATTGTACGTATGGTCTTGTCCATAGTGCTGCAGATGAATACATCTATACACACACACACACACACACACACACACACACACACACACACACACACACACACACATATAAACATAGAGTTGGCTGATGTAAAAGTTAAACCTCTATCTATCTAGTAGTACACACTACACCTTGCATTACTTACCTCATGCACCACAGAGATTACTTAAAAGTAGATTGTCAGCCAGCAATGTTAAGGTGGATGACATCAGCAGGCTTTGTAAAGGAGGCTAATGTATAGGCCACCAGGTAGTCAAAGGGCCTTAAAATGTATAGCCACTGCTCAAAGAAAGCCATGTCTGCAGTGCTGCAAGGGGTGATATTTACACACAGGCACATTCACAGAGAGTTGACTGTTGTGAGATTAGAACCCTTATGGATCTGGTAGTACACACTACAGCTTCTAGTACTTATCACATTTGCCACAGAGATTACTTGAACGTAGACTCTCAGTCAGTGCTGTTAAGGTGGATGACATCAGCAGGCTTTGTAAAGGAGGCCAAAGTAGATCCATCAGATAGTCAAAGAGCCTTAAAATGTACAACCATTGCCCAGAGATAGGCATGTCTATACAGCTGCAAGGGGTGATATTTACACACACACACACACACACACACACACACACACACACACACACACACACACACACACACACACACACACACACACACACACAGTGTTGGCTGTTGTGAGATTAGAGCCCCTGCCTATCTAGTAGTACACACTATAGCTTCTAGTAATTATTGCATGTGCCATGGAGATTACTTGAAAGGAGACTGTCAGCAAGTGCTGTTAAGGTGATAACATCAGCAGGCTTTGTAAAGAAGGCCAATGTTGAGGAAAGCAACTAGTCACACAAGGCCATAAAATGAACCACCATTGCACAGACATTGGTCAGATGAGCATGTCTTTACTGCTGCAGGAGATATATCTGTATACACACACAGACAGTTACCTGTTGTGAGGCTAGAACCCTTACCTATCAATTTATACACACAGTAGCTCACAGTACTTATTGCATGTACCACAAGTTCATCTGTTGGATTTGTGGATGCAGCCACAGTACTTGTGGCCTACGAAAAGTGGCCTTGTATTACACAGCATGTGTGGCCTGTAGAGTGTTACAGCATGCTGCTGTTATTGTCACTAGTGTCATAGGAGTGAGATACCTGTTAATACCCCTGCTATGTGTGTACAGTTCAACTGCTAACAATCACAGCAAAGTTTAATGCAAAGCTTTTGGGTTAACCACCATTCATCAGTACATAAAATCATATGAAGTTTTTCATTATTTAAATAGGGAACTATTTTAAGTTACATGTTTCAGCCAGCCTAACATCATGAAACAACAATTAATTATTTAGTTCCCTATTTAAATAATGAACAAATTCATATGATTTTATCTACTGATGAAGGGTGGTTAACCCAAAAGCTTTGCATTAAACTTTGGCATGACTGTTAGCAGTTGGACTAATTTTAATAATGTGTGTACAGTTCCCAGTATGGCCATGTCTGGCTGGTTGCAGTTTGGTAGGTGGACAATTGGCCATGGACAATATGGCCTGCGTTGCAACCATTGCACATTACACCACCTGCTCACCATTGTCTGTCTACAGGGAGACATTCCACATGCACAGGGTTCTGTGGGTGTGTGGATTCTGTCCTTTTGTGACCTTGGTCTGTTGCCATCAGACAACTGTTGTGATGTGTAGGTGCAGACTACCCCAGCATTCTGCATGTAAGTGTGGACATTCTTACATCCTCCCACACACAAATATATATATATATATGTGTGTGTGTGTGTGTGTGTGTGTGTGTGTGTGTGTGTGTGTGTGTGTGTGTGTGTATGTGTAAAAGAGGGATGTCATTTTAACTCTTGCTGTGTGCATACATTATGTAAATGTTTTATGTAGATATATATACATATTTTAACATATTTATATGTGCCACATGCTGATAGCTAGGATAATCATGTGTGAAGGGCATAGGGGGAGACATAAATAGCTGTCTGTATGCACAGACATATTTACACATAGTTGTTCTTTAGGTGGAAGAGGCAAGAGACATGGCCTCAAATTAGCTAAGTGTAGGAGCTAAGTGTGACTGTCAGTACTTTCAAGGTGACTCCAGGCCAGACCTACCTGTACTCCAGTACAGGATTTTGTGTGCTACAGACCATTGGCTGCTGCAACTGTTTCCGCACTCCAGCACCTCCCTGATATTTTGTCCGAGACATTCCTCGGCTGTTTGCTGAATGCAATATGTGACTCAAACCTGTCAACTGTACAGATTTGCACAGAATGTCCAGATATTTGCCTCATATCTTTGGTCCGTGTTACATGACATTGTGGTTTTCTGGCACATTTGTGGTGAATCATTAAAGACTGACATTAGGAAATAATGACAGACATTTGAGATTCAGACTGCAGACACTTCAGGAGATTCATGGTAATGCAAGACCTGTCATTCTATCAAGTCTTTACATTTGTAAGTGCAATATTTAACACATGCCTCTATTTTAGGCCTTTGTCCCAATTACATTTATGGCTTTGGCCAGATTTGTTGTTGTAAGAGGTTGAGAGGTTTGATGTGCTGGGGTATATGCTGTAACACCACATATAGGGTGATAGATTGCATACCTCTCCCTGTTACGTTTTTTCAGAATGTCCTGCCTATTGCCCCATATGTATGCTTCGTTTCTCATACAGTTGTGGTTGTCCGCTGCTATACTGTAAAATGCAGGCACTGAAGTGTTGTAACTACTGAGACATTTAAGTGATGGCTTTTATATCCTGCAGATAATCTGACCTGTTGAAATCTACTGTTATACTAGTCACTTTCTAGGTTACTCAGACCATGTATAATGTCTGTCTGTAGGTTTTGCCCTTTGTTCCCCCATTTTCTCTGGCTTTGTCCAGTTGTCTTGCAGTCACAGATTGCAGCATTCAGACAGCCTCTGGGACTCCTACCATACAAGTAACTCACATGCAAATGTTATAAATGCTGCCAGTATCAAACCATCAACACCATCACCCATGCTAATGTCCTTAGTCCAGTGAGCCACAGAAGCCACCAGAGAGGGAAAGAGGTTTAATTCCTCACACTATCAACAGTATACAGACATACACTGACCCTTGCATTTTGTGGGTATATATGTGAACAGGTTGTATGTCACAGCCCTGGAAATGTGTGGTCTGCTGATATATCCTTGCAAACATACTCTGTTACTGCAGTTGTATGGGAACACAGATGTGTTGGGGACAGGGGACTGTGGCATTGACAGTCTTGCATCTGTCCTATGACTCCACTGTTTGGCATTTCCCTTGCATAATGCAGTGGGGTTTCCAGCCATGTGGCCTAATGAATATTATGGTGCACTCAGTATTGGACAGAGTACCTGTTGCATCAAGTGGATGTTATATCTCTGTAAGTTGCCCAGTATCCCACTCTATTCCCTTGCATACATGTAGCAGGTCCATACATATGCTACCATAGTCAAGTACCCCGTACATTTGTTGTACAGCAGAGTGACTTACCTTGTGAATGCAGCAGTTGAGAGACCTGTGTTTCATGGCTGACTCTGTCTGTTGCATGCAGTACACAGCCAATACATGGTTAGGTATAGGTTGTGTGGTGTGGCTGGCATCCTGTTTACTATGTATGTGAGTCACAGTAAGATGTCAGTCCTTAGGACCCTAGGTTGTCAGTGCATGTGCTATGCATTGCCTCTTGACCAAGGTCAGGGCATACTGGGCATGCTTACGTCTGCCTACAGGGACAACCTCTGGGGGGTTCTCCTCCAAGTTCCCCTGTGGGTGTGGCTTTGGGGACCTAGGTACTGATGGGGGCTGTGTGTCCCTTCCCTGTGATGACCCTACCATAGTTGTTTCCTCAGGATCATATTGTGTAGCATGGCAGACACTGTGAACATCTGTGAACATGTGGCAGAAAGTACTAAAGGGATCCACCAGATATAGTGAGGCACCAGAACCGTGAATTGAGCAGCCCAAGCACATGCTCTATAATGTTCCTAGTTTGGGCATGTGCCTCCTTATGGCATTCTTCGGTAAGTGTGTGTGTATTTCTGATGGGTGTCATCATCCACAGTTCCAGTGCACAGCTAGCATCTTCCAGTAGATGGCCATACGAGATTTCCCCTCTGGAAAACATCTGGTAAAGCTGTGATGGATGCCAGATATGGTAGTCATGATAACTGCCAGGGCTGCCAGCACACACATTCATGACAATGCCCTGGGCATTGCACATGACCTGGCAGTTGATGAAGTGATACCCCTTGCAGTTGATGTAGACTACACCCTCTTCACTGGGCAGTGCTTTAATGTGAACATAAGTGAAGTCTATGGCACCCAGTCCTCAGGGTAGTGTGCTAAATGGTAGTAGAGATGCATACTGCTGGCCCTCTCCTCAGGGGTGCGGGGTAAATAAATGTGCTCACTGGCACGTGTTTGCATGGCATCCAGTAACTGGTGGAGAACCCTGGATGCTGATGCCTGTGAGACCCCCATCATGTCTCCAGTTGGTCTCTGAAAAGTACCTGTAATTAGTATCCTAAGGCCTACACATACCTTTGTTTCCACTGGGATGTGTTCCCTCTGTTGGCTGTGGGTCTGAGATGAGGGTAGCAGAGCTTGGTGAAGTATTGTAGTATGTCCCCATTGACCCTGTAGCACTCTGCAATCTCTAGCTCAAGTAGCTCCTGTATGGTTACCTTGGGCCTGAACACTCTTCTTCTTCTCTATCTAGGCCTATTGTCAGCAGCAGCAGCACTGACCTCAGCATCTAGCACATACAGATGTAGCAGAGCAGCAGCAGCCCCTAGCATTCTTTCAGTTAAAATTCCAAAGTCTGTATTCCAATGGTGCAGATTATAGGGGGGGGGGGTCAGATTGTAGGGTGCATGCATACTTTATAGTGCTCTGCTGCAGATGCAACCAGTGTCATTGGCTAACTATGATGCACTCCACCTGCTAAGTACATCATTGAGAAGTTGGAATTGCCCAGTTTAGGTGGAACAGGGATCATCAGTAATTTACATATGATTGGCTTTCTTAGCCAATTTCTTTTTTTCTTTTTTTTTTTTTACAGCCTTCCTTGCTAAGCACTGTGGTATGAAAACTTATGCTGCAGGTATAAACAATGCTCAGCAGTCAAGAGAGACACACACCCATGAATGGGCATACTTAGCACAGCTCAAACCAGCTTAAACATGCACCCCAAGGCTAAACAAAGCTTAGCAGCACTGGACACAGCCCCCACCTGCTCATCTCAGCTCAGCTGCATGCAAACGGGCACTGTTGTGTTCCAATGTGCTTAAAGAAATAGAGACACACTCTTTTTGATGTCAGCTACCTCTTCTGTAGACACCAACATGGTTTTGGAGCTACACAGGTTTGATCTGCGAGCACAGATACCAATTTTTGCTATTCAGTAACCCCAGCTCATTTGCATATAGATCTGTGCACACATCCTGGATACTACACTATTCCAGGACCTGCTTCCTTAACAACCACAGACATCTACCATTGTACACACTCCATGTAAGGCCCTATAATGCATTATTGTCACATATTTTTTTTTTTGTTTTGTTTTTACACTTTAATTTTATTTTATTTTTTTTTTTTTTTGCATAATGGCATGTTTGTGCACTGCTACACATCACACAAACATAATATGGGTATTAAAAATGCATTTTAAATATTTTATCATTACTTTTTGGACACACAGGGCATAGTTTTGCACATATCTGTGTCAGCTTTGCTATTTCTGACCTTCTAAAAGGGCTTTTACATCCCCTGTTCACTTTTTAATTTCATGTACACAGACATTTTCTGTGTACAGGTCTGACACAAACACGGGATCTGCACGACTGCCTATCTACTTGCCAGATCACTCTACTTCCTCATTTGCATGCAATTCACCTGCTTATGAGGTGATTTGCATGCCGCAGACACTTCTGTTTACTGGATCACACCGCTGCTTACTTCTGTGTAAGCTCCATGCCACTATGCCTACATGAAAAATGAATCCATGTAGGCTTTATGGAATTCTCCCTAACATTTATTGTTTATATCTGCCTCCTTTTTTATAACTGGAACTAGTACACCTCCTGACAAATTATCTGGAAAGTCCATACGACTTGTTAATGTGTTAAAATAACAAATAAGAATATGGCTCCATTATTCTCTTTGTGCCTTGCATTCTTCTAAAATAAACCCTCCAAAAACACAGAGCTTGTGTTTTGCTTTCTTTTAAAGCCTTAGTCATCACTAGAATTTATTTTCTAGTTATTTACTACATCTCTTCATCTCTCTCTCATTTTAGACCTCTCTTTAATTTATTCCCACTACAGATAACTTCAAAATATTGATATCAAGCTTTTTACATTAGTGTTATCAATGATACTTTTTGTTCTTCCATACATAGGTTCATAGGTTGCTACTAGGCTAATGACTACTAAGAACCCTTACGAGCTTAGCAGCACACCCCAAACCATTTGGATCCTGAGTATCATGGGGTGTCTCTACAGGAGGGAGGCATGTTAGTAGGGAGGTAACTAAGGATTTGTTAGAGGGATGTCAGGAAAATACCTTTCATATTGATTTCATATTGATGACCATGTGGATGGAAGAATGTTCACATATTCGGTGGGTATAGTATCCCCTGCAGTAATGTGGGTGTTCATGTCTACTTTGAGGGGTTTGGATTGGGGCCTCATCAGAACCACATGCATTGCTGAGATACCGATGAAAGCACAACCAATCTCTGTGGTTAACTCTATGATTCTCCCTCCTGTCAGCATTCACCTCCATGCTGAGGATATACAATACAGAAGAGTGAATGGTCTGAAAATCAATACAGTGTAGCTCAGTAGTCAGTAAGCATGGAGGTAAATGGTATAAAAAAACATTTTTTAAACACCTGTATAGAATTATCACTTGTGACATAGGCACATTTACATTTAAATAAAAGTAATCAAACTGCATTAACAAGTTAAAATTAACATACATTGTGCTTCACATATATTGCTATATATCATATAACCTAAGCAACATTACATAAATTATTCAGTTCCTGTCCCTTTTTATTTAAACAAGAAACATCTTTATTAAACCATCACTTATGACATAAGCAATCATTCATTTATATAAATGAAAGCAAAAAAGCAAAATACACCAACACAATCCTAGTTGCAAGCATTTTACATCACAAACCATACACACATCCCAGTTGCAAACATTATACATCACTTATAATCTACCCAATCATTTTCAGTCAAACATTACATAGCTCATTCAAGTCCTGCCTTCTTTTAAACGTCATTCATCCCCTGAATATATTGTTCCCACAATTTCCATTTTTTTCCTATGTAGTTTGTTCCTACCTTTTTCTAAAAATCTTAATTCCAGTTGTTTTATCTCTGTTACTATAGTCGCTACTTATAATATAGCTGGTTTAGATTTTTATTTCCATTTTCTAGTAATTGCTTTTTTGGCAGCCACCATAATTAGCTACAGCAAGGCCTTACCATGTCTAGGCAATTCCAATTCTGTATCATACATTCCTCCACATAGTTAACAAAGTATCGTATTAGTGAAGCACAGAAGGAAACAAAAATTACTACAGTAGCCTTAGGCTGAGTTTAACCTTTACCACTGTTTTAACAAATAAATATATGGATCTGCTTCAGGTCACAATAATGACTACCTTTTTCCTCAAAGGAATGTTAAAATCACATGCATCAGTTGTGAATTAAGTTGAGCCTTAAGAAACTATCCATAGGCCATTCACTTAGATCAAAATTATTTAAAAAAAAATAAAAAAATAATATCAGTAGTGTTTGAGAATACAAATACTTAGAAAGTTAAACAGAAATATTATACATTTTCCCCAAGCACATATTATAATGTTATAATGCCATACATTTCTTTTTAAATAACAAAATACATTTGCTCACAACCTAACAAAAGGTACTGCATTTATATCAAGCATAAAACAGCTCTGCAATTCATATTATATGCCCAGCTTCCTTGTAAAGCAATTTTTAGCAAGATCCAAACAATGCCCCAAAATGATTTTGAAGAATGAACAAGACACAGGAAAACAGATAGCAAGTAGTTCAGTTACTCACAGATTCAGCAATGTCCCTTTCTTGAAATACTTCTTTTCCATATCAGTGCTAAAAATGGAAAGTGTTGGTTTAAATAGGCAGAACAGTTTTTCATTGCAAAATCAGTCATAAGTCTAATATTTTGCCCTCACCTTTTTTGTTTCATCCTGCAGAACTGCTATCCATTGCTGGGTCTGCCAGCCTCTACCATCACTCCCAGACTTGCTCCCAAAATGGGCTGGGTCTGGAGTGGATATTAAGGGTGTCCAGACGAGTCTCAGCCATCAACCATTAGCAAGGGGATTTTTTATGATCTACCCGGTTACCCCACCCTCACATTCATCAATACAGCATGCACAAGCTAATCCACACTTTGGCACCACGCCTCCCAGTGGGAGCATCATTGATAAACACCCCCGCATGCCTATCCCTGTCTTCAAGCACCTCAGATGCTCAGACGCTTGAGTTGCTAATTGAATCTGGGTCATTTGGGCCATAGTTAGGGTTTTATCCCTCTGTTCCATGGTGCTAGCACCCTCATACTTCTAATATTATTAATGTTCCTGACAGAATTCATCAGTCTTACAAATATGTGAACTCCTAGAGCGCCCTGCAGGCAGCCACTACTATCATAGATTTTACAAAGCAAAGGAGAAACAGGTTATCAAATCTTTCTGTCATGTCAAACACACATATACACACACACACACACACACACACAAACATCTGTTTGAAAAACACAAGTGCAAATGCTAACATGCAAGACATAGCACATAGTTAAAAATAGTTGTATTTCTTCTCATGTTACAAATTGCCACCTCTGTTCTTATGGATACCCTTGTGTTTCTGACTGTTGTAAATATATACAGAGATTAATTTTTTCCTTCTACCTGTTTGAATTTAAATAAAATGAGACACATCACCTTCTGTAAGGGGTAACAAATGCCACAACAAGGCACAACATTGATAATTTAGGATTTCTACTTTTCTATTAAAATTTCATTGCAATATTGTTAATGGCATTTGATAGTTAAATAGAAATGCACACAACAAAACGTTATACCTGCTTGCGCACTCAAGGAGTTTATATTCTCCTCGTATTGATATTAGAGCTTCTTCATTTCATTAATTTAGGTATTATAAATACCAGAAACTAAGTCACTTGTGTGTGTGTGTGTGTGTGTGTGTGTGTGTGTGTGTGTGTGTGTATACATATATATATATATATATATATATATATATATATATATATATATATATACGGAGAGAGAGAGAGAGAGAGATGTGTGTGTTTGTGTGTGTGTGTACTGCAAAAAAGCTACTTCTATGTTATTAGACAAAACATTTCCTCATGCATTCATTATTTATATGCTGCAGTTGTATGATTTCACCTTCATTTCAACTCCTTTGCTTATGAAAATTAATTCTGAAAACAAACAATTGCAGTGGTCTCTGCTCCGGTCTATTTTTATGCTGCAGAATGGGAGTTCAAGTTCATTTAAAATATGCAATTTAATTTCTGTTTAGCCACATTAAATCTTTATCACCATTGCACAGAATATTTCCTTTTAGTACAGATGCTCATTTTCCTTCTTTAGAGAGCACATGTGATTATCTAAATGAAATAAACATAATTTAAAATTCATCTGCTGCCTTTCATTACAAATATCAACTTTAAAGACATGCACTAACCACGTCCTTTGAGTCAAAGGGTAATAAATCTTTCCCCATTTACAAAAATTTTACTGTATTGCTTAATTTAATGTGTTCTCATCACAAGCACTTATAAATGATTAAATAGGGAGATCTGCTGCATATAAACTAAATTGGCGTTGATAATGGGTGACTTGAATGCACATATCGGGACAGACAGAACAGGATATGAGGGCTTCCTGGGTCCACATGGGTAGGGTAACAGGAATAAAGAAGGAGAAGCCATTCTAGAATTCTCTCTGGCAAATGGCTTGATAGTAGTCAACACATGGTTCAGAAAGAGAGACAGTCACAAGATCACATACAAGAGTAGCCAATATGCAACTCAGGTAGACTTCCTCCTAGTAAGGAAAACAAACTGGGGTAGAATCCATAATTGCAAAGTCATCCGCAGTGAAACAGTCGGCCCACAGCATAAACCATTAGTTGCAACAATCAGCTGCAAGCAGTGGTCAGAGAAGGCTCTAAGGTCAACAGAGACCAGGCTGAAGACCTGGAAGTTGACTAGAGAGAAAGTACAGCAGTTCAAGGAATTACTCAGGGCTCTAGCACCCCAAGAAGAGAAAGAAATAGGTGGAGTTGAAGAGGAGTGGCAGCACCTAAAAACAGCATGTGTTAGGACTAAAGAAAAGATATGTGGCTGAGCCAGGTATGGAAATAAGGTACATAAGGAAAGCTGGTGGTGGAATGCAGAAGTCCAGAAAGTCATCAAAAGAAAGAAGGAGTGCAGGAAGAAATGGGAGATAGAAAAGACTGACCAGGCTAGGAAGGACTACTGGTTGGCTAACAAATAAGCTACGAAAGAAGTTGCAATAGCAAAGAATAGGGCATCGGAGGCACTCTACCAACTTCTGGAAAGTGACTCAGTAAGGGGCACAAAGAAACTATATCAGGTTGCAAGGCAAAGACAGAAAGATAAAGAAGATAGTCAGACACCCTTCATAAGGGATGCCAGCAACAACCTGCTTACCAGTCCACAGGACATCAAAGGCAGATGGAAGGAGTATTTCCAGCAGCTTTTGAATGAAGAAAACCCCACGGAAACTGTACTGCCCCAGAAACAGCCTACAATGAGAGAAGAAGAGGAGCCCACCTTAGAAGAAGTAAGAACAGCACTAAGGAAGATGAAGTCAGGGAAAGCAGCAGGCTCAGATGAGGTGACAGCAGATATGATAAAGATGTTGGGTGGGATAGGGGAGAAATGGCTCCTCAGGGTACTAATAGCAGTATGGAGAGAAAGGTGTATCCCAGATTACTGGAGAATAAGCATACTTGTGCCAGTGTACAAGAACAAAAGGGACATCCACAACTGTGGGCAGTACAGATGGATCAAACCCCTACCACACTGCATGAAAGTTCTGGAGAGAGTGATTGATAAACGGATACGCAGAGTAGTAGAATGTAAGATGGGAGATGAACAGTTCAGGTTCCGATCAAGATGCATCACAATTGACCCAATGTTTGCATTGAGACAGATACTTGAGAAGAAGCTAGAAATGAGGAGAGAGTCCAACTGGGCATTCCTAGACTTGGAGAAAGCATATGACAAGGTCCCAAGAAAGCTAATATGGGCAGTACAGTGGTGGTTTGAAGTTCCGGAAACACTGGTAGAATTAGTGCAGACTATTTACAAGGACCCAGTGACTCAAGTACGAACAGTGTTTAGCCTCACATAGGGGTTCCCAGTGGGAGTGAGTGTACATCAGGGTTCAGCTATGAGCCCACTGCTGTTCATGGACTATATTAGCAAACATGTTGGAGGGGACAGATCAACAAAGCTGCTGTATGCAGACGATGTGGCAGTATAGGCAGACTCTGAGCTAGAACTTCAGCAAAGGATAGAAGAATGGAATGCAAATCTGAAGGCACATGGGGTGAAACTAAGCACAGATAAGACGGTGGTAATGGCAGAAATTGGGGAGATCAGAAAAAGCTGAGAATAGAAATAGAAGGGAAGATGGTGGAACAGGTAAACAGCTTCAAGTATTGGGGAGGGGTGGCTGAGGAGAAGGGACGTCTGAATGAAGAGGTCAAAGCTAGAATCAGAGGGGCTGCAGCCAACTGGCATAGAGTTTCGGGTGTAGTCTATGACAGAAGAATGCCAAAGAAGCTGAAAAGTAAGATGTACAAGACAGTGGTGCGACCAGTACTACTGCATGGTACAGAAACCTGGGCAGTAAAGGCAGAACAGTTGAATAAGCTAGAGGTGTTGGAAATGAAGTGCCTGAGAAAGGTGGTAGGATGCCCACTGTGGGACAGATGAAGAAATGAGGACATAAAAGCAGAAGTAGCTCCAATTGCAGAAAAGATCAAAGAGAACAGATTATGGTGGTTTGGGAACATGTGTAGAAAAGCAGAAGATGATCTGGTGAGGAAGATTTGGGACAGACAGGAAGAAGATAAGAGGAAGCAAGGATGTCCAGCAAAGAGGTGGATGGATTGTGTGAAAGAAGATCTGCGACAATCAGGCATGAGTGTTGAAGAAGGCAGGAGTGTGGCACTGAATCAAGAGAGTTGGTGACAGTTAACACGATACCCTGACCCCATGTAAAGAAAATGGGAAAAAGGGGGCTGATGATGATTATGATGATGATGATGATCTGCTGCAAGTGTTGGTGTGCAATAAGCTTGTGACACACTTCCTCTTCATCACTTGCTCAAATATAAAACTGTTTGAACTCCCACTAACTTGATTTCTGATAAGCACTTAGTATTCAACACTCTATCCAGTAAACTTGTATAACCCTACTAGAATCCTAACTCTAACCTTAAAGTTCCTTTCCCACTCCCTAAACCTAAACCTAAATCCTCCCTCCTGCTCTCTAGCCCTCGGATGCCCTTCAAACTCCCTAACCCTAAGCTTCCCTTCACACTCCACAAATCTACAATACACCTCCCATTCCCTTCTCGACTAGTGCCCCAACCAAAACTCACACCCCCTCTCACTTCCTCACCACAGCTGCTTGTGGCAGATTATCTCACTCAGACTCAAATAATTCATTCAGATAAGCTGAGGCATCTGCTTTCCTGAACTCATATTTGAGATCAAGTGCAAATGGCAGCCTGCCTGCACTACAAGAGCGAGTCCCAGGCTTCAAACCAGTGGGTTTCAAGCATCTCAGACTCAAGTGATTGTAGGACTCATGAAATAGGGCCATTTCAGTCAGCATATATGTATTTTTAATAATGTTATTTAAAAGCATGTCTATAGGAGGGTATGTTTTCAAATATGCACAGTAAAGTACACAGAACAAAATAGTGAAGGAGTCCCCATGACCTTGTATAAATAAGATGAATTCTCCTCTGATCATGCTGAAGAAATATCACACAGCTTTTCACCACCTCTTACAAAAAGTGAACTTAAGAGTTTCTACAACTTTAACTCGTGCTGCAGAATTAGATAACACACTGTGCAGTCATTAGGTAATTCTTCAATATTACAGTAGTCTATAAGATAATATTGGCAATTTACTTCCCTTTTCATTTTAAAGAAATTCAGATCTAAAATGACTACTGCAGAATGTTTCAACAGAATGGGAAAGCAAATTACTTGTGAAAACAACAGGGTGCTTTAGATGGTTTAAGCGTTTACAGTATCATGTGATCACACCACACAATATCCTCAGCAAATTAGCAACACATGGCATTAAACATCATATGAACTGTTTAAGCATGTTTCTTTTTATATGGTCTTTATACGTGTAATGAGGACCATGTGGAATAAACCATTTAAAAGATAAGTCTTAAAATATTTGTTAGCAATTAAAATGTAATATGTAAATAATGCTTTATCATTTTACATTTACAGAGATAGGAAGAAACACAGTGGTGCTGTTTTTTCTTAAAAGCATAAGAATTGTAGTGGGTAGACAAACTTGTAAGCAACAACACCCTCACACACACACACACACACACACACACACACACACACACACACAGACACACACACACACACACACACACACACACACACACACACACACACACACACACACACACACACACACACACTCTGTTGCAAATTACAGATACTCTGGCAACTGAAGCTGGGCCCTTTAAATTCATACATAAACGTCATGGAATAAAGATAAATCTAAAACGTTGATTATATTAATAGATTCTATTCATATTATTTGATGCAATTTACTTCTACATTAGTTTAATGGTGACTCTGTAATGGTACTCATTTTTACATTTTATTAATCATTTAAATTCACAAGCTTGCAGCAGTAGCGTTGTTGCCTCACAGCAAGAGGTTCTCCCGTTCGATTTTCGGCTGGAGTGCGGGGAGTGCCTTCTGTGTGGAGTCTGCATGTCCTCCCCGCGGTTGGGTGGGCATTCGAAAGACATGTGTAAATGGGCGTGCCTTCATTGAAGGTTGAACGTCGAGCTGGCACCACGGCGTTTGTCAAAATCTACTGCCAATCATTAGCAGACCGGAGTTCCGCTGTGGCGTCCCCTAACCGGGAAAAGCCAAAAGACAACAACAACAACCAAAATGGATTAGAGATGCAATAACACGTTTCCATAGATTTTCACCAGGTGCTATGATTTTTTCCCACAAACAGGTGACATACATTTAACTAGCAATCCTCCAAATGTCCATAAATGTTGTGTATGTGCTAGCACACATTTATCTTTGTGTGTGTGTATATACGTACATGTGTGTGTGTGTGTGTGTGTGTGTGTGTGTGTGTGTGTGTGTGTGTGTGTGTATATACAGGCATGCTTCCTGTTACCTGTTAAAAATTAATTCCTCATCCTGGAGTAGTTTTCTCTGCTCGCTCCTAATGGATTAATGCCTCATCCTAGAGTAGTTCCTAGTGGATTATTGCCTCATCCTGGAGAGATTTCTCTACCTTAATCCAATTAGATTAATGCCTCATTTTGGAACAGTTTCTCAGTTTTGCTCTTATTGGATTAACGCCTCATCCTGGAGTAGTTTCCCTACTCTGATCCTAATTGTTTAATGCCTCATCCTGGAGTAGTTTCCCTACCCTGATCCTAATGGATTAATGCCTCATCCTGGAGTAGTTTCTATAACTTGATCCTATTGGATTAATGCCTCATCCTGGAGTAGTTTCTCTACCTTGTTCCTCATGGATTAATGCCTCATCCTTGAGTAGTTTCTTTACCTTGATCCTAATGGATTATGATCTCATCTTGGAGTAGGTTCTTTACTTTGTTCCTAGTGGATTAATGCGTTATCCTGAAGAAGTTTCTCTAACTTCATCCTAGTGGATTAACACCTCATCCTGGAGTCATTTCTCTACCTTGTTCCTCTTGTGTGCCAGGGTAAGCCCTGTCTCCCCCCACATCTCTGAAATGGATTAAGCGGGTAATCACAGAATGAATGAATGTGATGCTCTGCATTCAAAATAGTATGTAGCCAAAGATGAATCAATAACTTTTAATTGAATCATTTTTGCAGAAAACATTTCAGTAAAAATAACCCCCTAACAGTGTGACAATATTTTTTTCAAAGGTGCAACTCCCATATTTATCCCCCACATGGGAAACTCCATCGTCTACATTTCCCAAAGTAAACATTACACCTCTGAGGTTCTGTGACCTTGAAAAAATAGACAACCCTAGGGCACATTGAGTTTCTGTCTCCCGTAAAGTTCTGAAATGTTAAGAGTTTACATAGCTTATAGTTACTGCATGTCAGCCAAGTAAACCACATAGAGCACAGACTTCAAATTGATCGAATAGGCCAGTTTACCCATACAAGAATCATATGATTTATTAAAATGTTTAATGAGTTACTTTTCCTTATTACTAGTGGTAACTTATTCAAAGCCTAATCATGGATTCGGCAATAATTTTGATCCTAAGGGAGGTTCTACAAGTAACTATTAATTTTCATCCTAAGAGTGTTTCTACAAGTGTCCGTTAAATATGTTATAAATCCTGCATCTGAAATCCTTAATTCTTCATCAAGAAATGTTTTGAAATCAGACAAAATTTCCCCACACAAATATCTGTAGTTTATTGAATATAGTTCTGACAGTTCAAGCTGAGCATGATATTGGAAGTTATGAGTAAGTCTTAATTCTTTTTTGTAAATTTCCTCTGCACACTCTCTAATAATAATATATCACTCTTTGTATAAATGTAAAATAAATATTTTCCAAAAAAAAGTCTTACATACGCTATAAAGAGTCTTGTGAATACAGTCCCTGGGATTCATGAATGCCTACATAAAGTGTACACTTAAATGTACATGATCTGAGTAACAGACAATACAAGTATAACTCACATCTTCTTTCTCCTAATTTTAGTTTTCCTACTGATTTTCTTGCAGTCTTAAATATCGAGGGGATTCATAAAGGATTCCACAAAGTGTAGACTACATGTACACTTAGTGTAATCTTTCTGAATGACTAGAAAGCACAAAACAATGTGGTAGGGATGTTTGTAAATACAGATGGTGCACACTTAGTGTAAGTGTTAATGAATCTTACTCCAAGTGGAATTTTTTTAATATCAAGCCAGATATTTTCATAGCTTTGAAGTCATTACTAATTCTGACACAGACATCCTTGTATTCAAAAACGTAGTCATACTTTCACACTGCCTAAGCTAATTTTAATCACAGGATCAAATTGGCCAAATAACATAATCCTAATTTTATCTTCATTAAAATTTAAACCAGACTTTTTTAAAGCAGCAGCACAAACTATTAAGATGTTTATTGAAATCATTTCCATTACTTTTACTAGTGAAAAGGACCCATATTTTGAAACTGTCTGCAAATTTTGATGTCCAAGTGATGTTACTGGATGGTAACAGTGAAAAGGCAATATTAAACAAATCAGGCCCCCATATCAAGTCCTGGGCACACCTGTAGTGGCATTTACCTAGTAAAAGAGTTACTTAAAATTCTGAGTCTTTGTCTCCTATTACAAAGCCAGTTTGCAATCCAACTGATAATATATGATTTTATACTGTCCCCTGGATTCAACAAACTCCATGCAAGAATAAGACTATTCTTGCACGGAGTGGTTTGTGTCCATTTAGCACAGCAGCATGCCTTTAATATTCATGAAGGCATGCTTCTGTACTTTCTATACAGACACAAACTGTGAAGGAGGGCAGGGGGCATGTCCAAGTAGTGCACGGACACTGAACACACTCCCTGCACTCAGAAAGTGTCATACGGCACTTTTTAAGCCAAACTGGCAAAATGTTAGAGATTTTCTCTAATATTATGCCAGTATTTCAGTGTCCATGGACACTGAAATGAAATAATGATAATTTCACTGTCCGTGGACACTGACAGAAACAGCATGAAGAAAGCAATGTAGGGGGTGTGTGACAGGTTCTGTGACACACACCCTGCATTGCTAAAGTGCTGTATGATACTTCTGCAAACTGCTAAAGCAGGAAATGTATGCAAATGCACAAATAATGGGATATAAATCCCCCAAAAGTGACAAAACACAGATATAGCCCTCACAAACATAGAAAGTTGATAGAGAACATGTCATGCATTAGCATGAATTATGGAAGGGTAGAAGTCTGAAAGCAAATGTATGCCAATATTCCCTTACAGCAGTGCATGTTGACAAAGGCACAAATGATGGTGGGAATAAATAATAAGTTAGGGACATGCCTGAAAAAATGCCTTCACACACTTGAAAGTTGATAGATAACAGATATGTACTGACAGGAGTCCCTGAAGAATAGTAGCCTGAAAGCCAAATGAATGCCATTATTTCATGATTACAGTCCTCAATGAGTTGTCAGAACACCACAAGACTCACTTGTATAACAATAATATAGAATAATGTAAACTTGGTTCTTTTTTTAAGCCTAAGGAATGTTTAAGTGTAGCTAAGTGTGTGTGCATGTTCTGGCCATCTGCTTAGCATATCTTAAATATCTTCTAGGAGATAAATGCAAATATACAGGTGAAGTTTCCAAGCTGAGATAGTGTAGTGGTTAGTGTCCAGACTTTGCATACAGGTGTTCATGGTTTAAATATCAAGACAAGCAACACATTTTTCTATGGAAAAGTAGTGTTAAAATTATTTTTGTAAACTTAAATTATCTAGCAACTGTTTTTTGTCAACCAGGGTAGTGTAGTAGGTCCAAAAGTGAGATGTCAGTCTAGAAAAGATGTGAAACCCCCATATAAACACAAGTTCCCCATACAGTATAGTCACACAATAATATGATTTAATGAAAGCACATAGGGGTAAGTCATTGAAGGTAAAAATAAAATTATAATATGGCACTAGTGAAGAATCAGTCTCACAATCTTGATACTTTATAAAATGAAATGTGAGCAATGCTAAGTAGTGCTCAGCTATGCTAACCTGGTGTAAGCATTGCATAAATGTAAATGCTAAGCAATAAGTAGCCCAGCTAAGTGGATTTGCACATTGGTAAGTAGTCCTCAACATCTATCCCTTTAAGCACTGCCAACCTTACCTAAGCAGGTTTGCCCATCACTTAGCTTAGTTCAGCATATTCAAAATAGTCCAATGAAAGCAAAGGGCAGGAATTTGGCTCTATTTAAACCTTGCAGGTGGGAATACAGCCATAACCATTTGTAGTACATCCTTGCAGACACTATGGCTGGTGTAGGTGAAGGTTCACATTTTCAGGTGCAATATTGGGGCATTCAGAAGTCCAGGGTCATGGTTGGACTCCTAGTGAAAGACCATGAGGAGAGACTGCTGCATGGCCAGTACCAGGGCTCCCTATACAAAGCAAAGGCCTGGGAACATCTCACATGTGATCTCACCAGTGCTACTGGCATTCCTTGAACTGGTGAGCAGGTCCAGCATTATTTTGCTGACCTCAAGCATAACAAGAGGGAGCTCTTGGACCAGTGGACCCAAGATGCATGGGCACAGAATGTCCAAGAAGTGTGTAAGTATCAGTATCAATTAGTGTTCACCAAAGTCCAGCCTGTGCATGTGATTGATAGGTATGCATAAATGTTTCTTTATCTGCTGTACAGCTGCAGATGAAAGGGCTGTGAACATAGAAGCCTATGCCAGCAGGTTGCTAAGGCTGCACTGGGAGGCTCATGAGTACAAATCTAACTTGCAGTATTCAGGGCAAATAAATAGAAAGGAGTAGAATGTCAACTGCCAGTAGGTTAAAATTTGTACTGTGTGTAATGAATAAATGAGACATTAGCAGAGTAATACTGATGTACAAGATACCTATCAAAAGTGCCAGTACCCTTCAATAAAACTAAAAACCCCAGACTGTTTTATTTACTTTGGTATGTGGTGGTATGAATCTAAATATGTACAGGTTCTGCACAGCAACTATGGCTCTGATAGCATGAATTAATAGAGGCTCATCTGACAAAGATTGTGGATCTGTAAAACAGGAGATCAACTATATAAAATGTTCCATGCACCAAGATCTGATCCCAGAATAGTAATATGTAAATTAGTATACTGTATCCCCTACAGCAGTGCTTAGTGTTAACCATTGCTTTCCAGATTGTTATATGTCAAAGTATTAATACACTGTACAAGAACTATCTCCCATGCATGAATGTCAGAATTACAAGATCAGATTGTCCAACCAAGAGAGTATTAGGCAGAAAACAGTCAAGCAACAAATAGCAGTTACTCAATAGCTCATTGTGTTGAAACACAGTCTTGTTGTACCTTTTTGCACAAACAGGCATGGTTTGAATTCCAAGAGTGGTAGTAAGCTGTATGCATAATTTCATCCAAGAATATGTGTAGAAACAGTCAGGTAGTGTTAACAGAAAATTACTCCACAGGTCTACCAGGTAAGGAAATGTTTCTATTAGCTGTAAGAAGGCTATACTAATACACTGTGTACAACACTTCTACTGTCAAACCCCAAGGCTGCAAATGACAGCAAGATAAGTACATACACCAAGTGGTGTTGCCTGATAAATGTCCTTCAAGTGTCATACTGCCATGGCTAGTGGTCACTTCTGCCAATACCCAGGGTGACAGAAATCCAGGCAGAGCATGACAGTAGCATACACACACACGCACACACACACACACACACACACACACACACACACACACACACACACACACACACACACACACACACACACACACACACACACACACACACACAGCATGAGTTCACGGCACCTGCATCAGTGTCACATATGTAACCTTGAATATTTGAATATGTGTAGAAACAGTCAGGTAGTGTTAACAGAAATTTCCTCCACAGGTCTGCCAGGTAAGGAAATGTTTCTATTAGCCATAAGAAGGCTGTACTAATACACTGTGTACAACACTTCCACTGTCCATCCCCAAGGCTGACAATGACAGCAAGATAAGTACATACACCAAGTGGTTTCTCCTGATAAATGTCCTTCAAGTGTCATGCTATCATGGCTAGTTGTCACCGCTGCCAATACCCAGGGTGACAGACAGAAATCTAGGCAGAGTATGGCAGTAGCACACACACACACACACACACACACACACACACACACACACACACACACACACACACACACCATGCGTGCAGGGCACTCCTGTCAGTGCCACATATGTAGCCCTGAATATATGATTATGTGTAGAAACAGTCAGGTAGTGTTAACAGAAATTTCCTCTACAGGTCTGCCAGGTAAGGAAATGTATGTATTAGTTTTAAGAAGGCTTTGGTAATGCACTGTGTACAAACATTCCACTGCCCAACCCCAGATCATAGGTAGATGTAAAGTGAGGTCATACCTGGAGAGTAATAAGTACAGTAATGATCAGTACAGTTGTGAACAATCGAAACCTATACAGTCGTTAATTGATATCTCTCTCTCTCCCCCACCCTAGGTGCATCAATAATTCATACATATAATCAATGGGTATGTTTTTTCCAAAACTACTGTTGGAACATAATTTCTATTGTTCTACAAATATTGAATCATTTGATTATTAATGTTCAGCAGGGAAAAAAGGCAATGAGTGCACCATGAGCTGAAGTCAAAAGTAAAATAACAAGTAAATCCAAAAGGTCTTCTTTGTATTTAAAATCCTCGTTTATTACAAAAGATAAAACTGCAGGAGATAGCAAGTTGTAAGCGCTTTCGCGTTGTTACCCAACGCTTCATCAGACATAAAGAAAATGCTGAAACTTTCCTCTTATAAAGCATTAATTGTTATGATGTCATTAGTAATTGGAAGTTAAAATTTAAAGAAACAGACATACAAACATAAAATATAAAATATAAAATATAAAATGCATTCTGAGTTAAAACATTGTCTAGAGCAGAGAATATATTTTACATAAATGTATGTGTAGGCATTAATGCTTCAGTGGCCTTGAAGCTAAGAAAGGCTTAAGAGTGAGCCTCTCATTAAGCCCAAACTTATGGGCTTGTAATTTGACAATCCACTTGCCTTCCCTTTCTTCAATTCTGTTCCTTATGTTACCTAATCTCCCATCAGTATGCACCAATTCAAGAACCTGGAATTTGAATGTGTGATCGTCACCTAACTCCACAGTGTGTTTAGCTAGGCGTTCAGAATGTTACGTTTGGATATGGCATAGATATGCTCTCTGATACGTTCTCTTAGGGATCTGGTTGTCATGCCCACATAGAACTTCCTGCATACTTGGCACTCAGCTAAGTAAACCAAGTTGATAGACCTACAGCTCGCATGGTGCTTAAACATATAGTTCCTTTGTGTTTCAGGATGTGTGTAGTTATTAGTATTGGCAACATATTTGCACTGGTTGCAAGATGAGCAAGCAAAAGTACCACATTGTGCCGTAGTAAGCTCAGTGACATGAGGTTTATCATAACAAAGTAGCCCATGTTTCTATAGGCTACTCGAGGTGTGCTATCAACTAAGGACCTGATATCATCATCTATCATAAGAAGATTCCAATGTTTATTGAAAATCTTCAAAATGTGTTTGTTCTTGTTAGTGTAGGGAATTAGAATCCTATTGGGATTCGGCCTGGGTGTTCGTGTGAAATTTGAACACTGGGATTTGTGTCTTTTGATGATGGGTGCGGCATCATTGCCTCTCTTAGTGTCACACTCAGAGATGGCTTCATGTACAGAGTTCTTGTTGCAGCCCCTAGATATAAATTGGTTGGCTAAATCTGTTTTCTGTTGTTGGTATGCTATCTGTGTAGAAGTCAGTTTGGAAGCCCTCAAGGCTTGATTCTTAACAATATTTTTGTAGATGTGTTGGGGATGCATGCTTTCTCTATGTAATAAGTTGTTCCTCCAGCAACTCTTCCTGAAAAGTTCAGTTTCAAAACCATAATTGTTCCTAGAGACACTCACATCTAGGAAGTCAATGCGGTTACTGGAGTAAGTATAGTAAAAACTCAAGAAATCAGTTGTGGCATTGAGATAGCTGATGAAATCAAAAAGGTGCTCAACTGTTCCTCCCCAAAGAAAGAACACATCATCTACAAACCTGTTGTAGAATATCAATGACTTGACAAATTCAGAATTTTCGTTAAACACAAACAACTGTTCCCAATGTGCCAAGACTAAATTAGCGTAAGCGTTGGCACAAGGAGTGCCCATCGCTACACCTTTGACTTGTAGATGGTAGGTATTCCCATAACATAACGCCCTAGCTAAACACACTGTGGAGTTAGGTGACGATCACACATTCAAATTCCAGGTTCTTGAATTGGTGCATACTGATGGGAGATTAGGTAACATAAGGAACAGAATTGAAGAAAGGGAAGGCAAGTGGATTGTCAAATTACAAGCCCATAAGTTTGGGCTTAATGAGAGGCTCACTCTTAAGCCTTTCTTAGCTTCAAGGCCACTGAAGCATTAATGCCTACACATACATTTATGTAAAATATATTCTCTGCTCTAGACAATGTTTTAACTCAGAATGCATTTTATATTTTATATTTTATATTTTATGTTTGTATGTCTGTTTCTTTAAATTTTAACTTCCAATTACTAATGACATCATAACAATTAATGCTTTATAAGAGGAAAGTTTCAGCATTTTCTTTATGTCTGATGAAGCGTTGGGTAACAACGCTGGCTTACAACTTGCTATCTCCTGCAGTTTTATCTTTTGTAATAAACGAGGATTTTAAATACAAAGAAGACCTTTTGGATTTACTTGTTATTTTACTTTTGACTTCAGCTCATGGTGCACTCATTGCCTTTTTTTCCTGCTGATTTGTTGTTTCTGAGGAGAGTGCTTTACCTGGCAGTGTGTTTCCTTTTTGTTTTATACTGATTATTAATGTTCCCCATTGAAATACTATCATTGGTGGCCTGTTGCTATCAATGTAACCTGCGTGCCATTATGATGTCTACTGTTGTTCCATTTATGCATGTGTTCTGTTTGTTATGCAACTGTTTCAGATATGTTGGTTTAGGTTAATTGGAACACCCATGCGTGCTGTTTGCTATGCAGCTGTTTCAAATCTGTTGGTTTGGGTTAATTGGAACACCCATGCATGCTGTTAAAACTAATTTTGAAATGTTTTGTTCATGACTAACCAACATATTTTGTAAAACTTTGACACCATAGCATGTTTGGGAAGGCCGATCTCAGTGGATCCTCCTGTCCCGCCTCATCTGGCCATGGCACAGGGCCCCAGTACATCTGAGACCCAACCAGGGACCTCCTCTTCTGCTGGCCCTGCACCACCTTTGGGTGGAACCACCTCAGGGGACGAGGCCCATCCCCCCCAAGAGTGGGTGTGGACAGGAAACTGTCACTGGTAGCCAGGTCAAAGGTTTGGTGTGTAATGCCATCCAAAAGGAGTTTGATGGACAGCTGCACCAGATTGAGAGCCACCTGGTGCATTTTGAGGGTCTGCCCGCCCCTCCTGTCCATCCCCCAGCACAGCCACCTTTGGGGCCATGAAGGTGCAATGGTGACTGCTCATGGGTGGGGACGTTAGTCTCACTGTATCCATTTGGGGGCTCATGGGCATCAGATTCCCAACCACCCTCCCCGTCCAAGGTGTTTACCTCCCACATGTGTCATATACTGCCCCTGTCTGCTGTCTTGTCTGTCTTGTCTGTCTTCCTACCCAACTTACCTTCCCAAATATACCTACTATCCTTCCCCAACATCCCACTCTCACCTTAAAAAAAAGGTCATCTATTCCCCAAAAAAATTATGCCCCAAACATAGCTGTCCATTTCGCACGTGTCCACTGGACACATGTAATCTGGTTAAATTGGCTTGACAACACATTACTGTTGTTCTCACCCCTCTCTCAGGGGTGTCAGTGCCCACATTCACCTCCAAATTCTGTAGAAATTCACAGCTGTTGCTGTAGAAGAAACGGACAGCTACAGACCTTTCCTACACCCATCCTGCACATCCCTAGCTACCTTTCATACTGGACTTCCCTCTGCATGCCCCTTTTTTCACCACTTTCCTATCACCCCTTTTTTCTTTTCTTTTAAAGAAATTAGCATAGGGGGAAGTGGGAATAAGCAGCAGTAAGTGAAGCTAAAATGGATTAACAGTGTGTTGGCACTGCTTACCATCACACAAACCCGCTTAAAAGTGCCTTAATTATTCTGCATCCACCTTGTTCTGCTGAGAAACAGAAGAGTCAGTGCTGCCAAACCTTGAACACAGGGTGCTGTGCTCTATAATCACAGCAACATACCACTACCCCATTTGGGTTGTGTAAATGTGCGATGCTTTAACAAACATATCATGCATTCTGGTCATTTAACAGTAATGAAAAAAAACATCAAAGTCTCAAACCCATGACGCTGTACAATATAGTCAGAGAAATACACCACTACACCATTTGAGCTGTAAGAATTAAGGTTGTTTTTTCAAACATATCATGCAATAGAGGCATGCAACATTAGAGAGAAAGCTCTGCGGAATCATTCATGCGTTGTATATAAATATATATATATATATATATATATATATATATATATATATATATATATATATATATATAAAATTATATATGTCTTTTGAAACATATATATGAAATAGTGGGTAAATAATATAGATATACATATATAAATATATAAAGAAAGGGAAATTACATGTATATATATATATATATATATATATGTGTGTGTGTATGTACATAACATGCAGTGCAGTCAGACCTCAGAACCATCCCCCTCAACCTCTTAGTGCAAGGCACCTCTACAAAGGCTGTAAAGGGGGGGTCAGATATAGGGACATATTTCATCTATCACTGTTAGGAACGAAGACATTTGCTACAGCAACAGGGTGCATTTCAACAGACAATTACTGAAGGATTTGAGGATGGAAACTGAAATGTTATGTCATTATTTACTGACATAAATCCTTGGATCATCACAGTGATTTACCAAATAAATACAAATAAATTGTGGAACAAAACAAAAGTATGGGCCAAACATCTGGACATTCTGTGAAAATCCTGGCAGTGGAGAGGTATGCTCAGAACCCCTTAGTGCAATAAATCTGGACCAAGCCTGACAACGTGGAGGAACAAAGGCATAAAATTAAGGACATATCCAAAATACATGAGTCGATTAGCTGAGAAAGTTGATGTAGCAACACTGTATGTCCCAACATATATAGACTGAAATATCACAAGTCTGCGACTCAATTACTTCTCATTAGTTAGTGACCTCAATCCCCACATCATCCCATGATGTGTCAGGAATACCTAACATTTATGGGAGTTAGACCAATGATATTGGCCAGACAACAGGATATCCTACAAATGTGTGGATATAACACAAAATTAGAGAAACGTCACTCAGCTATCAAGCAACATACAAACTACAATCAGACTGACATAACACTCATCAAATCCAGCTCTGGGGCTATACACATGCATTTGCAAATATAACAGGCACTACAGGGATGTAACACTAGTAGAAAACAGACACTGGTGGTAAAGTGCATACCCACAACCAATTGCACCACAGTCATAGTGACATACCAGTAAGCAAACTGAACACTATAGTATAATGACTGTGTGAGCAACAATATCCCATTTGCCACTCACACATTACCCCTACATATAGTTCCCCACGTCCCAGTGTAGTGGAAATCTTGATGTGTTACAGGACATGTCACCGTCTGCCCATACAAACATATACAGGTGAGAAGCTGGTGCAGCATACACAGTCAGATAGAAAGGGCCCATAACACTCACATGTACTCCCCTCCCTACACAGCCCAAATAACATGTACACACTCCACTGCTGCACAATCCTGACAGTCTGTTAACAATGGCCAGACATACAAAGACTTCTCAAATGTACAGTTTCCCACAGAATATATAGGCACAGGACTCATATATATGGTTGCTTCCTTGTTACATGTCTGGGGTCTATGATATCACTGCAATGGTAGCAGGAATGAAGGTAATAAATAATGATACTACATACCTCTGAACCTCTTAGTGCATGACATCTGGACAAAGTCTGACATAATTGGGGGACAGAGGCCCAAACACAGGTGTATATTGGACATACTGCTTTTATAAATTTAGACAGTTGCTGGTGTTATTGGGTTTGTTGTCACATATCTTTTCTAAGGGATATTAAGTCAGTAACACCAATGGATGTTAGAATGTACTGACTACATTCCCCAGAGTATCCTACTGATTAGCCAAGGACAACAACTGTGTGGGGAACAAACCAAACATATGAGCCACGCATCTGGACAGTCTCTAGGCCTCTGGACAGTGTACAGGTATGACTGCAGTCATGTAACAGAATAGAAATCCCCTGACAGCTGCCAAACATGTCACCCAGCACCCTATGAAGCACAGTAAGACAAACACAACACTCCCCCACATCAGCTCTTGGAAATTACCCATGTATATTCAAATATAGCATGAACTACAGGGATGGAACTGTAGTGAAAAGCAGATAGTGGTGCAAAAATCTCCACCCAAAAACATTTGCACCACAGTCACAGCAACATACCAGTAGCCAAAATGAACTCCAGAGTACAACGACTGTCTGAACAAACATATCCTGATTTCAGTCACACACTACACTGACATATACTGGCCAAAATCACAGTGTACTGGGAATCCTGAGGTATTACAGGACATTTCACAGTCTGCCCCTACAAGCATATAGACCTGATAGACCCCCAGCAGTTGTAGCAGCATGCACAGTCAGATAGGTAAAGGATGTATGGCATGCATCTGCTACTCTCCCTACCCAGCCCAACAAACAGCTTCACCCAACACTGCTACACAATCCTGGCAGTCTGTTCACAATGACCAGACATACTCACAATGACCAGACATACATAACTGTCATATGTACAGATTTCCACAGAATTTCCAGGGTGTGGAACTATAATCCTGGCCACTGCCGCATACCACAGCCAGGAGTCTGCTAGGTCACTGGGATGATAAATGGAGTGCAGTCAGTAATTAATGATATACCTTACCTCTGCACCTTGTAGTGCAGGACATCTGGACACTGCATGACGTGTATATGTATATATATATATATATATATATATATATATATATATATATATATATATATATGTTCATAACATGTAGTGGAGTCATACTTCACAACCATACCTCTCAACCTGTTAGCGCAAGAAATCTGTTCAAAGGCAGTCCAAATGGGGTGATAATGGGCCCAAACTAGGTACATATTTTAAATATTGCTCTTATAAATGTAGAATGTTGCCAGAGTGACAGGGTTTGTTTCAGCATACATGTTCAAAAGGATGTGAGTTCTAAAACTGAAATGTATGTCATTTACTGTCAGAAATACGTAGATCGTCACAGTGATTTACCAGGGATATAATAATAATGAATTTGTGGAACAGACCAGAAATATGAGCTATAAACCTGGACATACTGCAATAATCCAGACAGTCGAGAGGAAGACTAGAACCCCTTAGTGCAATGGATCTGGACCAAGTCTGACAAAGTGGAGGGAGAAAGGCATGAAAATAGGGACATATCTGAAATACTGGAGTAGATAAGCTGACAGTAACACCCTCATGTCTGTCCTAACATATATTGACTGAAATAGCACACGTCCAACACTCAATTACTTCTCACTAGTTAGTGACTGAAATCCTCACATCATCCCATTGATGTATAAGAAATACATAACACTTATGGGGGCCAGGCAACAGCACATCCTACAAATATGTGGACATAACATCACATTAGCGAAACTACACTCAGCTGCTAAGCATGTCACCAAGCACTGTCCAAAGTACAGTCAGACTGACCCAACACTAACCCAAATCTGCTAGGGGGAATTACACATCTATTGGCAAACATATCAGGCACTACAGGAATGTAAAAGCACTGAAAACAGACACCAGTGTGAAAGTGCATACCCACAACCAATTCCACCAAGGTCACAGTAACATACCAGTAAGCCAAAGGAACAGTACCATATAAGGACTGTGTGAACAAAAACATCTCAACATGTTTTCCACTCACACACTTCCTCTACATATACTGGCCCAATTCACAGTGTAGTATGATGCCTGACTGTGGTTTGGGACATATCTCAGTCTGCTCCTACAAACATATACAGCTAATAGACCACCAGAAACAGGAGGAGCATGTACAGGCAGATAGAAAAGGAACCACAACACATACATCCACCCCCCTACACAGGCCAAATATCATTGACACACTACACTGCTACACAATCCTGACAGTCTGTCAAAATTGCCAGAAATACACAGACCTCTCAACTGTACAGAGTCGCACAGAATGTCCAGGCTTTCCCATCATATGTGAGGCCTCTTCCACATAACATGTCTGGCAGTCTGATACATATTGGGATGATATCAGGAATGTAGGCACTAAATAATCATATACCATACCTATCAACCTCTTACTACATGACATCTGGACAGAGCCTGACATAATTGTGGGAAAGGCCCAAAAACAGGGGCATATTTGAAATATTGCTGTTATAAACTGAGAAAGATGCTGGTGTAACAGGGTTAGTTGTAACATATATTTTCTGAGGCATATGAGATCAGAAATGCAAATTGATGCTAGCAGTTACTGACTGCAATCCCCAGAGTATGCTACTGATTTTTCAAACACAGAAAATGTCTGAGTAACACACCAAACATAGCAGTCCAAACTCTGGCCATTCTGCAGATAGCCCTACAGTTGAGAGTTATGTCAAACAAATAACACTGTCAGAGTTAATATCATGCAGAAACGCCATGTCCACACAAACCCTGTTAGACTAGCATTAATCCAAATGTATAACAGCAATACTTACATTCTGTACCTATGCTTGGAACATTCTCCCCCATTTTGTTGGCCTGTCTCCACAGTTTTGGTTGCAAAAGGTATTTCCAAATACCCTCTGTGATGCTGTTAATCACACACCTCCATAAAGTTCTTCTCACTGGCAAGGAAATGGGCCAACGCCCAAACAAAGTACTCAATTATAGGAGTGTGTTGCCATGCCATTGGCTATATGAATAACAACACAGCTGTTCTGCATGCAATTAGCAGTGGGGGACAACAATTGGTCCACAGGCCATCAGCTCCTAATGAGCATTACCTACAAAAGGCAATCTGCTGCCTATGCAAAACAGAGGCACACTCTACATCCATGAGAGAGAGAGAGAGAGAAACAGTGAGAAAAAAAAAACAGCAGGATATAACCACCTACACTTGGAAAAAAGGTATGTCAAACAAGCAAGCATGTAATGGACTGCAGTAGGAGGTATGTAAGAATGGGAAATAGGAAGTTTCACATAAATGTGTCAACAAGACTTGCTATACTGATATATTGCTGATCAGAACTGATGGCCATAGCATCTGGGTCTGTCTGCAGTGACATAGATCATGGGTCAGGCCCCTGAGTTACCTGAGGGAAGGATGGCTCACCTATGACTACTACTGGAGTGTGTGTTGAACAATACTGACTGTGACAATGCTAGGCCAGCTACTAGGATGACATATATATCCATATCTTACTCGTGAATACAACTATAATATACTTGGTTGTCTCAAAAATGTGAGAGACCTATACATGGCATTTGCATAGTAAAGTATTGTTGTAGATGTGTGTGTCGAACTGCATGTGATATACTGAGCTCATAACATGTAACTGTCCAGTGTTATGCACACTGACCATATGTGTGCCTCATATTTGTAGTCATTTACTCATAGAGTTGTGTTATGGCAAATCCTTGGCAAATCTGTGAAGACTGACATTACAACATCTCATTCTTTTTCCTCTGGCTGTTCCAATTAGGGGTCGCCACAGTGGATCATCCATCGCCATTTCTGCCTGTCCTCTGCATCTTGCTCTATCACACCAACCACCTGCATGTCCTCTCTCACCACTTCCAGAACCTTATCCTAGGCCTTCCTCTTTTCATCTTACCTGGCAGCTACATCCTTACCATCCTTTTCCCAATATACTCAGCATCTCTCCTCAGCACATGTCCAAACCGATGTAATCTTAATCTTCAGCTTTGTCTCAAAACTGTCCAACATGGGCTGACCCTCTCATATACACATTGCTAATCTTGTGCACCTGCATCACACCCACTGCAAATCCTTATATCTGTAACTCTGCCATATCCAGATCTGACTCCTGCCTTTTTGTCAGTGCCACTGTCTCCAACGCATATAACATAGCTGGTCTCAATACCCTCTTGTAGACCTTCCCTTTCACTTTTACTGGTACTCATCTGTCACAAATCACTCCTGACACACTTCTCCACCCTCTCTATCCTGCCTATACTCTCTTCTTCACCTGTCCTCCACAGTCGTTACTCATAAATGCTGATCCCAATCATTTCAACACATCCGCCTTTGCCAACTATACTCCCTGCATTCTCAACATTCTGCTATCCTGCCTCTCATTCACACACATATATTCTGTCATTGTCCTGCTGACCTTCATTCCTCTCCTCTCTAGAGCATATCGCCACCTCTCCAGGTTCTCCTAAATCTGTTCCCTACTCTCAATACAGTTCACAATGTCATCTGCAAACATCATAGTCAAGAGAGACTCCTGTATGATCTTGTCTGTCAACCTGTCCATCACCACTGCAAATAAGAAAAGGCTTACAGCTGATCCCTGATGTCATACCACCTCCACCTTAAACAAATCTGTCACTCCCACCACAGAACTCACTGCTGTCACATCACCTTTGTGCATACCCTGTACCACTCTTACATATATCTCTGCCACTCATGACTTCCTCAAATAATACCACAGCTCCACTCTAGGCACTCTGTCATATGTTTTCGCTAAGTCTAGAAATACACAAAGTAACTCCTGACCTCCTCTGTACTTCTCCATCAACACTCTCAGAGCAAACATCGCATCTGTAATGCTCTTTCCTGGCATGACACCATACTGTTGACCACTACTCATCACCTCCCTGCTTAACCTAGCTGCCACTACTCTTTCCCATAACTTCATGCTGTGACTGATCAGTGTTATCCCTCTGTAGTTACTACAGCTCTGCACATCAACCTTATTGTTAAAACAGTACCCAAACACTTTCTTTCCACTCATCATGCAACCTCTCACTTTCCAAGATATCATTAAACAATCTGGTTAAAAACACCACTGCCATTTCCCCTAAACACCTTCAGGCCTCCACAGATATGTCATGTGGACCAGCAGGCTTTCCAGTACTCATCCTCTCCATAGCTATCCTTACTTCCTCCTTGGTAAGCTGTTGCACATTCTGATTCACCATACCCACATCATCCAACCTTCTCTCTCTCATTGTCTTCATTCATCAGCCTATCAAAGTACTCTGCCCATCTGCTCAACACACTCCCCTCACTTGTGAGTACATTTCCCTCATTATCCTTTATCACCCTTATCTGCTGCACATCTTTCCTAGCTCAGTCCCTTTGTCTAGCCAATCAGTGCAATTCCTTTCATCCCTCCTTAGTGTCCAACCTGTCATACAACTCTTCAAATGCCTCATCCTTAGTCTTTGCCACCTCTCTCTTTGCCATGCACCCCATCTCCTTATACTTCTGTCTACTTTCCTCATCTCTCTGACAATCCCACTCCTTCTTCCCCAACCTCTTTCTCTTTAGACTGTCCTGTACTTCCTCAGTCCACCACCAGGTCTCCTTGTACTCCTTCCTCCATCCACATGTCACACCAAGCACCTTTCTAGGCATCTCCCTTACTAGCTCTACTGTACTTACCCAGATATTTGATAAATCATCACTGCCACCCAGTGCCTGTTTTAACTCTTCCCTGAACTCTATTCGCAATAACCCCAATAAGGCCCCAGTGGAGATTACTAGACTAGTGTAGCAGACATACTTGTATCTGTAGAGTATCTATGTGCATGTGTCACATCAGAATGCAGTTGTGGATGGGGTTTTATAATCCACAGAAGTGCACATCTATGGTGAAGGACATCAAATTGTGTAGTATTGGGGGTTGTACTGTAAATGTGCAGACATGCTGCATCCATCCTGTACCAATGCCACATGTGAGTCTGCTGACAATACCACTCTCCCACAATTACCTAGGTCCCTCTTTTCTGTATGTGGGACAGCAGCCTGAAGCTGGTGAGTATGGAATTGTTCTGTTGTGGTTTGCCAATACCCCAGGCAAGTGAAGGGCATGCAATTTACCATGCACACAACTGTCAGTCATAGCCGTATTGCTTTATGTGGATGTTCACTTATGGTGGGGTTAACTGCATTGCATCACAGTTCTCAACACAGGGGCCTATCTGAAGATAATGTAACATTCCTGTAGCATACCTCAAAACCCATCAGTGCAAGATGTCTGTACAGAGACCAGCAAAATGAGAGGACAAATGGCCTAAGATAGGGACATGTGTGAAACATTACTCTTATACAGCGGAGATAAACAGTGTACACACCCCTCTTAAGATGCCAGGTGTTTGTGATATATACAAACTGAGTCCACAATATGTCAGTCCACAACTTTTCCAACCTTTAATGTGACCCATAACATGAACAATTCACTTGTAAAACCAACCAATCTGTTGGGCACCAAATATGGAGTATACAAACCTTATAATAAGCTGGATACATACGTGTGCATATGCATGTATCAGATAATATTTTATTGCAGCAGCTTATGATTTACTGACAGCATTCAGTCTGCTTGGGTACACACCTGCCATCAAGTAAAGGCACTCGGAGTAACACCAAACAACAGTCTGCTGTCCAAGTAGGATATTCATGACCTTTGCTCAGTTGCCTGCAACAGCAACAACCATGACTTGTAGACACCTTACAAAGTAGCAAAGGGATCTCATATTTGAAAGGTATCACTCAGGAGTAGGGTACAACAACATTACTACAGCACTGCATACACCATGGAACACAGTGGAGACAGTCATCAAAAGGTGGATTGAATATGGGACAACAGTGCTGTTGAAAAGAACCTGACGTCCCTCCAAAACTGATGAAAAGACATGTCCAAACCTGGACATGGAGGCTGACAGAAGATATACAGCAACACTGAGGGTGTTGCAGGAATCTCTTGCAAGTACTGGTGTTGTGTACTACATGAGAGAATAATCTCCCATATTCTGCATAAGTCTGGCCTATGGGGTAGGGTCAGAAGATGGTAGAATTTCCCCACAGCAAAAAACATCCAGGGGTGGATGCAACTTGCAATACAGTGCATCATGTCTGCCAAAGGCATGTGTGAAAATGTGTTATGGTGTAATGAGACTAGTACAGTATCAGTACTAGTACTGTACTAATACAGTAGGAGGTATGTAAGAATGGGAAATAGGAAGTTTCACATAAATGTCTCAACAAGACTTGCTGTACTGATATATTGCTGATCAGAACCGATGGCCATAGCATCTGGGTCTGTCTGCAGTGACATAGATCATGGGTCAGGCCCCTGAGTTACCTGAGGGAAGGATGGCTCACCTATGACTACTACTGGAGTGTGTGTTGAACAATACTGACTGTAACAATGCTAGGCCAGCTACTAGGATGACATATATATCCATATCTTACTTGTGAATACAACTATAATATACTTGGTTGTCTCAAAAATGTGAGAGACCTATACATGGCATTTGCATAGTAAAGTATTGTTGTAGATGTGTGTGTTGAACTGCATGTGATATACTGAGCTCATAACATGTAACTGTCCAGTGTTATGCACACTGACCATATGTGTGCCTCATATTTGTAGTCATTTACTCATAGAGTTGTGTTATGGCAAATCCTTGGCAAATCTGTGAAGACTGACATTACAACATCTCATTCTTTTTCCTCTGGCTGTTCCAATTAGGGGTCGCCACAGTGGATCATCCATCGCCATTTCTGCCTGTCCTCTGCATCTTGCTCTATCACACCAACCACCTGCATGTCCTCTCTCACCACTTCCAGAACCTTATCCTAGGCCTTCCTCTTTTCATCTTACCTGGCAGCTACATCCTTACCATCCTTTTCCCAATATACTCAGCATCTCTCCTCAGCACATGTCCAAACCGATGTAATCTTAATCTTCAGCTTTGTCTCAAAACTGTCCAACATGGGCTGACTCTCTCATATACACATTGCTAATCTTGTGCACCTGCATCACACCCACTGCAAATCCTTATATCTGTAACTCTGCCATATCCAGATCTGACTCCTGCCTTTTTGTCAGTGCCACTGTCTCCAACGCATATAACATAGCTGGTCTCAATACCCTCTTGTAGACCTTCCCTTTCACTTTTACTGGTACTCATCTGTCACAAATCACTCCTGACACACTTCTCCACCCTCTCTATCCTGCCTATACTCTCTTCTTCACCTGTCCTCCACAGTCGTTACTCATAAATGCTGATCCCAATCATTTCAACACATCCGCCTTTGCCAACTATACTCCCTGCATTCTCAATATTCTGCTATCCTGCCTCTCATTCACCCACATATATTCTGTCATAGTCCTGCTGACCTTCATTCCTCTCCTCTTTAGAGCATAACTCCACCTCTCCAGGTTCTCCTAAATCTGTTCCCTACTCTCAATACAGTTCACAATGTCATCTGCAAACATCATAGTCAAGAGAGACTCCTGTATGATCTTGTCTGTCAACCTGTCCATCACCACTGCAAATAAGAAAAGGCTCACAGCTGATCCCTGATGTCATCCCACCTCCACCTTAAACACATCTGTCACTCCCACCACAGAACTCACTGCTGTCACATCACCTTTGTACATACCCTGTACCACTCTTACATATATCTCTGCCACTCATGACTTCCTCAAATAATACCACAGCTCCACTCTAGGCACCCTGTCATATGTTTTTGTTAAGTCCAGAAATACACAAAGTAACTACTGACCTCCTCTGTACTTCTCCATCAACACTCTCAGAGCAAACATCACATCTGTAATGCTCTTTCCTGGCATGACACCATACTGCTGACCACTACTCATCACCTCCCTGCTTAACCTAGCTGCCACTACTCTTTCCCATAACTTCATGCTGTGACTGATCAATGTTATCCCTCTGTAGTTACTACAGCTCTGCACATCAACCTTATTGTTAAAACAGTACCCAAACACCTTCTTTCCACTCATCATGCAACCTCTCACTTTCCAAGATATCATTAAACAATCTGGTTAAAAACACCACTGCCATTTCCCCTAAACACCTTCAGGCCTCCACAGATATGTCATGTGGACCAGCAGGCTTTCCAGTACTCATCCTCTCCATAGCTATCCTTACTTCCTCCTTGGTAAGCTGTTGCACATTCTGATTCACCATACCCACATCATCCAACCTTCTCTCTCTCATTGTCTTCATTCATCAGCCTATCATAGTACTCTGCCCATCTGCTCAACACACTCCCCTCACTTGTGAGTACATTTCCCTCATTATCCTTTATCACCCTTATCTGCTACACATCTTTCCTAGCTCAGTCCCTCTGTCTAGCCAATCGGTGCAAGTCCTTCCATCCCTCCTTAGTGTCCAACCTGTCATACAACTCTTCAAATGCCTCATCCTTAGTCTTTGCCACCTCTCTCTTTGCCATGCACCTCATATCCTTATACTTCTGTCTACTTTCCTCATCTCTCTGACAATCCCACTCCTTCTTCCCCAACCTCTTTCTCTTTAGACTGTCCTGTACTTCCTCAGTCCACCACCAGGTCTCCTTGTACTCCTTCCTCCATCCACATGTCACATCAAGCACATTTCTAGGCATCTCCCTTACTAGCTCTACTGTACTTACCCAGATATTTGATAATCATCACTGCCACCCAGTGCCTGTTTTAACTCTTCCCTGAACTCCACTCGCAATAACCCCAGTAAGGCCCCAGTGGAGATTACTAGACTAGTGTAGCAGACATACTTGCATCTGTAGAGTATCTACGTGCATGTGTCACATCAGAATGCAGTTGTGGATGGGGTTTTATAATCCACAGAAGTGCACATCTATGGTGAAGGACAGCAAATTGTGTAGTATTGGGGGTTGTACTGTAAATGTGCAGACATGCTGCATCCATCCTGTACCAATGCCACATGTGAGTCTGCTGACAATACCACTCTCCCACAATTACCTAGGTCCCTCTTTTCTGTATGTGGGACAGCAGCCTGAAGCTGGTGAGTATGGAATTGTTCTGTTGTGGTTTGCCAATACCCCAGGCAAGTGAAGGGCATGCAATATACCATGCACACAACTGTCAGTCATAGCCGTATTGCTTTATGTGCATGTTCACTTATGGTGGGGTTAACTGCGTTGCATCACAGTTGTCATCACAGGGGCCTATCTGAAGATAATGTAACATTCCTGTAGCATACCTCAAAACCTGTCAGTGCAAGATGTCTGGACAGAGACCAACAAAATGAGAGGACAAATGGCCTAAGATAGGGACATGTGTGAAACATTACTCTTATACAGTGGAGATAAACAGTGTACACACCCCTCTTAAGATGCCAGGTGTTTGTGATATATACAAACTGAGTCCACAATATGTCAGTCCACAACTTTTCCAATCTTTAATGTGACCCATAACATGAAAAATTCACTTGTAAAACCAACCAATTTGTTGGGCACCAAATATGGAGTATACAAACCTTATAATAAGCTGGATACATACGTGTGCATATGCATGCATCAGATAATATTTTATTGCTGCAGCTTATGATTTACTGACAGCATTCAGTCTGCTTGGGTACACACCTGCCATCAAGTAAAGGCACTCTGAGTAACACCAAACAACAGTCTGCTGTCCAAATAGGATATTCATGACCTTTGCTCAGTTGCCTGCAACAGCAACAACCATGACTTGTAGACACCTTACAAAGTAGCAAAGGGATCTCATATTTGAAAGGTATCACTCAGGAGTAGGGTACAACAACATTACTACAGCACTGCATACACCATGGAACACAGTGGAGACAGTCATCAAATGGTGGATTGAATACGGGACAACAGTGCTGTTGTAAAGAACTTGACGTCCCTCCAAAACTGATGAAAATACATGTCCAAACCTGGTCATGGAGGCTGCCAGAAGATATACAGCAACACTGAGGGTGTTGCAGGAATTTCTTGCAAGTACTGGTGTTGTGTACTACATGAGAGAATAATCTCCCATATTCTGCATAAGTCTGGCCTATGGGGTAGGGTCAGAAGATGGTAGAATTTCCCCACAGCAAAAAACATCCAGGGGTGGATGCAACTTGCAATACAGTGTATCATGTCTGCCAAAGGCATGTGGGAAAATGTGTTATGGTGTAATGAGACTATGGATTGACTTCACAGCCACAATACCAAAAGGTATGTATGGTGCACAAGCAACACCTTTCTTCAACTGAAGACCACCATCCCCATGGTGAATCACACTGGTGGCATTGGCATGCTGTGGGGATGCTGTTCTAAAGCCAGAACTGGGCCTGTAGTCATGGTGTTGGGAATTCTGAACAGTTCAAAATGACACTCATGTCCGGTCCTTATCCATCAGGCATTTGCAAGAATGCTGAGGAAGGGGAGGGGTGTCAGCCTTCAACATGACAAAGACCCAAAGCATACATCCAAAGCTACCTAAGAATGGCTCCACCTGAACACACTCATGGTTATTGATTGGCCCAGCCAGAGCCTAGACATAAACCCAATAGCAAAACCCCAGTGTGACCTGATGAGGGCTGTGCACATGAGCTGCCCTTGGAATCTGAAAGAGTTGGGGGACCTTTGCAAGGAAGAGTGGCCAAATAATGCAAAGTCAAGATGTGCCATGCTGATAGACACCTTCCCAAGAAGAGTGAATGATGTAAGTCACTTACAAGGTGCTTCAACAAAGTATTATTTTAAGGGTGTGCACATGTATGTAACCACCATATTGTACATATTTAATTCATTATATTTTACACGTAACATATTTGCTTGTTTATTGATTGGATTGCACAGGTCATATGTCACATGAAAGGTGGGTAATATATTTGAATGCATTACTGTGGTCTCATCTTATATATTACAAGAACATGGCATGTTAACAGGGTTATGTACACTTATCATATCCACTGTAAGCTTAGAAGGTTGGTGATGTAACAGAAATTGTGTGACCATACATTTACTGCTGGTTTGGAGGTTGGAAACTCAAATACATGTCAGTAATCAGTGAAATCACTCCACAGATCATCCCAGTTATGTATCAGACAATCACAGGGGTTATGAGAAACAAAGCAAGTATATGAGCCTGACATCTACACATCCTGTGAGGATCTGTACAGTTGTGAGGTATGTTCTGTAGTGCTTGCCACTGTGCTATACAGGTGTACAGCAATGATGTGTACATGTGTGCAGTCTGTGCTGGGGAAGGGCCATCATCTACTAACACTACTCATGTATCCCAGAGCTTTATATTGTTAGTTACATGTAGTAAAACTGGCTGCAATGCATGATATTGAGAGCCATGTGTCATGCATGTCACCATTTGGGTAATGTTAGGTCTGTGTAACGGATTTGTGCCACCTTACCTGTAAGTGTGTGTGTGTGTCTGTGTGTGTGTGTGTGTGTGTGTGTGTGTGTGTGTGTGTGTGTGTGTGTGTGTGTGTGTGCGCATGCGTGCGTGTGTGTGTATGTGCATGCATGCATGTGCGTGTGTGTGCAAGTGTGTGTGCCAGCCAACATCAAAGTGTAGGTATTAATGTACATATGTTGTCTTCCCCTCACATGTGGCTATGGAGTTCGAGGTCCCTCCCACTTGGAAACTGGTGTCATTGTCTCTGCAGACTCTGACAATGATGATAGGAATAGTGAGGTACAGGAGGGGTTGTCAGGGAATGAATATTTGCCATTGGTTGGCATCCCACTCTTGTCCACACCATTCCTGCACACAGTGACAATGCCCACACATATCCCATCACCAGTGGCCACAGATGATGGACAGTTGGCAGGTGGTGGCACAGAACAGGCTAGTGTGGTTACTATGGCAGATGTGAGTATAGACACTGGCCATAGCCAAATTGCAGGCGAGGTCCCACACAGGTGGATGGACAGGGGTGCTCACAAGAGGCTGCTGCTCATCAAGCCACTGTCGCAAGTGCCACAGCATGTGTCACCAGATGCAAGTTTTGGCCAGTCATGGATGCACAGGCATGTAGTGAACGCCACACCTGACAAATACTCAGAGTAGTGGATGCAACTCTTTCTGATTTACATGATGACATACATAACCTTGTTGAGGCCACATGTCAAAATACTGAGGTCATGAATAGATGGTGGGGTGAGAACTTGGCAATCCTTGACCATGGCATGTCTGTGATAGAACGCATGGTGGGAGATGGGCATTGGCCATGTTGACATAGGTCAGCACTAACAACAGCTGAGAGTCTATGGGACCATGCATCTTCACACTCCCATAGTGGCAGTGACACCAGCACTACCGAAAGGGGGTTGCTGTCCACATCACACCAGAGCAAGCCATGGGCACATGGTCCTGGCTGGTCCCGTCAGGGGCATGGATCCAGCAGACAGCAGTCACCATCAGGAAGCAGTACTGCGTCTGGCCTTTGACCTGGTGGTGCCAGTGATACCCCTGAGAGGACCAGTTCCCATGTCTGTGGCCTGTGATGGTGAAATGGACACCCTACCATGTACAGTCCACAGCTGTCCAACATACCCCTCTGTAGGCCAGCCACATGGTGTGACCATGTGCATACACACACACACACATGCACACTCACACACACACACACACACACACACACACACACACACACACACACACACACACACACACACACACATCTGTATCACAGGCGGTTCACCTGCAGACACAAACAGCACCTCTGCACAACCCATCTATTGTATACCCCTCCAAACACACACACACAAGATGTCAACCATATGGCCCAGCCTAGGCCTCTATCAAACCCACACCACACCCTGTGCATATGATGATACCTGTGCCACACCCCTGTCATCCATAACACTGATGCAGGGACATGCTAATACGGGTCTGATGCACAGGCTGAATATAGTACAGTGTAGCTATGTAATACTATGTAAGCTGCTGTCTGCTTGCATTTGTTATGGGTACACATACAGGTGTTTGTACTTTATTAGTCAGGATGCATTATTGCTGTTAGTGCCACTGACGGAATGTAGTCTGACATGCTGTTTTCTGTTTGTGTTCCAAATGTCTGTCTGCAGGCTGTGGACCTGCAGACATTCCAAAGAGGGAGTATGGCAGAGTGGGAATACACTGACTGTGTCATAGGCAAGGTAGAGCTTTATATGTACATGTAGCAGGTGTATATGCATGCAACAGTGTATGAGGGACACTTTTGTCAGACAGTGTGGCCTTGCATACATACCCCTTGTCACAGAGAGGTAGCCTTCAGACATGTCACCTCAGTGTTATGTATAGTACCACAGGCTCATACATACAGAACAGGTTACTGCAGTACTGTCAGCAAGTCTCTCACAAGTGTAGCCATTACATTAACTGCAACAGATTCACCTGTCAACACCTGTTGGCCCAGCCATTTCTTTTCCATTCACTCAACCCTGTTGCAGTTGATGAGGGCATGTATGATATTGTGTATGACAGGTTTGTGGTACATATTCCTGAGCTCACCGGGTGGAACAGGGAGACAAAGTGGTATATTCTTTGCATACACACAGTAAGGACTGACACAGGTGATGTGCATACAGTAACACAACCACAGTTGGCAGTAGACAGATTAGTAAACTTACATTTCCACTTTGATGTACTGTAGTACTACATATACATGACATGCCCCACGTAGATTATATGCATGGGACATAACACACTACCTCTTACAACATGTAATGTTCTGAATGCCTTCATGGATGGTAAGATAACCCACTATAAATAGCATGTGGAGTCATGTATTGCTCCTACAAGCATGGGCAAGTGATAGTGTAGCAGAAGTTGTATCAGCATGATGTTTCAGTCAGGTATGATACCTGATGCTGGCATGTGTGTCACTATACTCACTGTGGCCCATTTGGCAACAATATCACATACATGGGCATTATTAAGGGACACAGACCACATATAGGTTGCAAACATCTGGATATTCCATAGACATCTGTACAGAGGACTGGTATAGCCTGCACAATGGTTTAACATGCTGCATGTGAGGCAGATGTCGTTACCCTGCTATATAAAGTAATGCACAAAACAAATCCACAGGATTTTTTTGTTGTTACCTATATAAAGTAATGCCATTGATAGGTACTAAACAGGAGTGGATGGTACACACATCAAAATAGCATCAGCCAAACAGGATATGATCTTCACCCAAATACATACAGAGTTGCCGGTATTGAGATTAGAACATCTACTTATGTAGATACTACTACTATAGTGTTACATAATTATCAGATGCACCACGGAGCTTACATAATTTCACCTCCTCCCAAAGTACTTCTAAGGTGAATGACATCAGCAGGCCTAGTAAAGTAGAGTGATGGGAAGTTTACAGGGTTGTACACAACTCAAAATTGTATAACCCACACAGTATATGATTCTCACACAAATACACACTAATGGTTGTCAGTATTGAGATGAGAACGCCTACCTATCTAGTTATTTCTACTATAGTATTACGCAGTCATCAGATGCGCCACTGAGCTTATATGATTTCACCTACTCCCAAGGTACTTCTAAGGTTAATGACATCAGCAGGCCTAGTAAAGTAGCGATGGAAAGTTTACAGGGTGGTACACAACTCAAAATGGTATAACCCACACAGTATATGATTCCCACACAAACACACACTTACTTGACAGTATTGAAATTAGAACCCCTGCCTATCTAGTTATTTGTATTATAGTGTTATGCAGTTATTGCATGCACTACAGAGCTTACTGGGCTAACAACTGGCCAAAGGTGCTGATAACTACACAGCTGAGGTAAACTATTACAGGTGCCTGAAAGTCTGTCTTCAGTTTTTCCCTTAGATCTTGCTAGTTCTTTCTCTCTTGCACTTAAAATAGCCTAATAGCTTTGCCCTTCAACAGGTTTTTGTATCAATTATTCTAGCACACCTGAGAGCCATCAGCAGTAATCGTTCCTCACAGAATTATCTCCAGTACTTAGTAGTTATGACCACCCCTCCTGGCATGATTAAAGTGCAGTTCTTTGTGCTTTTTCCCATAAACCTGATGCACTTGGGCATTCTGAGGCACTGTTGCAACTGCCTCATGTACACAGACAATGCTTTCCTCTAAACTCCCAACACTCAGACTTATGAGAGATATCCCTGTATCACCGAATTGGAAGATATGCACTGTCCAGCGAAGACTGGACTAGCTGGTCAAGAGGAGAAGGGTCAACACCTGCACCACATCACATGGAATACATACCCCTCCAGAACACCCACTATCACAGCTCTGACATACAAACAAAAAACATGCACCCACCTTCACAGAGGCACTCAATAAACATTTACCTAGACAGCAGAGACCACCAAGACAGACACCCACTCGACCATCACAACACAGCACAAACCACAGGACACATATCTCACCTACACAGTGTTCCCCTCAACCTATGCCCCCAAGGCTAACCACCTTGCCCAATACAGTAATCATAGGTGACTCAATAGTGAGGCACACAGATGTCCCAGTCAGTAGGTTGAACATGGAGAAGGCTGTCTATCAGGTGCCAGAATCCAACACATAACACACCCAGTCAGGTCACTCCACAACAACTGCAACTATCACTCTGTCATTGTCAATGTGTATGTGAATGATCTGAGATGCACCTCCCTGGACTACATGAAAAGAGAAATGGTGGAGCTCTCAGATTATGTGGGTCAGGCAGGTATGACAGTAGCCCAGAGCAGTGTACTACTGTCACCCAGAATGATACCACAGTACAAACAAGAAATGATTGACTTCAACAACTGGTTTAAGTGTTTGGTGTCATTCTCAGGGGATCCAGTATCTGTCTGCTTGGAATGACATGACTGACAGACTGTGATGGCTTGCCAGAAATGGCCTGCATCTGTCACCCCTAGGTTTCCAGGTACTGGCTAAGTGTCTTGCCACCCCACCACCATAACAACTATACATAAATGCCATCTGAGGGGTCATGCTGCTCAACACTTGACATCTACATCTCGAGATGCAGTCACTCGAAGCACTCCTCAAAATGGAGAACATTGGCATTTGTGCTATAACAGAGACCTGGTTTACAGCAGCAGACAGCACCCCTGCACTAATAGGCTATAACTCATTCCACACCTGTCAGACCCAAAACATGGACCACAGCTCCAAAGGTGGTGGTGTCTCCATATTCATAAAGGATATGCACACCTTCAGACTAGTATCCCAGCATAATACATATGAGATACTTCAGGTACAACTGGCATTGGGTAATAGTGCAATCCAGGTCATAGCCTGCTATAGGTCCCCATCCATGTCCCTAGAATCTCAATCCACATTCCTCAACACCCTGGAATCTATCTAGGTCCAACCCAGCAATCTTATACTAGAAGACTTCAACTACCCCTCCACCAACTGGGAAAGATACTCAAGCACCAATACACTGGCCCAACACTTCCTGGAATTCATCAGTTCCAATGTCCTGGACCAGCTCATTCTGATAAACAGTAGAGGAAGCAACATCCTTGACCTGTGTTGACTGATAACATATGGGACTGTTGCTTGACAACAGTAGTCAATCCCTACCTGGTCAGATCCAACATGGAGAAATCACCATGGAATTCCACATCTCACCCACACATCCTGCAAAGGTAACCACCTTGAAAAATTTCTCCAACTCTGACTTTGGACTCCTAAAAACAGAGGTGGCTAACCTCACAGCACCCGTGCCAATGATAAATACCTGCATGGCTGCCGAATCATACACAAAGGCACTGTACAAACATGTACATCAATGCATGGAACTAGCCATACCCAACAGAACCATGATACTCTCCTCCAAAAACTGGAGGCCAATCTGGTAGTCCCCTGCCATTAATAACCTGTACAACAGAAGAAAGGAACTGTTGCAGAAAAAAGGTAGAGTCCCAAGAGTGGTATAATTCCCTTATTAGCCTCAACAACAACTTGAGATCCCTCATGAAATCATCTAAAGCCATCTATGATAGCAGAATTGCAGCAGACACTGACAATAATCACAAAGCCATTGATAGTTATATCAATAACCTCCATGGCAATACCCAGAAGTGCTCTGAGTTACTGCACAATGCTATCTCCTATACTAAGCCAACAGATATTGGCAACATTCTTGCAACACAATCAGTGCCAGCTTTACCCCTCCCCCGGGGAACAGTCTGAATGCCATAAGAATGCCAGCCACCCAGGATTACTGCCGCCCAGGTTACACCTGCATTGTCCATGAGCAAGAATACAGCTTCCATTGGACCCAAAATTATCAGTGGATGTGTTCTACATGAACTACAAAGATACCTGGCACCACTTCTGTGTGCCCTGTTCAGTCACAGCCTCACCTCAGGCTTTGTTTCTCACAAATGGTTCACTGCTGCAGTCATCCCTCTCCATAAATGGGTAGCAACTACAGACCCTGGGAATTATCAGCCCATTAGCCTGATGAATCTGATATGTACAGCTGTGGAGCACATCATTAGGAACCTGATCGACAAACATATAGGTAATCTCCTAACTCTGGACCCCACACAGTTCAGCTTTGTGAAAGGGAAATCATGCCTGCTCAACCTGGTTGACTTCTTTGAGTCAGTCACCAGGGCTGTGCATGACAGTAAGGCACTTCATCCAGCCTACATCAATCTGGCCCAGGCTCTTGATACCATTCCTCAGTCAGGAATTATTGATGAACCCACCAAACTAAGCATCAACCCCTATATCACTAGGGGGGTTGCAAATTGGCTCACAGATAGAACACACAGTGTTAAAGTAGCAAGGTCCAAGTCAGACTGCCAACCAGTCATGAATGGAGTTCCACAGGGATCACTCCTGGATACTCTCCTGTTCACCATCTACTTCTCAGGAGTCCAGGGCAACATAAAGGAACTCTGGCAGACATCCTACAGAAAGGCCTCATTGAGACCACTGACTGGTGTGGAAACCATGGCCTGAAGCTTAACACCACAAAATGCATCATCAGCCCCTTTGGTAAAAACTCAGTTCCCAATAAATACCATATTGATGTGACCCCACTGAACACTGTAGGTGTTATAAGAGATCAGGGGAAAGAGGTTGACAGTAACCTTTCCTTTAACCACCACATTGCCACTGTGGTCAGGAAATCCTTCTATGTGGCACATCTTATTACCAAGGGTTTTGCATCCAGGAAGAATGAGGTAATCACCTCTGTGTACTCTTCCCTCATTAGACCAATCATCAGGTATAATGGCCCATTTGGCACGTACCTCACTAGACACCTGCAACAGCTGGAAAGGCCACAGAAGTACCTCACAAAGAGGGGCCTAGGCATTAAACACATATCCTACACAGACAGACTCAAAAGGCTCCATGTATTCTTTGTCTCATATCATCTACTTAGTGGCGATCTCTGCTTGACTTGCAAAGCACTGTCTGACCCAGCTCTTTTAGAAATGCTACATCTAAAGACACCCCGATCCCTCTGCACCACACACTGCAGGGATCTCAACCTCATTACCACAATCAACACAACATGCTGGAGGGAAAGGTTCCTCACCCAGAGACTGCACATGCCTTGGAATAGACTTCCCATACATGTCAAGCAAAGCACCTAGATGACCCTGTTCCAGAGAAGTCTTGATGAGTGGATGGGTAATAGAAAGTTCACCCCAGGGATTCAAAAAACAAAACTGAAAGAGGCAGCCAAGCATGACAATAAGAAGCCGACCGTTTATTTAGAATAAAATAAAATAATAAAAACAAGCAAAACCAAAGACTTAATATTCAGTGAGCGCTTTCACATTCAAGTAGAATGCTTCTTCAGACTGTTAACTATTGGCTTCATTGATTCTCCTTAAAAGCTTTAGTATTTCATTGTCAAACCAATCATCTTTTTACCTCATGAATATTAAATAATTACTTAAAGGTAATATACTAATTGCAATAGTTCATCAAAGCATTTTTAAAAATATTTTCAATAAACATGCAATTTATATATGGTATAATAATCATCTCATACTTATAAAAATATATATATATGTATGTGTTATAAAAATATATATAAATAATAAAAATGGAATACAAAAATATCTATCAGTCATAGCTGTATGACAATGCATATAAAACCATCTATACTAAAAACTGTATGTATATATATATATATATATATATATATATATATATATATATATATATATATATAAACAGAGCATAAAATGCTTATGAACACCTATAATAATCTTTTCCTAATAGCATCTATTTGCATATGGTGTCATGACAAACTAACATATAACTATTAATTTATCCTTAAATCTGAAATGTGATAACTCATTGAGGGATCACTCCAGTGGCTCTACTTGATGGAAGCACTGGGAACTAACATTGGCTGGCACAATGGCAGGCCAGTTCTGTGGCCTAGGCTTGTAAAGACTCCAAGGCCATTAGCCTAGTACACACCTATGAACCTATAAGGGGAATGACATCAGCAGGACTGATAAAGTAGGGCAGTGGGTGGGAAACGTATCAAAATGCTTCTTCCTACAACCATAAACACACGCATTTGCCAGATATGAGAGTAGAACCTCTGCTTGACTAGTTATTTGTACTATATTCTTCTTCTTCTTTTGGATGCTCCCATTAGGGGTTGCTACAATGGATCATTTGTTTCCATTTCTTCCTCTCCTCTGCATCTTGGTCTGTCACACCAACCACCTGCATGTCTTCTCTCACCACATCCATAAACCTTATCTTAGGCCTTCCTCTTTTCCTGTTACCTGGCAGCTTCATCCTTAGCATCTTTTTCCCAATATACTCTGCATCCCTCCTCAGCACATGTCCAAACCAATGTAATCTTGCCTCTCTGGCTTTGTCTCCAAACCTTCCAACCTGGGCTGACCCTCTAATATACTTATTCCTAATCCTGTCCACCCTCATCACACCCAGTGCAAATCTTAACATCTTTAACTCAGCCACGTCCAGCTCTGACTACTGCCTTTTTTCAATGCCACTATTTCCAACCCATATAACATAGCTGGTCTCACTACCCTCTTGTAGACCTTCCCTTTCACTCTTCCTGGTACTCGTCTGTCAAAAATCACCCCTGACACTCTTCTCCACCCACTCCATTCTGCCTGTACTCTCCTCTTCACCACTCTTCCACACTCACCATTACTCTGAACTGTTGATCCAAAGTATTTAAATGCATCCACCTTCACCACCTCTACTCCCTGCATCCTCACCATTCCTCTATCCTGCCTCTCATTCACACACATATTCTGTCTTAGTCCTGCTGACCTTCATTCCTCTTCTCTCTAGAGCATATCTCCACCTCTCCAGGGTCTCCTCCACCTGTTCTCTATTCTCACTACAGATCACAATGTCATCTGAAAACATCATAGTCCACGGGGAGTCCTGTCTCATCTCATCTGTCAACCTGTCCATCACCATTGCAAATAAGAAAGGGCTCAGAGCTGATCCTTGATGTAATCCCACCTCCACCTTAAAAGCATCAGTCACTCCCACCACAGACCTCACTGCTGTCACACTACCCTCGTACATATCCTGTACCACTCTTACATACTTCTCTGACACTCCCGACTTCCTCATACAATACCACAACTCCTCTCTATGCATCCTGTCATATGCTTTCTCTAAGTCCAAAAAGACACAATGCAACTCCTTCTGACCTTCTCTGTACTTCTCCAGCAACACTCTCAGAGCAAGCATTGCATTTGTAGTGCTTTTTTCTGGCATGAAGCCATACTGCTGATCACTAATCATTACCTCTCTTCTTAACCTAGCTTCCACTACTCTTTTCCATAACTTCATACTGTGACTGATGAATTTAATCCCTCTGTAGTTACTACAGCTCTGCACATCACCCTTATTCTTAAAAATCAGTACCAAAATGCTTTTTCTCCATTCCTCAGGCATCCTCTCACTTTCCAAGATTTCATTAAACAATCTAGTTAAAAACTCCACTGCCATTTCACCTAAACACCTCCATGCTTCCACAGGTATGTCATCTGGACGAACAGCCTTTCCATTCTTCATCCTTTTCATAGCTGTCCTTACTTCCTGCTTGCTAATCCATTGCACTTCCTGATTCACTATCACCACATCATCCAACCTTCGCTCTCTCTCTCTCTCTCTCTCTCTCTCATTCTCTTCATTCATCAGCCCCTCAAAGTACTCTTTCCATCTGCTCAACACACTCTCCTCACTTGTAAGTACATTTCCCTCATTATCCTTTATCACCCTTACCTGCTGCACATCTTTACTAGCTCAGACCCTCTGTCTAGCCAGCCGGTACAGGTCCTTTTCTCTCTCCTTAGTGTCCAGCCTTTCATACAACTCTTCATAAGCCTTATCCTTAGCCTTCACCACCTCTCTCTTTGTCATGCACCTCATCTCCTTATACTCCTGTCTACTTTCTTCATCTCTCTGACAATCCCACTTCTTCTTCAACAACTTCTTTCTCTATATACTGCCTGTACTTTTCATTCCACCACCAGATCTCCTTGTCCTTCTTCCTCTTTCCAGATGTCACACCAAGCACCTTTCTAGCCATCTCCCTTACTAGCTCTGCTGTAGTTGCTCAGCTATTCGGTAACTGTTCACTGCCACCCAGTGCCTGTCTTACCTCTTCCCTGAACTCCACCTCACAATTACCCTTTTTCAATTTCCACCATTTGATCCTTGGTGCTGCCCTCACACTCCTCCCCTTCTTTTTGATCACCAATGGCATCCTACAAATCACCATCCTATGCTGCCTAACTACACTTTCCCCTGCCACCACTTTACAGTTTCCAATCTCCTTCAGACTGCCCTTCTACATAAGATATAATCCACCTGTGTGCATCTTCCTCCGCCCTTGTATGTCACCCTATGCTCCTCCCTCTTGTTAAAATACATATTCACCACAGCCATGTCCATCCTTTTCACAAAATCCACTATCATCTGATCTTCTGCATTCCTTTGCTTAACACCATACCTACCCATCACTTCCTCACCCCCTCTGTTTCCTTCACCAACATGCCCATTGAAATCTGCTCCAATCACAACTCTCTCACCCTTGAGTACAGTCATCACCATTTCATCCAACTCACTCCAAAACTTTTCTTTCCCATCCATCGCACACCCAACTTGTGGAGCATATGCACTAACAACATTCATCATTACACCATCAATTTCCAGCTTCATAAACATCACTCTATCTGACACTCCTTTCACCTCCAAAACACTCTTAGCATACTGTTCCTTCAGGATAACCGCTACGCCATTTCTCCTCCCACCCGCACCATGATAAAAAATTTGAACCTGCCTCCAATACACCTAGCCTTGCTCTCCTTGGTTTCATCTGGTCTAGTTATTTGTACTATAGTGTTACATAGTTATTGCAGATGCTGCAAAGCTTACTGTGCTAATAATTGGCCAAAAGTGCTGATAAAAGGAATGACAACAGCAGGAGTGATAAAGTGGAGCACTGGGAAGTGTTGTGGGTAGGAATGGCCTAAAACTGTTTCACCTGCAAACAAACACACACCTTCACTCTCACATACACAACTGTCACACGCATACACAGCTGCCAGTATTGAGATCAGAACCCCTACCTATCTAGTTAGTTGTACTATAGTGTTACGCAGTTATTGCATGTGCTACAGAGCTTACAAGGTTGATCAGTGTCCAATGGTACTTCTAAGGTGAATGACAGTAGCAGATCTTGTGAAGTAGGGCAGTGTGAAGTGTACTGAGTGGAAGAGTCTCCAAATACTTAGATCAATGGACACACACACACACACACACACACACACACACACACACACACACACGCTCGAGATATGATATTATAAACTGAACTTCAGTACTGTTACACAATGGGGCTCAGCTTTTATGCTGGCACTTTCAAATGTTTACAGCTGGCATGCCACTGTTCACAGCAGGACATCACTGTATTCCATTCAGGGTATCCGTGTGTGTGTGGCTCACTTTGTCTGTGTCCCCCTGTGTCTCTCTATCACTGTCTGTCTCTCAGTTCTCCACATCTATGTGTGTGTATGCTTGACATATGTTATATGTTGTCTATATATATATATATATATATATATATATATATATATATGTGTGTGTGTGTGTGTGTGTGTGTGTGTGTGTGTGTGTGTGTGTGTGTGTGTGTATGTGTGTGTATATCTCATGCAACAGATGCATATATATCACATATGGGCCACCTACAGCTAGTTGAGAGTAATTCTGTCTGGTGTGTGTGTGTGTGTGTGTGTGTGTGTGTGTGTGTGTGTGTGTGTGTGTGTGTGTGTGTGTGTGTGTGTGTGTGTGTGTGTGTGTGTGTGTGTGTGTGTGTGTGTGTGTGTGTGTGTGTGTGTGTGGGGACAGTTGAGGTGTACATAGCTGTCTGTATGGACAGACATATATAAACAATACAGTCATATTCGGATATGGGTTCCAACATGTTCTGCGATTCCCTAAGTGTAAGAGCATGCCCAGTGTGACCTTCTATAGTTAGAGTGGGACTCCATTCCAGAGGTAGGTATACTCCAGTCCAGGGTTTTGTGTGCTACAGCCATACATCTCAGGAGTACACAGGACTTTCCTCAGGGTGCTTGGTTTGTTTAGCAGACATTTTCTGACATATCTGTAATCTGAAATTGCAATGTATTGTGTCATTACCTAGTGCCAGACATCCTCAGATCATCACAGTGCTTTACCAGAGGAATACTAGTTGTATGATGCATGCACCAATATTATGAGGGCAGCTATGTAAATTCTTGCCCAACAAGGCCATTTATGAGGTGTGGCTACAGCCAGTATTGTAATGACACGGCTGTGTATATAGTCCAGCAACCTGGTGATATACTGGCTGGGGATCTCCTGCTTGTGTAGTATCTTTCTAACCTGAGATATCATATCCTTGTGTGGGCATACTTCTCACATGTACATTTTTTGGCAGGTTGTCCAGGTGTTTGGCTAGAGGTTTCATCCTTTCTACGTAAACTTGTGTTTTTATGGCAAGTTACTTACATATAACTGAAGCGTGATGTTACAAACTAATGACAGACATTACTGTTTCAGACTACATAACCTTCAGACAAATCCCACTAATGCAAGCTCCGCACCCTGCCAACTTTCTCAGTATGTAAGGGCGATATTTACAACACATGCCTATCATTGTGCCTTTGTTCCACTTTTATATTTCTGCCCTTGTCCAGACATCTTGCTGTCAGAGGTTTGGAGTTATGGGTGTGGGTACAAAGTGCATTCAACAGTGCAGGCATGTCCATTATATGTCAAAGCAAACATCAGAAAAAAGGATTATTGAAAATGACCACTGGCAACAGTACCAAAAATCACTTATATTCAAAAAAGCCTTGGCACCTCTGCTACACATCCTTCAAGATGTCACTAGTATGTGTAGTATATTCCACATAGCACTGTGACTTCCAGGTATGTCAGTGGCGGATCAGTAGGTGTCACTGACATGTATTACAGATGACACAGCAGTTATCTGCACATGGCCCTGTCAAAGGCAGCACTGTACCTAGGGCACTACAAGACAACTGCCAGGCGAACGTGTTGGCCAAATTCAGACAGTATTAACCATACGTACACATAGCTCATTGACCCCTGCATATAGTGGACAGGCAACACGTTTTCATGTGCATTGGTACAGCCCTGCCAATGTGTGCTATGTTGCCATTTCCCTGCAAACATACATGTTACTGCATTTGTGTTGGTATATGGGGGGGCACACCTGTCAACTGTACACATTTGCACAGACTGTGCTGATATTTGCTTTACATTTTGGTTCCATTTACCATACTATTGTGCACTGTCTTGGGGACTAGAGGCATATCAGTAAAGAGGCCAGGTCAGATTGTACTGGCATACATTTGAGTTTCAGACTTCTTACCCTTCATAACCTTACTGCAACTGCGGGTCCCACTGTGCTATCTCTGTGTGAGTCTGTAGGGAGGGTAATTCAACATTGCCTCAATTTGTGTGCTTTTACCAGACATCTCTCTGTGGTTTTCTACAGCTGACTTGCTGTGTGGGTGTGAGGGGTGGTTATGGGACCCCCACCCTGACATCCATGCCTGTGACCTATGACCCCCCCAGTTAGTTGCCCCAACACATATACTGCAGTGGGATTTGCCACCTTGGGTACTACTGTGTGTGGAGGCTAGTTTTGGCCAGACATTTCCTGGTGTCCCATATAGCTGTCAGTTGTGTGCTGCTATCCCAGTAGGCTACCCCATTCCCTTGCATGCATGCAGCATTACCATAGATATACTGGCAAAACATACTAATCCATTCATTTATTGTTAAGAAGACTGACTTACCTTGTGGTTGTGGCAGTTGTGAGGATGGTGCTTGAGGGCTGCCTATGTTGGATGCACACAGTACACTGCCTATACATTGTAAGTAACAGGTAATGTGATGTGTGTGTCATCCATTTTACTGTGTGTGCGAGTCAGAGAGATGAGTCAGTCCCTGGGGTCCCTAAAGTGTCAGTGTGCGTGCTATGCTTTGCCTCTTTGCCAAGGCCTGAGCATACTGGGTACAACCTCTGTCTGCCTACAGGAGCAGGTAAAGGGCCTCCTCCTCCGAATCACTTTGTGCCTGTGCAGGCCTTGGCATTGGTGGTGGGCTGTGTGGCCCTTCCTCATGCTGTTCCTACTGCAACTGTTTCCGCAGGATCATATTGTGTAGCATGGCATATACTATGAATATGTGTGCACATGTGGCTGGAGAGTACTACAAGGCTCCACCAGATATGTCAAGGCAGTGGAACCATGACTTGAGCATCCCAAACACATGCTCTATAATGATCTTGGTTTGTGTGTGTGCCTCATCATGACATTCTTGTGTGGGTGTGTGTGGGATGCCCACTGGCAAATGCCTGGTACAGATGTGACAAATGCCAGATTTGGGAGTCGTGATAGCTTCCAGGGCTGCCAGCACACACATTCATGATAATGCCCTGGGCATTGCACATGACCTGGCAGTTGATCGAGGGGAAGCCCTTGTGGTTTATGTAGACCCTACCCTGTTCATTGGGTGGTGCTTTGATGTGGATGTGCGTGCAGTCTATGGTACCGAGTACCTCGGGGTATTCTGCTACATGGTGGAAGAGACACATATTACTGGTTTTCTCCTCATAGGTAGATGGGCTCACCAGCATGTGGTAGCATGGCATCCAGGAACTGATGGAGTAGCCTGGATGCAGATGCCTGTGAGACCCCTATGATGTCCCCAGTACGTCTTTGGAAAGTACCTGTAGCTAGAATTCTTAAGGCTACACATAACTTGGTATCCACTGGGATGGGTTCCCCTCTGTTGGTTCTAGGTCTGAGTTGAGGCTGGCACAGCTCAGTGATTTGCTGAAGTATGTCTCTGTCCACCCTGGAGTGCTCTACTATCTCCAGATCATGTAGCTCCTGGTAAGTTACCCTGGGTCTGAACACTCTTCTGCTCCACCTTGGTCTGTGGAAGTTGTCAGCATTATCCTTCTCTCTGCCGTCAGCCTCAATCACATACTGATGGATCAAAGCAATGGTAGCCCCTAACATTTTTCTAGTTAAAATTCTCCTGTATGTGTATACCAGTGGTGCAGAGTCTGTGGGAGAAAACAGATGGTAAGGTGTTTCCATACTTTATACTGTTGTGCTGCAGATGCGGCCTGTATGATTGGCTGACTATGATGCATTCCACCTGCCAGCTATGTTATTTGTACTTGATTTCTTTAATTCTGCTATTTTCCTTTTCTTCGTCTTTTTCCCCTTCCCATTTCCTACCCTTTTAAGCCCCGAGGCGCGCCACGCAAACCCGGTGCCCAAATGTAAACAGTCCTGCTATTTCCATTTTTTTTTTTGTTTGTTTTTTTTTTTTTTTTAGACTGGGTACGTGCCATGCAAACTCATTTAACTTATGTAAACAGTAAGAAATGGTCCTCCTCTGGGTGCGAACACACTCCTCATTTCATGGAATAAGTCAATACAGCCTCAGACACACACCCTAAGCTTATTTCTGCACCTTAGGGCTCTAGTGTGCTTATAACATGCCTTACACACCCCCCTTTCATATCTGTTGGTCCTCCTAGTTACACCATCATGCTACAGCACCTACACAGTTAGGTGCAGTTTGGGACTTAGAAGATTTTTGTGATTCAGTAAATTTCCCATCATTTGCAAACCCCACTGCCTTAGTCCATAGTTACTACACTTACACAGCGCCTTTCCCCTTGACAACCACTGTTCCCTGGTATTGTTTTCATTCTGCATGCCATAAACTATAATGGCAAAATGCAGATTTCCCTTAAAATTGAGTTTTTACAATTTTTTTTAATTTTCGGCACAATCCCGTTTGCGCACCTCTGCCTATGCTTAAACAGCCGAGATCGGACAAAAAAATAAATTTGATTTTTATAAAAACAAAACAGTTTTCCATACCAATGGCCATATATTTGGCCATTGGCATGCCTAAACAGTATGCTTTTTTGAGAGCTGTCTTGCCTCCGTTTTGTTATTTGCAGAAATGTATTCGGTTAGTAACCGAATACATTTCTACAAATAACACTGTTCTTGCACGGATACCTGGCTGCTTGGTGAATAGCTAATTCACCTCATTTGCTTGGTTTTCACCAGCAAATGAGGTAATTAGCATTCTGCAGCTGTATCCGTACAGGAACAGTGTAGCCATGCTTGTGCACATCAGATCAGCTGTTTTCTGGATCACTCAGTAGCCATATTCCGTGCAGGAGCGGCTACACTGTTCCTGCATGGAAATATTGGCTTAATGAATCCTGAGGTGTGTCTCTTCAAGGAATTTATGATCACCTTGTGTGAACAGATCTAGACAGATGACAAACACTCCTGGACCATGATCTAATTCCATATTAGCAAGGGCATAAAAGTCTGCCAGCTTGGTAAAAGTCAGTATATTTCTAACAAAACTATGTTGCAATAAATCAGACAATGGTCCATTGTCACCATCCAACTCTATCTGTACAAGTACACACCTTTCAAAAGTTTTTCTTATAAGTGATGTTAGCCATAGACAAAAAGACTACTATTTAAATCTTCAAACAAACCATAAGCAGAATCCCAAAATATTCTGGACATCTATAGGATCAATTCTAAAGCCTGGCAAGAAAAGCAACCTGTGTCCACACCAGACAAAACAGAACAAATAGCCAGTCTCCTCAACTCATACTTTATAAATTCTATAGTTCACATCACTGCTAACTTTCCACAGCTCCATTCTAGTACAAATTATACTGGAATAGTCTCACTATCCCATCTCTCCTGATCCCCTTCCTCTGCTACCTCACTTACAGTTGAAGCAACAATAAATGCTTTACCCACATTCTGACTTACAACAATCCCAACTTCTACTATAAAAAGGCTACTTCTCAAGCTAAAACCCAGCTCAAACACAGCAGACAAGCATCCCACTGAATGTCTAAAACTTGCTGCAGAAGTAATTGCCTACCCTATAAGCATACTAATCAACAAGTCCATCCAAGAGTCATATGTCCCAAAACTTTGGAAAAGAGCTTTTATTGTACCCCTGTGCAAAGGAGGCAACCCAACTGATATCTCAAACTACCGACCCATAGCCATTTTATCTCCTATCTCTAAGCGCCTTGAAAAATGCATACATATGCAACTTCTATTTCTTGCACTAAGAACTTGAGAAGTATGGCCACAAGTGTGTCACTGTAGTGAGATAAAACTTGGCTTTCAGATAACCAGTGCTAGAAATATTTTGGCACTAAGCTGAATTTTCTGGTTGGTAATTAAGGCCTTAGTGAGCCCACATGGCTGAGTTGTTAAGTGATTGGGTTATCACATTAACTTTGCAGGTCCCTTTTAAAGTTGTCCAGTACAAGACAGTCCTAGAAGATATGTACTCAATGCACTAAAGGGCATATGCCACATCTACAACACCTTGAGCTGATTACAGGAAACATTGCATCACACCTAGCAGGAGTATAACAAATTTAAAAAGACATTGCTGGTCAAAGGACCTGTACATGTGGGACTAAGTGTCATACTGAGGGATCATCAGCACTTTAGTCAACTGCTGCAGAGTAACATCTACTCCCAGGTCAGCCTGCCAGGTTAGCACATAGCCGTGAACGATGTTAGCCTTTGTGGAATTAGCATCTTATAGATGCCACTTAATGCATTTTTAGGGGCTTGCTCCTTCCCCCTGATATCCAAAAGCTACTGAATGAGTCTAGGCCTGTCTCTACAAGGGACTGTAAATATTTGCTTTTTACATAGCTTCCATATCAAATAACCAATTCCTGAGCACAATCAAAACCTGAGTTAAACTTTAAACTTTGAACAAGACAGGGTAGACTACTATGCCCGCATTGTCCAGTAATTGTTCCCAATAAGTTTATTTCTGTGCCATACAAACTATCTGCACTACCTGAACCCCCTCAAGACCCCAACAATTGGAGTCCAAAATGTGAGGTAGAGCATGTAACCAGTCCTATGGTTACTCAAGGCCAAAGTCACCTGACTTATTTATAAAGTCATTCTTGGGTTGCTCAGGTGACCTTTCCTTCTCAAAGTTGAATCCATCCAGTAATTGCAGCTGGCCAGGATAACTGATGAAACAGTCTCATCTGTCCTGCTGCAAGATATACATTTCCTGACATAGCAGGGAAAAAAAGTATACAAAAGCCTTATTGCTTACTAGGAATTGTTCCCTATCTCTATAGGCTCACTTGAAGTATAGTTAATACAAATGGCCGTGGGTTTATGTTTAACCCACAAAACAACCAAAATAATCCAGTTCCTGTAAAACTAACCCCAGGTCTGCTAAACTTATAATTAGGTCATCTGTTCAAAGGGTTCATTTTTGCCTAACATGGCCCATCTTATCTCCAAGGAAGGGTACCTGGTGAAACCTAATAGCCAATGGTTCTAAGCACACTTCAAACAACAAAGATGATGGATGATGGAGAGCATCCTGCCAGATATGTCTATGTATTTACTTATTTAGTTATCTTTTGTTGACCAGGTAAGTCCCACTAGGCAAGTAGCCTCTTTTCAGGGGACACCTGAGGTGGTATTTATACTATTAGGGGAAATTTGGCTAGAGCACTGGGGAACTTCATCGACTCTTTTCAATAGGTGCCATGGGATCTAGATCAACTTGAGCTACCACCAACTCAAGCAAGTGTGTCTTTGGTTTAACACCTCATCCAAAGGAGCACACAGGACTGCAGTATTTCCCTTATGCTGCACTACAGTGTCAGTAATCGATCTACCTGGTGTGAGAATAGAACCTTCAACCTTCTTCACAAAAAGGTGAGTGTGTTAGCTGTTGTGCCACTGACACTGCAGTGTTACATGTATGGTATCTAGGTCCAAGGATGTCACTCTTCCAGTGTACCCGACCCTTATTAGACCAATCTTTGAGTACAATGTTCCCTTTTAGATGTACCTGACAAGGATGTTATTCTTCAAGTGTACTTTACCATCGTCATACCAATCACTGAGTACAATGTCCCCTTTAGGATGTACCTGACAAGAGCTATACAACAGCTAGAGCATCCAAAGAGACTCCTCATTAAAAGAATATGTGGCCCTAACAACATGTCCTACAAGGACCACCTCAAAGCCTTATCTCTCTACTCAGTTTCCTACAGATTGTTGACAGGTGATCTATGTCTGGCCAACACAGTATCCTCTAACCACACTCTGCTGGACCTCTTGCACATCCACAAAACAAATAGTATCAGAGTTACCTGATCTAAGGAAATAAACCTTGTCTTCAGCATAAAGTAAAACTTATGACAGGTATTGCCAGTTCACTAGGTTGAACACTTTCTCATTACCACAGCTAATTAAGGTTAAGGTATTCTTCCATCTATTCATGTCCTCTGCCCTACATCCTAGATCCTGACCAGGTTATCAAAATGGACCTACCATGTATAATGTCCATCTGATCTGTAAGTATTAATTTCAGTAAGACTGTGGCTACTCTCATAACCAATACTGACCTGAATACCTTATAATTGTGATTTAAAACTGAAACTGGTTGATATAAGATAATTGATGAGTTCTTGTCTGGTTTTAAAATTATGGACACATTTGCTTGATATACAATACAACTGAAATCTACTCTCCTTGCAAGAGCCTATTAAACATCCTGGCCCACAATTGGACAAAGTGCTCCTTAGCTTGCATATACACCTCCACTGGAATACCATCTGGACCAGGTGATTTACCTGTGGGGGCTTGATTTAGCATCACCGCAAGTTCTTCTGAGTCTAATAATCATAGTAAAGAGTGCCTTGATACTACAAAGTATTGTTACAGGTGTACTCTTCCTTGGTTCCAACTTTAGTGATTATAGCGAGACATTATGTGGCTTTTGGGCTACCATTGAATTAAGTATGGTGGCACCTCGCTGTGTTATTTGGTGATTTATGTACTGTGTCAGCTAATTATTGGGAAATGGTCATTAGAACACAAAGTACTGGTATGGGTGTATGCTTCTTCTGTTGTCAAGGTCTTTAATTTTGAAGTCATAAAGTGTTTGTTTGGCTTGGTTCTTAGAGTCTTAGAATTAGTCATGTCAAAAGGCCCTGTGAAACAAAAACTTTGGACAAATGGATGGCTTGGTCTGTTATAACTGTGTATCAGGGTCAGTTGAAATGGCCTATTGTGTTTAACAAAGAGTTTGAACTGAATGCTTTAAGCACTTTATACTGAGTAAGCTTGTAATGAGGAATAAAAAACGAAACCATCTGCATCTATGTAACAAACTCGCATATTATTATGTGATGGAGACTGTAACAAGTTTTGTGCTTCTTGTTTTGCCTGTTATAATAAAAGTTGTATTTGTTGGCAAAAAAAATCTTTATTATGAAAGACATCTGAAGATTTTATCAGGTCTATTTCATATTCATAACAAAAACTTTTCAGTCATTTATTATACAGTAAGGCCTTTGAAAACTGATAGTTTAAAAAAAAACTGATGACACTAACTCCCTTCAACAAAGGTTTACATTAAACTTTTGACAAATATGAAAAATATCCAAAATACAGATATACATGTCAAACAGTGGGGTACATCTTAAATCATTTACACCATATTAAAGAAACTAAATGGTGTACAACTGTGTAGACTAGAAATGGTGACTATTTCCCTATTAAAACTGGTAAGGGGCTATATATATATATATATATATATATATATATATATATATATATATATATATATATATATATATATATATATATATATATATTTTTTTTTTTTTTTTTTTAATTATTGAATCACTAAAAATCCAAAGTCCATCTACATATGAAGGATAAGATTAATCCAATTCTAAATCATTGTCAACAGATTCAGGCTGAAACTGGCCCCATTTCCCCCTCTTCACTTTTCTTTACCTAGGTGAATTAACAGCACTTGCTTGCCTACTCTCACTATCTCTCCTGTAATGTTTGGCGCTCCTGACAACAACCATATGTTCTTGGCATGCTTCATCTACAAAGCTCTCTGTTAAATTGAATTGAACGACTTGATTAACAGTATAAGTTAAACTTAAATTAGGCTGATTGCAGGTATGAACATGTCCTAATAACGAATCTGTTTGTGTGTAGTTATTATAAATATGGTTCTCGTTATTACAAATGAAACAGACTTGAGCTTGAAGTTGTTCTGCAGCTTTGTACAAAAATGGTCCTGCTCACTCTTGTTTTTTGCTATCAGATTCTAAATCATCCAGGTTACTACACTTCTGGCATACAATATATCAAAATATATGTCCTGTAAAGGCACAGAACAGTTACTGCCAGGAGAAATGAGACACAATATAGGAGGGTGCACACTGCAGCAAAGTGTATAACCTGCAGGTAGTTCATGTTATATGTTCTTAGGGCTACATCCTATGATGGCATATATAGTGTAGTACATTGTGTGCCCTACACATCTGCAGCACCCTTTCCACTTACACTACTTACATTTCATGGGTTTTGTTACTTACAGCATATACATAAAACAGGGAGAGAAAGAGTGTGTGTGTGTGTGTGTGTGTGTGTGTGTGTGTGTGTGTGTGTGTGTGTGTGTGTGTGTGTGTGTGTGTGCTGTGTCCATGTGTCATGCACTAAATACCTCTGCACATTGCATGACACATTAACTATACTAGCGCTCAGTAGTGAGTAGTATGATCTGGAGAACATCTGTGCTGCCATTTGTCTCATTACCCATTGTAGCATACAACTTACCCTATACTGAGTGCAGCTCTGTAACTTAACTGTAATACTCCACAGAGTGTCTGCCCTGTTATTTATCTCATTGCCCATCCTGCATACAAGTTCCTATTCACTGAGTGCAGCTCAGTAACTTAGCTATAATACCATTTCATATGGCAGCTCTTCTGCACATAACATTTGTCTCTGAGCTGCATTAGCCATGCTAGTTATGCTGAGGTGCTCATTTGTATACAAAGTGCACAACAGCTCACAACAGCTCACAATAGCTGCTTTCTTGGTGTTCAGCAGAATAGCTCTTCTGCAGCTGGCTATGCTGCTGTTTAGATAGCATGGATAGGCACTTTCTATGCAGTTTCCCTACTGTAACACTGTACTATGAGTCACACACTAAACCATATAATGGAATTTGAAAGCATGAACATACAATATGTTTCACTTGGTGCTGCGCCTCCTCCAAACAAAGAAATCTGGCACAACCTGCAAAGGACATTTACATGGTCTGGTGTGCATAACAAGACTTTGGAAAGGAGTTCAGTACATTTGTCAACCACATAAATATTTATTATATTTTGGGGACCATATAAGTTCAGCAGGCAAAGTACCTTTTTTCACTGTAGACTGACCATGAAAAGCTCCAACTAAAAAGTATCATACAAGCTATTACAAAACATTTTCAGAATATGGATAGGTGCAAGGTTAAAGTAGAGCTAGTAGAGCTAGACCATATATTTTGGATTTTAACATATACTAGGAAGAGAATTCCAATATTCGAAGGGGTGGTTTTAATGGGCTTTCCATCACTCTACATTTTGCCAGTGATGTGGAAGCAATACGCAGCATTATAGGTTCATAGGTTCATAGGTTTATACTAGGCTATCTGCCCTAAGGCATTTATAAGCCTAGCCCAAATTTTTGTGGCTTACACCACCCCTTATATGAAAAAATACTGTGCCCATTAGTTTGTTGTGCCTCTGTCCAGCAGTGACACAGAGATGATTCCCGGGGTAAACCTACGATCTCCCATCCACAGGTCTAGATTTCTCTTGAACAGAGTCAGCGAGGTGCTCTGCCTCACATGGACCGGGATTTTATTCCACAGCATAGGGAGTCTCTGAGTGATAACTCTATCCCTCCAGCACATCCTATTTATATCAGTGCTAAGGTTTAAGTCGCTTGCTCTAGTGGTTTTGGTGGATTTGGATTTTTTGAGGTGGAGCATGTCCATTAATTCCGGGTTGGACATGGCCTTGTATGTCAGGCACATGTCACCTCTGAGCAGACGGTATGCGACTGAATAGAGCTGGAGTTTCTTCAATCTGGCAGCATATGACAGATTTTGGAGTCCCTTTATCCTTTTGGTGAGGAACTTTTGGGGTCTCTCCAATTGCTGCAGATGTCGGGTGAGATACATCCCGAATGGGGCATTGTACTCGATCATTGGTCTGATAAGTGAAGAGTACAGGGAACAATGACCTCACTAGATCTGGATGTGAATCCCTTCATGATCAGGTGGGCAATGTAGAAGGTCTTTCTAACCACTTTAGCAACGTGAGTGTCAAAGAAAGGCCACTGTCAACCTGGGTCCCCAGGTCCCTGATAACCTCTTCTGTGCTTAGTGGATTGCCACCTATATGGTAGCTTGGGGTTACCTTGTTTTTCCCGAAGGGTATGACTATACATTTATTGGCGTTTAACTTCAGGCCATGGCTCTGGCACCAGCTATCTGTTTCCGTGAGTCCCTTCTGAAGGATATCCGTGTCCGATGCACTTTCCACTATGGCGCCCAGTTTGCAGTCATCTGCAAACTTTGTCAGCCAAAGTCCTCCCATGCTGGCCTGTACTTCTGAGAAGTAGATGCCAAACAATAGGGGGCCAAGGACCGAGCCCTGTGGGACACCACTTGTAACCGGCTTGGAGTCTGACACAGCGCCAGCAACTCTAACCCTGTGGGTTCTGTCCTTAAGCCAGTTTGCAACCCATCTTGTGACATATGGGTTTACATTTAAGCTGGTAAGTTTTTCTACAATACCCGAGTGGGGTATTGTGTCGAAAGCCTTTGCAAGGTCAAGGTAGGCTGTATAAACTGCCTTTCCCTCATCAATGGCCTTGGTGACTGTTTCGAAGAAGTCGACCAAGTTCAAAAGGCATGATCTTCCCTTGACAAAGCCAAACTGGGTCGGGTCCAATGTCTGCAATCCCCTATATCTTTGTTTATGAGCTCCATTATGATCCTCTCCATAGCTTTGCAGACTAGACTTGTTAAGCTTATGGGGCGGTATTTACCAGGGTCCGTAGAGGCGCCACCTTTGTGGAGTGGGACCACAGTTGCCGTACGCCACTCCTTGGGCACGTATCCTGTGGTAAGGCTGAGATTAAACAGCTGCCTTATGTGCGGGGTTAATTCCTCATTTAGCTCGTGTAGCACACAGCCGGGGACACTATCCGGTCCCATTGATGCTGTGTTTTTAGCTTTAGAGAGAGCAGCTTTCACCTGCGCATTTGAGATGTCCGGGAGGCTACACTCGGCTGGGATAGTTATCTCTCCTTTAGGCGGGGAGAGGGGGGTGAAGCTTGCACTGAACCTGTCTGCCGGTATGTTGGCAATGTCTGTGGGTTCAGTGATTTTTGTATCATTTTGGACTAATTCTGAGCATATCTGGGAGTTTCCACCCAGGTTCCTAACATAGCTGAAAAAGGCCTTATGATTGTCCTTTGAATCCATGGCAATTTTTCTCTCAAAATTGGCCTTAGTTGATTTTATGAGTGCTCGTATTTTGTTACTAATAATGATCAGGGGTGACTTCCCTTTTATGGATTTTGTTCTATCATGTAATAGCTTTCTCCTCTTATTGTAAAGTTTGTTAATGGCTGGGGTCCACCAGACTGGACGTTTGCCCTTTGTGGAAAGAGTCTTGGTTTTATTTGGGATTGCCTGATCCATGCAGTCCTGGAGGTGTTCATAGAAGGCATTTGTAAGGGCTTCCGCAGCTTGGGTTGTGGTTTCCTCTGGCTCAGGGGCCTTGAAGGATACTACACCAGTCTTGAGTAGTGTGAAGTTTGCTTTAGAGAAGTTCTTCACTATGGTCTTTTTGTTTGGGGTGGGGCGGGATGTGGATTTCCAGTGAGATTAGTTTATGATCAGATCTCACCAATGAGGGATATACTTCGGTGTGGAGCATTTTGTCCCCATGTTTGTGACAATGAGATCTAGTATATTTTCTCCTCTCGTAGGAACAGTGACTAGCTGTTCCATGGCATTTGAATTTATGAACTCCAGGAACCGTTGGGCTAGAAAGTTAGGGCTTGAGTAATGTTCCCAATCTATATTCGGTAGTTGAAGTCACCCAATATGATGGTGTTTGGAGATACATTTATACCCTCCAGTGTCTTCAGGAAGGCTGTGTGGGGTTCCTGAGTTTGAGAGGGTGGCCTGTAGCATGCTACAATTTGTAGAGCAGTTTTTCCTATGGTTAGTTGCACCTGGATGGTTTCCGAAGCTTTGTGCGTTGCCACCAACCTGGAGGTGTGGGTATCCTTTATGAATATGGATACACCCTCCTTTTGTGGTGTGGTCCGGGTTTTGGGGCCGGAACGCATGATATGAGGTAAAACCTAATAGTGCCGGGGTGCTCTCAGGAGCCTTGAACCAGGTTTCAGTTACAGCACAGACATCGATGTTCTCCATACTGAGAAGGGCCTCGAGTGCGTGCATTTTGAGATTTAGACTTCTGGCATTGAGCAGCATTACCCTCAGTTTCTTCCCATTTTGTTTTCTAGGGTGGTAGGTTTAGAATTTGAGCCTTGCCTAAAAAGGCACTATGGGGGTGGCAAGAGCCTTAGCCAATATCCGGAATCCCAGGGTGACAGGTGCAAGCCGTCCCTTGAAGCAGCGTGGCTTGTCAAGCATGTCATCCCAGGCAGACAGACACTGGATCCCCTTTGAATGACACCAGACATTAAGCCAATTGTTAAAGCTGATCATCTTGTCTCTATATTGTGGCATCATTCTTGGTGAAGGAAGGATACTGCTCAGGGTTAGGGTCATACCTGCCTGGGCTACATAATCAGAGAGCTCCTCTATGTCTCTTTTCATGTAGTCCAGGGAGGTATGTCTCAGGTCGTTCACACCAGCATGGACAATGACTGTGTCATATTTGTACTTGCCGTGGAGTGACCCGAGTGCTTGTGTTATGTGGCGGATTCTAGCGCCCGATAGGCAGCTTACTGTGACCCTCTCCTTGTTCAGCCTGGTGAGTGGGACGTCAGTGTGTCTGACTATGGAGTCACCTATGACAAGTATGTTTGGTGTTGTATTTGGCCTTAAGGGCTGTGACTGCTTTGCACACAGCTTTTGTGGTTTATGTGTTGCTTGTGAGGTGTCTTGAGGTAGCAGTTGTTTGGGTGTCTGCTTTGGAGGCCTCTGCTGTTTAGGTAAATTTTTACTCAGAGCCTCCGAGTATGTCTTTGTGTGTTTATGTGTTTGATTCAGTGGAGTGGTAGCATTATGTGAGGCTGGTTTTGTGGTGTGTGTAGTTGCCTTCTCCTCCTGTCTGGTCTTGCCAGTCCTGAGTTGAGAGAGCTCAGCCTCCAGTTTGGCTAAATAGCTGCATCTCTCGCAAGTATTTGTGTTATGTGGGAGGAGGAGAGGGTTGTCTGTGTACATGAGGCAGTTTATATAATTGGTCCATTTTGCAGAGTGAAGTTGTAGGGGATGTGGTTGGTGACAGACCCAGATTTAGATACAAAAATAAAAAGTCATTAAAGAGACAATTATGTTATAAGACACATCAGGGTTTAAATAAAGGACCTGGTCAAGTACAAGGCATGAAACAGTGTCACATATGTAATTTTTGTCAGTATATAGAGCTTTGTGACACATTTGTTCACCCTCTTACTGGCTATGCATATAGATTTAAGGTTTCAGCAGATTGCCGCATCTGAAATATAATTTGTCTTGCAACTTGTGTTGCATGTAATTGTTTTTATGTGGGAAAAAGCACTCGTACTCTGTATGAAAGAATAAAGGAACCCTTTTATAGCACTCGGGTGGGTGATATTAGGAGTGCCATAGCCAAGCACACTTTAGAAACTGCTGCTACCCATACTTTTCTTTTCAGGGTAATAGAAGTGGTCCATGAGAATGAACGTGGAGATGATTTAAGGAACTTTACAGAGCTTAGGGAATTGCTTTGGATGATTAACTTACAAGTTGATAAGCTACCTGGTATTAAGTGGAAGGTTTCCTTAAAACCCCATTTGAAATCTAGAGGTCTTCACCACTGATTAGCTTAATTGGACTAATTTGCATTGGTAGAGCTATATATGGATGTACTTTTATGTTGTTTTATGTGATCTGAAGAAGCACTTCGAGTGTGAAAGTGCTAACCTGTGTCTGTTGTACTAAAAATATTTTTGAATTTTAGATGGTCTGCCATGTTTTGTGCCTTTGGTTGGTTTTCTCTGCATTGTTTCTTGTTTTTCACCTGGCACATTTCCAAGGGATTTCTTTAATTTTTATGTTTTGTCAGTATAATCACAAATGCAAATTAAAGCTGACATTACCAAAAACAGCATATTAGGGTGTAAACTACCATAGCCAAAGGAAGGATCAGGTATTTAAACATATGCAGTTTTAAGATACAGTGAAAAAGTAGCCTGGAAAAGATATTGTGTAAACTTTCTTCATAGAATAATTTGTACTTCAAAAAATGTGAGTCAGCTAAGTGAAGGCTACAGCTGTGCATATTTAAATGGAAAATTGCTAGTTTACTGTAAATCTGTAACTTTCAGCTATCAAACAGTGATGTATGTCACTCCATTTAAACATATTTAGCATAGCTCACAATGACTAAACATGGGTCAGTCATCCTTTCAAGTAGGTGTTGGAGTACTGCGGAGGAAGAAGGAACATATTAGAAGAATATGAAGTGCAGAGGATGAGTATGAAGAAAAAATATGGAGACAGGAAGAGGAGAAATGCATTTTAAAGGATATAGAAGAGGAGAAATGCATTTTAAAAGATATTGGAGATAAGTAAAAAAACAAGGATTGCAGGTTATGCAACTTAAGAAATGAGAAATAGTGGGAAGTACACATGCACCTGTGTTTAAATGAATGTTAAGTGACTGTTGAATATTCTGCTTTAACATAGAAATAAATAACATTTTATCACAGTTTTCTTATAGATTTGCTTTTGTTTTGCAGATTTTGTGAAGCCAAATTTGAAGCAGTTTTTATAAGGTCCTTGCATTTGTCATATGAACAGAGGTTTCACTTGTCTGTAGAGTGCATTCTGCCAAACCCTTGTATCACTTATAATCCATTTTGAATACAAATGGAAAACTACTTTTACGATGATTAGAGAAATTACAGCTGGGATTCTTAGACAGTTAGTATGACATTCCCATGCTGGGCCAGTAATCAAGGAGCCCGAATCCTCACCACTGACACTGGAGAGGGACATGTACTTGGAATACAAATGGATACACTCAGTATTTCCAGAAGCAGACCTTTCTGCATCAAGCACAATTTACCTTAAGAGAACACAGGGCACACACTCAGCCCGGCATCTGGGTGTCTCTATCTGTCTCTCTCCAGGTCCCCAATAAGGTACCCCACTGGCACTGTGAATCCAGTGGTTCATGTTCCTGTCCCAAAAAGCTGACCTACACACTCTTTGAGATTTAATTTTCACACACAGACATCTTTCTAGGGGTCCAGAACAAAATAAATGCAATGCAAGACCAGTGTCACAGCTGTGGGAGTAATGATTTCCTATGGTGGGGGAAGAAATAGTAAAACTACTAAGTTAGTAGTGCTACACACACACGCACACACACACACACACACACACACACACACACACACACACACACACACACACACACACACACACCTGGGAAAGGCTGGCACAGATTACCTGCTCTACCAACTTTGCCCAGAATATAAGGTAGATTCACTACCACCAGTCAGTTACTGCAAGGCTTTTAAAAGGGTATCTAATTACACTGAGTGAAGTTAATATTAATGCAGATGGTAATGTTGACAAACAGCAAGGCTTTCAGGAGTGGTCAGACTTATTACCAAATAAATATGTGCAAATCCTCCCAAAACTTAAATATTTTCTAAAACAAACAAAAACCACAAAACTCAAATCACAGGAAATATTGAAATAAAATCGATGGACAGACTCATACAAATAAAGAAAAACAATCTCTAACCTAAGCTTTATTATATTCCTGACTGAGTCTAGGAGAATTACTATACCATAATAACTTACTTGATAGAGCAAGACACAATGAAATACCTAAACAGTCTTTCTGGTCACCTGATTCTAGGTTCTTACATTATCCCATTTGAAGCTGAGACAGGAATGTAACTTAGACAGCTGCAATACACATCTAAATGTTTATGGCAGTGGCTGGGGCTTCCCCTCTTTTAACTGAGCTAACAAAGGCTTCTTCCAGATACACCATCTCTGGTCCTATTCAGTACTGTGGTGTGCTGTTTTAATGATTTAACAGCTCATTTACATTTCCCTTATTTTTCTTAAGTAAGCTAGCTGGTTAACCTCTACTGTACCAGCATCATCTATTAAAACATAGACATTTAATTCAGTTACAATAATACATGTACATTTCTTTTCATTCCAGCAGGGTACACTGTTGATACATTTTAACACAAGCAAACCTCACAAATACATTTTCAGCCCAAACATCTGTACAAATCGGTTTAATATACAAATGACATATATTTATTTACAAAATTCCAGCTAGCTGTATCTGTACAAGTCATACATCCACTGCTCTACTTCTCCTGGCATGGCTGGTAGTACCTCCTATCATCACACCTCTCCCCACTTTGAAGAATCAAGCTAGTTTTTCAAGTGACCCTTGACAAACGTGGCTTGAGAGAAATATGCCTATCTGAGAATATGTTACCCCATTCCCTGTCTTGAGACCCCATCTTCATTGGCATTGCAGACCATACTACAATGCTTTATTGTCCTGTCATATGCCTGCAATCCTAAACTCCACCTTAATAACTTGGCATTTTGCTGTCTGGCTCTATGTAGCCATGTTAAGGGATTGTGGTCTGTAACTACAGTGAATTTCCTTCCATACAGATAAGGCTGAAGTTTCTGCAGTGCCCATACTATGGCTAGACATTCATTTTCTACAGCTGCATAACATTCCTCCCTGGGTTGTAGTCTATGGCTGAGATACATCACTCTGAGGAAACCTGGCTAAGTAGAGTCCCCACTCCATGGTTTGAAGCATCCACCTGCATAACAAATTATTTGCTGTAATCTGGACTGGCTAACAGAGGGGTTCCTCCCAAAGCTCTTTAAGCTTCTGGAATGCCTGATCACATGCTAGGGTCCACATTAGCTTATCTAGCCTGTTTTTCCTTGTCAGGTCTGTGAGAGGAGCATTTATTGCACTATAATTGAAGACAAACTTTCTATAGTACCCCACTGTCCCTAAGAATGTCCTCACCTGCTTTTTGATAACAGGGGCAGGCCATGCCTGAATAGCTTCCACTTTGGCAGGTTCTGGCCTGATCTTACTACTCTCCACTCTATGCCCCAGGTAGGAGACCTCTGCCACACCCACCTGACACTTACTAGGCTTAATGGTCAACCCTGCCCTTTGCAGTCTGCTCAGTACCTCCCTGACATGTTAAAGGTGCTCTTGCCAGGAATGGCTGTAGATGGCAATATCATCCAGGTAAGCAAGGGCATAATCTCCTGCACCTGCTAGGATATGATCTACCAGCCTCTGGTAAGTCACTGGGGCATTTTTCATTCCAACTAGCATCTTTATGAACTCATACAAGGCGAAAGGAGTCAAAAATGTTGACCGCTGTCAGTGTTGGGAGTCAAGGGCACCTGCCAGTAGCCCTTGGGCAGATGAATAGTGGTCAGATACTTAGCCGCACCCAGCTTCTCTAAGACTTCATCTGTCCTAGGCATGAGGTAGGCATCTGACTCTGTGCAACTATTTAGTCTTCTGTAGTCCACACAGAACCTGGTGTTGCCATTCTTTCTTGGTGCCAGCACCACTGGGGAGGCCCAAAGACTGCTGGATTACTGGATTACTCCCAGTTCCAACATCTCCTGTATCGCCTCCATCAGAGTCTGTTTGACTCACTCAGATACCATGTAAGGGGCCTGCTTGATAGGTCTTTGGACCCTGTATCCAAATGATGCTGTACCAGGTGGGGTGCACCTTGGTTACCCAGTGAACATGTCCCCAAACAGCTGTAACATTGCTCAGATTTCTTGAACCTGGATAGGGGATAGCTGCTGGGACATTGCTATCCCTTCCACTGTGGTGTCAGCTCGAGCCTCATTGAGGGGATCAGTCACCAGATCCCCCTCAGACTCCTCCTGCATCCAATGCAAATACGCAACATGAGGGTTTCCCTATCATGGCTAGGCTTCATCATGTTAACATGGTACAATTTATGCCCCTGCCTCCTGTCTAGCAGTTCTACCATGTAGTTAACATCACTGACCTTCCTTACCAATTTGAACTGTCCATCCCAAGCTGCCTGCAACTTATTGTGTCTAACAGTAATGAGTACCATCACCTGCTGTCCCACAGCATACTCTCTCTGGCTCAAGCATTCCTGTCATACCACACCTTTTTCTATTGTTCAATGCCACAATGAAAAGTTTAAATATATTTAATAATAAATAATAAAAGAACAAGAAAATATAAATATATATTTACAGTAAACCACAGAGCTCATATCACAGGAAATATTGAAAATAACATTGATGGACAGACACATACAAATAAAGAAAAACAATCTCTAAACTAAGCTTCACTATATTCCCGACTGAATCTAGGAGAATTACTATACCATAATAACTTACTTGATAGAGCAAGACACAATGAAATAGATGAGCAGTCTTTCTAGTCAGGTTCCTCAATACTTGGAGATTACTCCGTGTAAAATACAATATCCAAGATGGCTTACAGAATGGCCTCATCTGGTCACCTGATTCTAGGTTCTTACAGTATCCCCCTTTGCAGCTGAGACAGGAATTTAGCATTGACGGCTACAATGTACATCTAAATGTTTATGACAGTGCCTGGGGCTTTCCCTCTTTTTACTGAGCTAATGAACAAAGGCTTCTTCCAGAGCCATCGTCTCTGGTCCTATTCAGCACTGTGGGGTAATGGGGTAATAATAAATGGTTTAACAGCTCATTTACATTTCCCTTATTTTTCTTAAAGTAAGCTAGCTGGTTAACCTTTGTTGACCCAGTATCTTCCTCTTTCGGCTTTTCCCATTTAAGGGTCACCACAGTGGATCACCTGTCTGCTCATGATTGGCAGTGGAGTTTTATAGTGTCAAGTTGCCAGCCCGGTACCCAACCTTCCACAGAAGGCACACACACACATGCACTCTTTCCTAGGGCCAATTTAGAGTGTCCAATCCACCTAAAGTATGTCTTTGGGATGTCGGAGATAACCAGAGCACCCGGAGGAAACCCAAGTGACCATAAGGAGGACATGCAGACTCTGCACAGAAGGCACCCCAGCCGAGGATCGAACCAGAGAACTTCTTGCTGTAAGGTGACAATGCTAACTAACCCAGTATCCTCCAGTAAAAGATATACATTTAATTCAGTTACAATAATACTACAAACTAATATGTTTCTTTTTTATTCCAGCTGGGTACACTGTTGATACATTTTAACACAAGCAAACCTCACAAATACATTTTCAGCAGAAGCATCTGTACAAATCAGTTTGGTATACAAATGACATATATTTATTTACAAAATTCCAGCTAGTTGTGCTGGCACAAGTCATACATCCATTGCCTTATTTCTCCTGGCATGGCTAGCAGTACCTCCTATCATTACAGTTTGCACACGGTGATGTGTAAACTACTGGGGGTAGCAGTCATGCACGTAATGTTGCAATATGAATACTCCAACAGTGAGGCTTCACAATGATCAAATTACTACAGTATGTAACAACCACTACTGAATGCATGATAGCATGTATATAAGAACCATAATGCAAATAACCAACATTTAGAATGCAAATGAAGAAAGGTAAAATGGCAGACCAGTTCAAAAACATATAAAATGGCTAATCTGTGCCACTCCACACACCAGTAATGCTGTAATTCATTGTGAAGAATGGGAGAGATGCTAGGAATTAGCATTAGCACATGCATGTTTTTGGAGCCACTTCCCACAATGTTGGATACCACAGGCATCTGCACCATTGCAGGAGATACAGACAGAGCCTGGCATGCGATTAGCTCATTGACTAGGAGACTGTGGACCACTTGCAATGATACAGCTAATCTGTAAAATCCTAGTCACACCATTGCAGGAGATACAAACAAAGCCAGACAAGACACCAGATAACAGACTAGGAGACTGTGGACCACTTACAACTATACAGGTACACTGTAAGGACCTAGTCACACAGTGTTACCCACTAAGGACATAGTCACACCGTGTTACCCACAAGCTAAATTGAAGGGATTTCTTGTATACCTATTTCTGCAAATAAAAATGTCTGTGTAGTCCTAACCATCTTAGCTACAGGGACTTTCTAGTGACTTATTATGAATATGTTGCACATAGTGCAGGTATCAGTTTCATGAATCCTCAAGTAGTTTCTCAGTGTTAATCCACAACATGTGCAACAGGTTATTTGTTTGACTTGTTTTGATTTACTTTCCTGATATACTTTTATATAAGTTTGTAGATGCATAGTACTACAAGATAGTTTGATGCGAAGTTTTAAATTCTCAGCTCTTAGAAAGTCAGTTCATATTACCTCATCTTTCTGTTTAGGGCTTTAAAGTCTATTTTTTATTGTACAGAAATAGTTGATGTAGTTTTAATTCTACGTTAACATTGTATCAATTTTTCATTCTTGCATTTCACAATTCATTATTCTTGTACTTGCATTTTGTATTTTTCTGGATTTTTTTTTCTTCCCGGGCCTAATGAATTTTTTTTCTTTTATTCCCAGATGGACTTTCCCAGTAAATAAATGCAAATAAATAAATAAACAGCAAGTGGGCCTTCCATGACATAGCTCATTTCCTTAAGGTCCCAAGAATCATATATTATACACATGTTACTATCAAAGCCCTACCTGGCCCAGACAGCCTGAAATACATCAACAGGAAGGGCTTCTACTGCCTGAAGTGCCAAGTGGTCTGTAATTCTTAGGACATTATATATAATATGTCTATGTGTTGCCTAGGCGGTTCACAAGACTGATACATCTGGCACATGTCTGACCTATACTAGTGCTTCCTATGAAGGGATTTCCTACAGGTTTACCTGTTTGGTAGATGCACACACATGCTAGATAGATGGACCATACACACAGGTACCATGCACAGGTGCATGAGGATGGTCCGAGAATTCTACTTCTTCCCTGCCACAGACTGCTTTATGCTCTTACAATGCAAGCTAACATTGTGGCAAATTCTGCAGAATGCCACTGGTCATGCCATGGCCAGTTCCTCCAATGAATAACATCATCCCTGACTTTCCACAATATCCCAGAATATATGTTGTTTGTTGTTTGTATTGCAGGTGGTCCTGGATATGCCCTAGAGCCCTAGATGATTACCCCAATCCCCCCCCCCATGCACACACACCATAATGGAAATGACTTAGAAAACAGAAATGTAAAATGTAATAGAGTGTGTGTCTGGACATCTGAAGGAAGACTTCTAGTGTCCGGGCACCTCAGGAAGGGTACTACAATGCAGTCTGGGCATGAGCAGTACAATCTTTTCTTTGAGGGTGTGCCATACTACCCAACATGGCATTCTGCAAACAACTGCCACAGTCAGTAAAAATAATGGCAGGTTCTTCCACACCAGCCATAAGCACAGTAGAAGGGCAGGATGGAGAGTCTGGAAAGGAAGTGGCAGTGGCTGGTTCCACTGTGCATCAGACATCACTACAACCACACAAGTTAGAGGAAGGGCAGAGCAAAGTCAACACTTGCATAAGTGATGGGACACAGGATGGGTAACTGCAACACTGCAATATGGGGTACAGTTGTGAAATGTGAACATGCTTGTCAGATATTCTGGGATATTGTGGAAAGTCAGGGATCATGCTATTCACTGAAGGAACTGGGTTGCCATGACATAGTCAGTGGCATTTTGCAGAATTTGCCAAAATGTTAGCTTGCACTGTAAGACCATAAAGCAGTCTGTGGCAAGTCTAGGACTATTGCCTTGCACCCAAACAGGGTGCCTCATATGGTTGAGCCTGAGGAACAGTGTCACCAATAACCTTGGTGATGCCCATGAGAGTGGTGACAGAAAAAAGTAGGCATACAGCATTTGTAATGTGCATCCTGATAAGGCATCTCAGGTATTGAGGTAGAACAGTAGCACTATCCATAAGCTTGGGCACCCATGGATAGGGTGGTGGCAGGTTATGTGCCCACAATTGACACTAATACTATCTCACCAATAGTCTATGTAGGCAGAATAGATATAGCCTGTGCCCGTCCACCTTGCATCTGGACCCTCTGACAGCCAGAGATGCACCATGGTCAAATGGGGCTCTTGGCAGAATACTGGATCAGTACCCCCTCCCCGCAGCCATTCCAGTGTCTCATTACTTATTCCTCTCCCCCAATTACCATAAACACCATCCAAAACTGTCAGTAGGCATTCTGTGTTCTTCCTCACTTTTGCAATGGTTATAGAGATGTAGATTTAAATGTAGAACTTTTATTTCAAATTTTATAGCACAAACATTTAAGCTCACATTTATTAAAAATGCATCTGGACAGCATAGGATTAAGTGTACCTTGATCCCCAGGCTGTCTTCAAACCATAGGCTGCCTGCATACATTTTTATGATCATGCATAAATGCATATGCTCTATGATTCACCTTCCTGATTTTTAATAAATTATGTCTTATCTAATACAGCAATATTTGTTAAGACTGCATTTTAAATTTGTAGTTTTGAAATTTTTTCCAATAAGCAGTGAAACAAAATTAACCAATAATGACAAAAGTACCCATTTTAGAACATTTCAACTATAAAAGACCACTCAAAATGCTGTGACTGAAACATCAAATATCTGATTGTGATAAAAAAATGGCCCAAGTAAAATGTTTTTCAGTTTGCTTTACACAAATGCACACTCGTCTTGCAAAGACAGACTAATGATTTTTTTTTATTTATTTGCTGAGCAGGATCAGTCACTTATATCTACAAACATCCCCGAAACCCAGCAGTTATAGCTACATCATTAAGTGCATCCTCCTTAGATGCCTATGTCAAAAAATGAATAATAATAATAATATGACCAAAGTCACATATTTCAAATTTGTTTCACACAAACACACATAACTAAAGTGCTCTTACTTAATTCACACACACACACACACACACACACACACACACACACACACACACACACACACACACACACACACACACACACACACACACTGGTCCTGCAAAGCTAGATTAAAGACTGTTTAAAAATGACCAGATAAGATCATAAGGTGCTTTTATCCACAGACAGCACCCCACCACCATCAACTATAGCCATTTTGTTGATGGTGCATACCCCTTATAGTTAAGAAAAAATAAATGACATGTGCTTTATGAGTAGTTTCAGATGAACTACATTAAACTGTATAAAGATCACTAGCATCATATCATAAGATCCAGCCAGATGTAGAATATTTTTATTTATAAGAGCATAAGAAATATTAAACACCTGATAACATATGCTAAGTCAATATGCACAGTCTTTGCAGTAGTAAAATTTATCTTAATAATTCGACATTAAAAAAAGACCTATTACATCTGCTGACTACTGCCGAATATTATAGCCATATCAGTCATGGTAGCATCTCATTGTCCCCAGCATCGCTCCTCTGTGGGAGATATGCACACCTCAGATTTAATGTATATGCCATAAGTTATGTTGTCTGGGGACACAGGTGGAGTCTTCAACAGATTCTCAAGTAAACGATGTCTGTCATGCATTGGTGATACTGTGTATTACTCCTATGCTTCTACAGGGGACTCTGTACTGGTATATGTGGGTAACCCTTCCCCCGTAGTATCACATACAGTGTTAGAAAGTCATTTGACTATGCCACTTGTATGTTGTCATCAGCATCACCCACAACTGCTCTGCTGATGTCAGCTCTATGTCATCCTGTTGTGCTGGACCTTCCACCACTAGAACCAAAAGCCCCACAACATTAGTATGCATTGTCCACCCCCTGTAATAGACATGTCCTTTGGAAAGTTCTGTATCTTGTCCCATTGTATAGAGTAACATATCAGTATTGTACAGACCTGTTATGGTCATCCACAGCATTCACATCCTGAGTCATATCCAGCAAATCTTTGTCTGTGACACCTTTACCCAGAGGAGACATCATACGTGTGTATAGGGTCAACACGGCACTTCTTTTTTTTTTCTTTTTTTTTTCTTGGACAGTGATGTTTTCAAGGCATTGCCTCCCTCAGTTAGCCATAGCAATACCTGCACAACTATGTGTGGAATATGTTAGTCAGTGGGTGTGTGTGGCACACTCTGGTTTATACATACTTATGGCCACAGCATCTCACACTTTATTCTCTTGGAGTTATTAGCTCTAGTTAGTGCTGTATACAGCCTTTCCTCTCTTATGTACTTTAGCCATGCCTAAGCCTATGATGCTAGACACCTCATCCCTTCTGGCATCTCTTTCCAGTGGCTTCTTATCTGGTAATCACTAATCATGTGACCTGATACTAAACCACAATGAATGAACACAACAACAGAATCAAATAGTGAGACAGCAACCCGTCTCTGCTAGGTTATCCAGTCAAATAGTGAACAGGACTCGAACAAGGATGAAAGCAACGTATTTATTAATACACAAAAAAAAAATTAAAAATTAAAAACTGGTAAGCGCTTTCATCTGCGTTGCAGACTTCATCATCCTTGTTCGAGTCCTGCTCACTATTTGATTGGATAACCTAGCAGGGACGGATTGCTGTCTCACTATTTGATTCTGTAATCATGTGACCTGTATGCTCATGCATAGGGCATGTATCCACTCTTAGAATAATGGTGCTGCACTAAGACCATATACTAGTGCCATAGTGCAGCACATAGTTGTGTTACTCACGATTCACAAATATCTGTCTGTGCAGATTGGGCTATAGGTTTACTCCTCAAAAGGATATAATTTTCTAACCATGGCTACTTCGGTACTGGTGAATGTAGATTCAGCAGGATTTTCCTAATCTTTCTACACCATGGCTCTTTCTATAAAGTAGATCCTTGGCATAAGCTAGCTAGAATGGTGGATAATTCCACTGGTATAACCCATTCTGATTGTGCTGGCATAGATACAATGACCTGAAGCAGCACCACTCAGACGTGCTTCAGAAATGGAATGCAGAGGTTCAGGAGTGGTAGTCTAAAAAGTATAGTAACTTTTTTTTTCAGTTGTGTTACATTCAAATATCGATAACTGTTTGCTTGTGCATAAGGGTGATGTGCAGAGCTGTAGTAACTACAGAGGGATTAAATTGATCAGTCACAGCATGAAGTTACGGGAAAGAGTAGTGGAAGCTAGGTTAAGAAGGGAGGTGATGATTAGTGATCAGCAGTATGGTTTCATGCCAGAAAAGAGCACTACAGATGCAATGTTTGCTTTGAGAGTGTTGATGGAGAAGTACAGAGAATGTCAGAAGGAGTTGCATTGTGTCTTTGTGGATTTAGAGAAAGCATATGACAGGGTGCCTAGAGAGGAGTTGTGGTATTGTATGAGGATGTCGGGAGTGTCAGAGAAGTATGTAAGAGTGGTACAGGATATGTACAAGGGTAGTGTGACAGTGGTGAGGTCTGCGGTGAGAGTGACAGATGCATTTAAGGTGGAGGTGGGATTACATCAAGGTTCAGCTCTGAGCCCTTTCTTATTTGTAATGGTGATGGACAGGTTGGTAGACGAGATCAGACAGACGAGATCAGACAGGAGTCCCCGTGGACTATGATGTTTGCAGATGACATTGTGATCTGTAGTGAGAGTAGGGAACAGGTAGAGGAGACCCTGGAGAAGTGGAGATATGCTCTAGAGAGAAAAGGAATGAAGGTCAGCAGGACTAAGACAGAATATATATGTGTGAATGAGAGGGAGGATAGAGGAATGGTCAGGATGCAGGGAGTAGAGGTGGTGAAGGTGGATGAGTTTAAATACTTGGGATCAACAGTTCAGAGTAATGGTGAATGTGGAAGAGAGGTGAAGAAGAGAATACAGGCAGGATGGAGTGTGTGGAGAAGAGTGTCAGGAGTGATTTGTGATAGATGAGTACCAGTAAGAGTAAAAGGGAAGGTCTACAAGAGGGTAGTGAGACCAGCTATGTTACATGGGTTGGAGACAGTGGCATTGACAAAAAGGCATGAGTCAGAGCTTGACGCGGCAGAGTTGAAGATGTTAAGATTTGCAGTGGGTGTGATGAGGATGGACAGGATTAGGAATAAGTATATTAGAGGGTCAGCCCAGGTTGGAAGGTTTGGAGACAAAGCCAGAGAGGCAAGATTACATTGGTTTGGACATGTGCTGAGGAGGGATGCAGAGTATATTGGGAAAAAGATGCTAAGGATGAAGCTGCAGGTAACAGGAAAAGAGGAAGGCCTAAGATAAGGTTTATGGATGTGGTGAGAGAGGACATGCAGGTGATTGGTGTGACAGGGCAAGATGCAGAGGACAGGAAGAAATGGAAACAGTTGATCTGCTGTGGCGACCCCTGACGGGAGCAGCCAAAAGAAGAAGAAGATAGTTTGTTTGTGGCAGAAGAGCAGCAGCTGAGTCAGCTGAGTACAGCTGGAAGCTGCAGGAAGCCCAGCAGTGGACTGTGTACAACATCTATGCCAGCTCACTGTACAACTAACTACACAGCTGTTTGCAGCATAGATGTGAGACAATTTTTTTCCAATTGTGTCATTTTTCTGCAGTACAGATGTGAAAAACTAGGAGGTGTGGCTGTGGTCACCTCAGTTTATGCTTGCCACTACCTCTGGTGCTGGGTCAGAAGTGTTTGCCAACTCTGCCTCTCAGCAGCGGAGCATTACACTTGCTTGAGGTCACTGAAGGGTCACTAATGTCTCCTACATTTTTCTTCTAAGGAAGGGAAAAGGGTTCCTGAAATTGGACTGAAAGAGAGTCCAGTAGTTTCCTGGCATCAGTTGCACAGGCTGGTGTCTGTCAAAGTGCATCAGCAACTGGATGTCCACCTTGGCAATCTAAAGCACAGTCTAGTGCAACTAGTAGAGTTGAATGACTAGCAGACCCAACCAATCACTCCACAGGGGAGCACCACTCCATAACCTAAGTCACTCATATGTGTAATGCCAGGGTTTGTTGCTATCTGGGTCAATCTGATATCCAACCATGCCAGGACCCCACTCTACCCACATTCTGGTGTTTTCTTTCCCTTATGTGTCATTCCCCATTCTTTGTTTATTGTCCAACCCTCCCCCATCACTATTTGTTCACCCTCTGTATACATGTCCATTCACTGCCCTCTCTGCCTTCTGTGTGTGTGTGTGTGTGTGTGTGTGTGTGTGTGTGTGTGTGTGTGTGTGTGTGTGTGTGTGTGTGTGTGTGTGTGTGTGTGTGTGTGTGTGTGTGTGTGTGTGTGTGTGTGTGTGTGTGTGTGTGTGTGTGTGTGTGTGTGTGTGTGTGTGCACTTCCCCTGTCAGTCAGTGTATGTTTGCCCCTGCATTCTTTCCTACTTTGCTATTTGCCCCACTTATATAATGAAGAGAGCTGTCACTTTACTGAGCACATTGCACTGATGAAGTTGTTGCTATCTATGCTGCTCTTCTTGTAGTGAAGAGAAGCTACAGTAGATGCAGCTATGTAATACAGTATTGCACGTGTGAGAATGCATTAGCTGACCACACATTTGTGCCTTGCCTGTGATGTCTTTCATGTCGGTTATCAATGTTACTTTAGTGCTGATCCTGTGTTGTTTATCTCATCATACTTACACCTCTCTTTTCATATGCAATCCTGTGATTCATATGATGGCATCATTCACTGCCTCATACATGTATGCATTTCATATGTTCATAGGTAAGTACTAGGCTAGCTGCCCTTGTATGCCATTTTAATCCTAGCCAATTTCCACTCCAAATGTGAGAATCAAACCCTGTACCTTGTGTTTTTAAAGTAAACATCTTAACCATTATATGAACTTCCAACCCCTTTCTTTAGTTGGGTCCCATATACATCTGGTGTGGTTCTTTGGCTGTTTTGTTTACCCTTTGTTTGCTACATACCCTTCAGAAAATGTGTATCGGACTTTTTTTTTTTTTTGATGAGGTGATTGTTTCAGAGCACATTTAGACTGTCTACTTCTTTTGGGAAGAAATAAGGGTGAAGCATGTCTATAGCTAACAAAATCTGTCTTCCTGGCCTGAATGTACACTTCTCAACCTCTTAGAACAACAAATCTGGAGAAAGCCATAACTAACAGGGGGACAAAAGCCCAAAATATTGCTCTTAGAAACTTAAAAAGTTGATAGAATAACAGGTTTTCCATTAGCATGAATTTTCTGAAGAGTATGAAGTCTGAAACTGAAATGTTGGTCTTTCTTTTCTGACTTCCATCCTATATGATTTTCCTATCATTTTCCAGAAAACCAAAAAATTATGAGAAACAGACCAAAAATATGAGCCAAATATCTGGAGAGTTGAGAGGTATGCCTGAATGTATTATAAAAGACCCGTGTAATAATGTACACTCAAGACTAAGTGTGCTGAAACACTTTAATTCTTTAGGGGAAGTCTGAATATCTTCCATGTGACTTAATAAAAATAATAAAGAAATTATAAAGGGTTTTGTAAATATCTTTCTAAAAATGAGTCTGCGTTCTGTAGGGATCTCTCTGGTTGTGTCCTAGATGCAAGTATTATCTGAGATTATTTCTCTTTTTTACTTTTGCAATACGTTAATACTCTTCAAGTCAACACTGAAGTATAGGAGGATGGAGCTGTAACTGCAGTGTGGGAGACCTGGTGTTAAGTCATAGAAGCCAGCCTTAAAGATGAAAGTTAATGGTTGATACCAGCTCATAATGGAGGGAGGGCTATAAGACGAGTTTTGCAGTAAGAGTGACACGTAACAACCTTCCAGAAAGAAGGAACTTATAATCGGGGAGGGTCATAAGAAGAATTCTGCAGAAAGACTGAAACATGGAATAGCCTTCCAGAAAGAAGCAGCATAAGATGAGTTTTGCAGAAAGAGTGACATATGGAACAGCCTTCCAGATCAGCAATTTGCAACAGTAGGCAGCATCGATATGCACTCGCATGTTGTATATATTGGCCATCCCAGTATGTATTGTAAGCTGAGATTCAGTCAGTATACGAACATCAGGTGTAAAAAATCCCCAGCAGTTGTCAGTAGTAGCCAACTGACAACTAACTTACACCTCCCACTGTTGTCAGTAGCGGCCAACTGACAACTAACTTACACCTCCCACTGCCTACAAAATAAGCTATGGTATCTCTCGGGGAGGGTCATAAGAAGAATTCTGCAGAAAGACTGAAACATGGAATAGCCTTCCAGAAAGAAGCAGCATAAGATGAGTTTTGCAGAAAGAGTGACATATGGAACAGCCTTCCAGATCAGCAATTTGCAACAGTAGGCAGCATCGATATGCACTCGCATGTTGTATATATTGGCCATCCCAGTATGTATTGTAAGCTGAGATTCAGTCAGTATACGAACATCAGGTGTAAAAAATCCCCAGCAGTTGTCAGTAGTAGCCAACTGACAACTAACTTACACCTCCCACTGTTGTCAGTAGCGGCCAACTGACAACTAACTTACACCTCCCACTGCCTACAAAATAAGCTATGGTATCTCACAAGATATTATCCCCTAGGATGGGAAAACCCTTACTGGATAATGTAGGGATCCACACAATATGAAACGTGTCAGTCAGTTATGTGTCAATAGGTTAAGGCAGCTGATGGGGCCTAAAGAATATTATTAGCAGTAGATTTTGTAGTTTTAATATTACATAATCATATCTTGTTTACAAAATATTGTTGCCCTGAAGGGAGGAAATTGCTGAATTTTATGCAGCTGTTGTATTTGCCAATAAACTGTGGACTTCTGGAATGTCCCATGTAGATCAGGGTAGAGGGGATTGGAAGGTGAATCAGTGCATTTGTACAGTGATGCAGATTAATGATAATGCTCAAAACAAAAAGCGCCAGTCTTGTAATGTGGGTGTCAGAGAAAATCCAAATTAATAACCAAACACTCACAAAAGGAGCCAGAACTTAGTTTGTGCTTTTATTGTCAAGACATCTTCAAAATAAATACCCATTAAAAACATTTCTATTTATAGCTTAGTTTACAGTCACATGATCACATGTAGAACCAATAGGTAGGGTTTACAACTTAGCAGCGCTATTATTTAAAATGCATTTAATATTCAGATTTGTCATGTAAACCCGGATTTATGTTTACTCCTAACCTGAGCTGACAACACAGCTCTTTTATTTCAAGCATGTTGTTAACCTCTCCTTTAAAAACACAATTTCTACCCAGTCAAGCACAAAACATGAAAACTTTTTATAATCCATATATGTTTCAGAGTGTTTATACAAAGCATCCATCTTGTCTTTCTTTTTTGATAGCCTGTACACATTTGTACTACTTGATAGCACAGAGATTAAGGCATTGAATTATTATCTGGTAAACCTAAGTTCAAAACCTGGCTGGGACAAGGCCTGGCAATCTATTTCTGTAAATGCCACAACAACCTATGGGGTCTTGCCATGAGTCAGTTTCAACTTCAGGGTATTTATTTGCTTTTTTACATGTTTAAATACCCACTTTTAGAGTTTCCTGATTGTTTCCCCTACATGGAAGGAATCACAATTCTCACAGATAGTGGCATACGCAATCCCTGTACTCACAATACTCACAGGTAGTGACATATCCAATCCCTGTATTCACAATTCTCACAGGTAGTGACATACATAGTCCCTGTACTCACTATACTCACAGATAGTGACATATACAATCACTGTAAACAGGTAGTGACATGCACACTTCCTGTACTCACAATATTCACAGGTAGTGACATACACAATCCCTATATTAACAATTCTCACAGGTAGTGATATACACAGTTCCTGTACTTACAATTCTCACAAGTAGTGACATATACAGTTCCTTTACTCACAATTCTCACAGGTAGTGACACATACAATCACTGTACTCACAATTCTCACAGATAATATTTCCTGTAATTTGATTCAAATTTGGTTTTAGTTTTATTAAATTCTGTTGTCTTCAGAGTGTTGACTATATTCCACTTACTTATCTTTTTTTTTTTTGCATATCTGTTTGGTACCTGAGGGCAGCACAGCAGCACAGGAGTTAGAACTCCTGCCTCATCTCTGCATGTTTGTTTGAGGGGGGGTCCTTCTGTACAGAGTCAGAATGTACTTCCTGTGTCTGTATGACTTTTCCCTGAATGCCATGGTTTCCTCCTACATTTCAAAGTCATGGTATTCTTACAAATTCCCTGTGTGCGTGTGTGCGTGTGTGCGTGTGTGCGTGCGTGCGCGCGCACACACTCATGCATGAGTCCTGTCATGGGTCCGCTTCAGGAATAGTTCAGAGCCTTGCAGCCACTGAAGCCAGGATAGGCTGAATTTGATATACTGCTGAGAATGCTGACTATATGTTACACATATGAGGAATATCACATATTTTAGATGGTCAGAAAAAGAAACCCAGAACTCTACATATTATGGAATAAGTTTCCTGAAAAGTGGAAAATAGTAACATTTATGCCAGTTTACAGAAAAGGAATTAGTAATCTTACTCAAATTGTAATGTGAATCATGTATGCATTCTTAGAATTTTGCTAAGTACATTCTAGGTGAGCGGTAGCATTGTTACCTGCACAGCAAGAGGTTCTCCTGTTCGATTCAAGACTGGAGTACCTTCTGTGTGGAATCTGCATGTCTTCCCCGCAGTCGAGTGGCCTTCGAAAGACATGCATGAATGGGCGTGCCTTCGCTGAAGGTTGGGCATTGGGCTAGCAACTCGGCACCATAAAAATCAACTGCCAATCATTAGCAGACCGGAGTTCCGCTGTGGCGACCCCTAACCGGGAAAAGCCAAAAAGACAAAAAAAAATTCTAGGTGGGTGCAAGTCTCCACTGAGGATGTCTCTTGTCTACCCTGCTGATTGTGATTTTCATGAACAAGACATTAAGGCACAACCAAGATCTGAAGAGTGTCCAGTCTGGGATATGAGGAATGCATCTTTGCAGGTGATGTCTTATTAGCCTCAAGTTACTGTGCTCTCCAGTCTGCACAGAACTGACTTATTACTGAATGTGAAGTGAGTAGGATAAAGTCAGCACTTGAAAATCAGATGTCATGGTTCTGTCTTAAAAAAGTGCACTCTTTAGGTGAGGGGGAGTGGAGTTTTAGTACCTTGGGGTCTTGGTCAAGAGTCAGGGTTGAAGGGATTGGGAGATAAATCATCACACCTATCATTGAGCACAATGCCCCCTTTGGTATACACCTAACCAGGCATATCCAACAACTGGAATGCCACAGAGATTCCTCACTAAAACAATACAGGGCATAAGTAACATGTCCTCTGCAGACCTCCTCAAGGCCCTATCCTTGTATTCTGTCAACTAAGGCTGTTGAGGGGAGATCTATGCCTGGCATACAAGGCATTGTCAGACCCCACTCTGACTGACTCCTGCATATATGCAAAACAAATAGTACCAGAATTACCCATTCTAAAGGTTTATACTTTGCCTGTGATATAAATAGGACCTGCTCGAGAGACAGGTATGTATCTCAGAGACTACCCTGTCTTTGGAACAGGCTCCCCATCCATGTGAAACAGAGTTCTTCTCTAACCCAATTCAAGTGTAACTTGGACAATTTGATGGGGAACAGGAAATTAATCACTAGTTTGCCACCTATGTCTCTAATGGACACAGGGAGCCTGTAAATGGTCCACCTCCAAGGCCCTTGCTTGTAAATGTTTCATATCCCAAGCTACTGCTTACCCTTATCAAGGGTACAAGAACTTGTCAGAGATTTGGGCTGCATGGCTAGGCTTAAAAAGGCCTTTGTGGTCTTTAATTTAGTAAACTCCTATGGTGAACCTGTGAATCAGTACATTGGTTTAGTGACTGTGCCGCTACATGTATTGTACTGTGGTAGGAAAGCAAGAGATCAGTCATTGGATGAATATTTCAGTTACTGCTCAATTTATGTACTCATCTTCAGATATGAGCATGATCTTTGAGCAGCGAATAAAGTGCTTTTGCAGGGTAGATGGGCTCACTACTGTTCAGCAGGACCTCAGAGTGCAGCTACGGCTTCTACAGAGTCAGCTGAGATGGTTTGGCCATGTGTGAGGATTCCTACTGGGCACCTCTTATGGACTATATATTAGGCCCACCTCAATGGATGAAAGGTTCAGGGCAGGCCTGAGATATGTGGACACAGATTCATATACGTTTTATATATAGATATACACATATAGATATATTATTGGTTTTCATTTGGTCGAACGTTCAAATTATCAAACATTCTTTTGCCGGCTTATGATACTAAATTCTCATAATGCCAGCTTCTCTGCATATGAGACTGTGGCACAGCAGAATGTTGGAATTGCCCTTTTCCCACTGTTATGCAGTCTCACAGTTGGTATATATATATATATATATATATATATATATATATATATATATATATATATATATATATATATATATATATATATACATACATACATATATATATATATATATATATATATATATATATATATATAGATATAGATATAGATATATATATATATATATAATTAGCAGGGTGCTGTTGAAGATGCTGGAAGGGCATGTCCCCCTGCAAGAAATACCTAATTTGGTGTTCAGCATTTCATTAGGCAATTATATACACACACACGTGCACACACATACATAAAAACACACACACACACACACACACACACACACACACACACACACACACACACACACACACACACACACACACAGATTCACTAGAGAATCTTGAGATACCGAAATCTCAGATTTTGGTATCTTGAGACTAAAACAGCAAATTCTGAAAATGTCGGCAGTTCAAAAGCTCGCCACTTGCAAAGGCAAAACTGCCAAAGACAGGCTCCTATGGTTATTTACAACCCTGATATTCGCTGCAAGCAAGCAGTTACCTACAGCTCTGACGGTAGCTGCAACCATGGCTGACAAGCCTGCCATTGCTCCTGGGATGATCGGCACAGTATACTCCACAATCAAGTCACAAAAGGGACACCCTGCACTACTGTTGGATGGGTATGTTTTAAATCGGGAGAAAGTCAACAAGGAGAAAACGTACTGGTGCTGCAAATGGAAATGTGCCCAGAAGTGTAAAGGTAGGGCTATCACACAATGTGTGCCCGAGGGGGGACTGCTGCTCAAATCTGTAGAGCATAACCATAGTGGGGACCCCTCTGAGACTGAACGGTATCACATGTGTGTAACTTTAAAGGTGAAATCTGAGTTATCCCAAGACATGCCATGCGTAATTGCTGATGATGCCCTGGCATCCACATCCAGCAATATAGTGCCCAGCCCACCAAATTGGAAAGCACTGTTACAACAAGTGGAGAGGGTGAGAAGGAAGCTGGCTAAAGGTACAGGTGCCAGTGTCAGTACATTGCAGGAGATTAATGTAGCTGACTTTCCCACAAAGTCTGGTCCATTTGTTAGTAAGAGGATGAGTGATAGTGCTACAGACACAGTGGTAGTGGTGTTCACAACAGTACAGAATGTGATAGATCTTAGTACAGCCACTATATGGTTAATGGATGGCACATTCTTCCATAAAGGGATCATATGTCGCCAACTGTACAGTATACATGGCTTGGTTAAGTATGGCGGCTTCAATAGGTCTGTACCGTTACTCTTCTTTTTAATGAGCAAGAAGTCCCTTAAGGCCTATAACTATATGTGGCACTGTGTGTTGGAATTGCTGGTAGAACATAGCTGTAACACTCAGTTGAAATACGTGTTAATGGACTTTGAGGTAGCTGCCATCAGGAGCATCAAAGGGAACCTTCAAGGTGTGATGTCCAAAGGGTGTCTCTTCCACTTTAGCCAGAATATCTGGTGTAAAGTACAGCAGCTAGGGTTAGCACATAGGTATAATACCGACATGTCATTCCAGTTGGCAGTTAAGTCACTTGTCACCCTAGCATTCCTAACAGAAGAGGAGGTGGTACTGGCATTCAATCAGTTGAGGGACTCATTTCCATGTGAGGGGAAAAAACTCCTATGGTACTTTGGGGACTGGTATGTGTTTGGTAGGGCACGTAAATTTGCTACAAGGGCAACAACATGCTGTAGATTCCCCCCACTCTTTCTCATAATGTTTTGGAATGTGCATGCTTTGAATGCTCTCTTCCTTCCATGCACACAAAACAGTGTGGAAGCATGGCACCACAGACTGGAATCACTGTTGGGAAGCAGAGCCACTGACCTGTGTGTATTGCTGCATGTGTTGGCAAGGGAACAGGACAGGGTGGAGGAGTTACAGGCATGTATGTCATGTGGCTGTCCGCCTTCTCTAAAGCGCTGGCATGTAGTTAAATGGCACGGGCAGTTTGAACATGTGCTGCAGAACAGGGTAACGTATGGCTGTTTGACCTTTCTCACAGCAATTGCTCGGCTTCTGAAGGTGTAACTATTGCAGTAGCTCAGCATCTGCCAGTGTGTTTCTCTGTTGTCACTATGTGGTTCGTTTTGCGGTTATTCGGATTGTGCACTGTGTATGTGTTGCATTTGGGGTGCTGCTGGCACACTGCGGTGGGAGGATGTTGTACTCAGGTGCTGGCTGGATTACTGGGACTGTGAATGTTTGCATTACAGTGTTTACTGGAGTTCAAGACCATAATTGTTTGAAATAAAGGCACTTGTCCTTTTTTCAACATTCTAATATCCGTGCTTCTGTTTCCGCTGTTTCTGGATGTATGAGTGGTTATTAGGGTGTCGGGTATCACGGTCTTGCACTTTTAAGTGTCGCCCTTTTAAGTGTCGGTTATCTGGGGGGGTTGGGTATTAGTGTCTCATCCTTTTAAGTGTTGATTATTCAACACTCAGCCTTTTCCGTTTTCGGCATTTTGGTATTTCGCCATTTTAGTCTCAAGATACCGAAATTCTAGATTTTGTTATCTCAAGATTCTCTAGTGAATCACACACACACGCGCACACACACACACACACACACACACACACACACACACACACATATATATATATATATATATATATATATATATATATATATATATATATATATATATGTATATATACATACATATGTACACACACACCATACAAACATGCATATGTATGCATACATCTGTAGTGCAGCTATGCCATGGGTACAAAGTGTTGGGGAGGGACATGATAATCCTAATCTGATCTCTCTTTAATCCAGTACTGTAATTCGTGGTCAAACTTGAGCACTGTAGTAATCCGTGTATGGTCTAAACTGTAGCAAGTGCAGTTTAAAAGTAAAAACAAAAACTGTATTTTTTTTTTTACTAAAACATGACTGCTGTAGCATTGCAGCACTCCATGCAGGCAGGGCTTACAAATGTTTATGTTTGTATCAAATAGTTTGATACAGTTTAAAATATTTTTTAACAGAATATATTAAAGAAGTATATTCCATATTCTCCACGATAGTTATGTTTTGTTTTTGATGAGTTTTATCATTTGAACGTTGTTACATTTGATAAAGCAATGTTCATATATGCTAGGACAGCTAAACTGAGTTAAACTGGCTGCATTTCAAAACAATAAAATAGTCTCTAAAAAATTCCTAATTAATCAAGATTCAGTTAAGGGAATACTGAGCAGAGAGTCTGACATTGTTGAATACTGCAGTTAGCAAACACTACTATCTTCAAAAGAAATATTAGAACAACAAGTCAAAGAGCAACAGTCACCCCCAAATAAAGACTGCAATTTATGTTTCTGATATGCATTTTAAACGGGGCAAACACCTTTAACCCCCATGTGAGGAGCTTTTCCTCTTCATCGGCTGGACTTAAATACAACCATTCCAAGATTGCACATATGCAGTTAAGACGGAATGATTGTATTCCCTCTTTTTTAGCAGTATTCAAACTCAGAGTTGTTATTTTAAGGCAGGGGATGAAGATAACACCCCCCTTGTATGGGGGTTGCAAGGGGGGACTACTCTCTTCCACAATACAAAAGTGTAAATTAATCTGCTTAGGATTTACACAGCAGTAAAAATTGCATTTGTATTCTGTGAGTTCCATGATCCATGTGATGTAACAGTGTTCTGTTTAACAGGTTTGACTAAGCAGGGATTCAACAGATTGCATTTTCATGGGAAAGTATGGATGTACTTCTAAACATTGAAGTCTTCAAATTTAAAACTACTAATGATCAATCCCAAAAAGTGGAAAGCGAAAACAATGAAAAAAAAATTTTGCAGGGGGCAAACTCCTCTGAATCTCCGCACATCCTGCTAACTATATATACCAACTCCAAGATTGCTCTACAGTGTGGTAGGGGCATAGCCAGCCTTGCTCTAGCAGGGGCACTTTTCCAGTATTTATTTGGTGTAGGTAGACCAGGATGGGGAACCAGGTGGTGTCGGGGAGCCTCCGTGGAGCTCTTTTACCTAGGGCACCAGCTGACCTAAGGCCGGTCCTGGGTAAGGGAAATTTCCCAGATCCCCACTGTGCACAATCTTGCATGGACTTAACACCAGCAGAAGTGATCAAATGAGTTTCATTCACTTCTGCTGGTGTTAAATAAGTTCAAGGTTATGAACGTTTGATTATATGGAGTGTTTCCAAAAATACAGATAGAGATAGATAGATAGATAGATAGATAGATAGATAGATAGATAGATAGATAGATAGATACATACATACATACATACATACATACATACATACATGCATACATATACACATACATACATAGACTTGGAAAATGGCAAAAGAACATACATGAAAACATATTGAAGAGCTCAAATGAAGTATGGCAATTCCCATGCAAAGAATTTCTAACAGTTGTTGTTGTTTGTCTTTCGGCTTTTTCCCGGTAAGGGGTCACCACAGCGGTACTCCGGACCGCTAATGATTGGCAGTAGATTTTTTATGAAATGCTGAGGTGCCAGCTTGATGCCCAACCTTCAATGAAGGCACGCCCATTTATGCATGCATGTCTTTCGAATGCTACCCAACCGCGGGGACACATGCAGAAAAAAAGAAGACAACACAAAATGAAGACAGATGAAGAACAGTGAGAGAAGGCATGAAAAAGTAGTTTTCCACAATGGTGTTGTGAATGCATGGAATAATAGCCTTCTTAAGTCAGAAGTAAAATAAACAATGGTAAACATCAAAAATATTTGCAGAAAGATAAAGCACTTCTAGTGCAGTGGCGTTAGGGCTCCTTATTGAAATATCGGTACTTGTAATGCCTAGTGCCAGCAAGCTAAAATAAAAAGACTGCACTTCAAATAGCCTAATCGCTTTGCACTTCAACAGATTTTTGTAGCAATTACTGTAGGACACCTAAGTGCCATCAGCACTAGTCATTCTTCATGGAAATAGCTCCAGTACTTAGTAGTTATGACCACCCCTCCTGGCATGATTAAAGGGCAGTTCTTTGTGCTTTCTCCTATTAACCTGGTGCGCTTGGGCATTCTGAGGCAGTGTAGCAACTGCCTCATGTACACAGACACCCCTCTCCTATTACCTCCCAACACTCAGACTTGTGAGAGATGCACACTCCAGCCAAGACCGGGCTAGCTGGTCAAGAGGAGAAGGTCAACACCTGCATCACATCACATGGAAATCATAGCACTCCAGAACACCCACTATCACAGCTCTCACATAAAAACACAAACCACACACCCACCTTCGCTGAGGCTCTCAATAGAGATGTACCCAAACAGCAGAGACCTCCAAGACAGAAATGCACTCAACCACCACAACACAGCACAAACCACAGGACACATAGCTCACCTCCACAGCGTGCCCCTCAACCTAAGCCTCTAAGGATAAACACCTTACACTAATCATAGGTGACTCAATAGTGAGGCACACAGATGTCCCACTCACTAGGTTGAATAAGGAGAAGGTAACAGTCAGCTGTCTATTAGGTGCCAGAATCTGACACATAACATACTCACTCAGGTCACTCCACAACAAGCACAACTATGACTCTGTCATTGTCCATGTGGGTGTGAATTACCTGAGATGCACCTCCCTGGACTACATGAAAAGAGACATGGTGGAGCGCTCGGATTATGTGGCCCAGGTTGGTATGACACTAGCCCTGAGCAGTATCCTACAGTCACCCAGAATGATACTGCAGTACAAACAAAAAATGATTGACTTCAACAATTGGCTAAGTTTCTGGTGTCACTCTAAAGGGATCCAGTATATGTCTGCTTGGGATGACATGACTGACAGACTTCGATGCTTTGCCAGAGATGGCCTGCATCTGTCACCCATGGGTTTCCGGGTACTGAATAAGGCTCTTGCCACCCCTATAGTGCCTTTTTTAGGTGGTGTTCCAAAGACCAAATTACCACTGTAACAGCTATAAATAAATGCAATCTGAGAGTCATGCTGCTCAATGCTAGAAGTCTAAATCTCAAGATGCGCTCATTCAAGGCACTCCTCAAAAAGGAGAACATCGACATTTGTGCTGTAATGGAGACCTGGTTTAAAGCGGCAGAAAGCACCCCTGCACTACCAGGCTATAACTCATTCCACACCTTTCAGCCCCGAAACATGGACCAAAGTTCCAAAGGTGGTGATGTCTCCATATTCATAAAGGATATGCACACCTCCGGACTAGTAGCCCAGCATAACGCATCTGAGATACGTCAGGTACAACTAACATTGGGTAAGATGGCGATCCAGGTCATAGCCTGCTATAGGTCCCCAACCATGTCCCAAGACTCTCACTCCACATTCCTAAGCACCCTGGAATCTATCAAGGTCCAACCCAACACTCTCTTACTAGGAGACTTCAACTACCCCTCCATCAACTGGGAAAACTACTCAAGCACCAATACACTGGCCAAACACTTCCTGGAATTCATCAATTTCAATGCCCTGGACCAGCTCATTCTGACCCCCACTAGAGGTAGCAACATCCTTGACCTGGTTGTTACTAACATGAGCGACCGTTGCTCTACACCAATAGTCAATCCCTCCCTGGTCAGATCCAACAGTAAACTAATCATCATGGAAATCCACATCTCACCCACACTCCCTGCAAAGGTAAACACCTTGAAAAACTTCTCCAAAGCTGACTTTGGACTCTTAAAAACAGAGGTGGCTAACTTCACGGCACCCATGTCAATGGAAAATAGCAACATGACTGCCAAATCATACACCAATGCACTGTACGAACACGTACATAAATACATGGAACTAGCCATACCCAACAGAACCAAGACGCTCTCCTCCAAAAAAAGGAAACCAGTCTGGTAGTTCTCTACCATTAATAAACTCTACAACAGAAGGAAGAAACTGTTGCAAAAAAAGGTAAAGTCCCAAGATTGGAAAAACTCCCTTATTACCCTCAACAAAAAGTTGAAATCCCTCATCAAATCCTCTAAAGCCAGCTATGAAGGCAGAATTGTGGCAGACACTAAAAACAATCACAAAGCCTTCTATAGCTATATCAAGAACCTCCAGGGCAATACCCAGATTTGCTCTGAATTACTGCACAATTGGCAACACACTGGCCGACAGATTCAGTGCCAACTTTACCCCTCTCTCTCCCCCTAAAGGACCAATCACAATACCAGAAGAATACCAACCATCCAGCATTACTGTAGCACAGGTTAAAGCTGCATTGTCCAAGGCCAAGAATACAGCTTCCATGGGACCCGATAATATCCCTGGCTGTGTTCTACATGAACTACAAAGCAAACTGGCACCACATCTGTGTGCCCTGTTCAGTCACAGCCTCACCTCAACCTTTGTCCTTACCGAATGGTGCACTGCTACAGTCATCCCTCTCCATAAAGGGGGGAGCTACTACAGATCCTGGGAATTATCACCCCATTAGCCTAAGTCTGATATGTAAAGCTATGGAGCACATCATCATGGACCTAATTAACAAAGATATAGGAAATGTCCAAACTCTAGACCCCACGCAATTTGGCTTTGTGAAAGGGAGATCATGCCTGCTCAACCTGGTTGACTTCTTTGAGTCAGTCACCAGGGCTTTGGATGAAGGTAAGGCAGTGCATACAGCCTACCTCGATCTGGCCAAGTCCTTTGATACCATTCCTTACTCAGGAATTATTGATAAACTCACCAAACTAGGCATCAACCCCTATATCACTAGGTGGGTTGCAAATTTGCTCACAGATAGGACACACAGTGTGAAAGTAGTGGACTCCAAGTCAGACTGCCAACCAGTCACAAGTGGAGTCCCACAGGGATCGGTCCTGGGTCCTCTCCTGTTCAGCATCTACTTCTCAGAAGTCCATGCCAAAACAAAGGGACTCTGGGTGTCCAAGTTCACAGACAACTCCAAGCTGGGAGCCATTATTAACTTCCCAAGTGATGCAGACATCCTATAGAAAGGCCTCACTGAGACCAATGACTGGTGTCAAAACCATGGCCTTAAGCTTAATGCCAAAAAATGCATCATCATCCCCTTTGGTAAAAACTAATTTCCCACTAATTACCACATTGATGAGAGCCCACTAAACACTGAAGGCGTTACAAGAGATCTGGGGACGCAAATTCACAGCAACCTCTTCTTCGACCACCACATTGTCACTGTGGTCAGAAAGTCCTTCGATGTGGCACATCTCATTACCAAGGGTTTTGCATCCAGGAAGAAAGAGGTCATCATCTCTCTCCACTCTTCTCTCATTAGACCAATCATCGAGTATAATGCCCCATTTGGCATGTACCTCACTAGACACCTGCAACAGCTGGAGAGGCCACAGAAGTACTTCACAAAGAGGATCCTAGGCATTAAACACATGTCGACAGACTCAAAAGACTCCAACTATTCTCTGTCTCATATCACCTACTTAGAGGCAATCTCTGCTTGACTTACAAAGTCATGTCTGACCCACCTCTGTTAGAAATGCTACAGCTAAAGAAATCCCAGTCCCTCTACACCACACACTCCAGAGACCTCAATCTCATTACCACAATCAACAGAACATGCTGGAGGGACAGGTTCCTCACCCAGAGACTGCCCATGCTCTGGAATAGACTTCCTATACATGTTAAGCAGAGTACCTCGCTGTCCCTCTTCAAGAGAAATCTTGATGAGTGGATGGGTAATAGAAGGTTCCCACCGGGGATCACTCCAGTGGCTCTACTTGATAGAGGCACTGGGAACTCTGGGAACTGGGTAGCAAGATGCAAAGGCACTTCTATTGGCTAGGCTTGTAATGGCTCCAGGGCCATTAGCCTAGTACACACCTATGAACCTATGAAACTGCAGGAGAACAGCAAATCTTGAAAATAATTCTTCTCCTTTAAACTTGTTTTTTTTCAGGGGGAGGCAAGCCTCACACCACCCAAAGTTATATGTACCAACTCTGAGATTTTCATACCTCAGAGAAAAGAGAATATCTGACAAACAGACATGTCGGACTTGGTATATACAAGTCTGTTTTTCAGCCATTCAGTCTCTGTATTCCGGGACTCTTGCATGTGTGTCCCAGCTTTTCAAATGGTTACATGAAAGGCTGAAGTGGGCTACAGGTTAACAAGAAACTGTAGGTTAAGAAAGGGTAGTAGCCACATGGTTCTTATCTGAAAACAAATTGCTTTTGTATGGCTCTGTAAGCTCATAATAGAACATTCTTGGTTATTTCTTTTTTTTATTTGTGCCATTATAAATACTTTAAAGCAGGGAAGTAGCAAACAAATTCTATTTTGTACTCATAAACTCTTAATGCTAACCCCCTAGACACCTGTCACTTAAAATGGGCAAATCACTCAAAATGCTGTCCCCCCAAGCACTTCATAAATGTAAGTAACATTTTCAGCTGTTCCCCTTAAAACTATTAAAAATATTGTTTTTAGATTTGCAGTATTGCACCTATTGTTAAAGGCATTCATTTAGAAAGCTATAGCATAATATGACCTGAAAAAAGCCATGTTGATATGATACTCAGAAAAAAAATGTACTCAGTAGAGTAGAAAGAGTATGCCTGGCTATACGCTTGATTTGAAGTGTTAAAGTATTCTAATACAATAGCTCAGAATCTGATGCATATATTGGAAGACATATTTCAGGATTACAAATATACCATTTAAGGTAAACTTTGTAGAGAGTTGTGGAATGCCTATCTTTCTATCATTTGCTCCAGACTGGTGAATTGTAGAAGAGTGTTACAAGTTAAAATTCAGCCTATGAGTCCGCTATACATTTCCACAAATTAACAATGCAAGAGTGTACAAAGACATGCAGGTAGGAGCGTGTGTGTGTGTGTGTGTGTGTGTGTGTGTGTGTGTGTGACTGTGTGTGTGTGTGTGTGTGTGTGTGTGTGTGTGCCTTCTGTGAAGGTTGGGTGCTGGACTGGCAACTCAACACCATAAAAATCAACTGCCAATCAATAGCGGACCTGTGATCCACTGTGGCGATCCCTAACCAGGAAAAGTCAGAAGTCTTAACAATGCAGGAGTGTTGGAACTCTATCTGTAAACAAAACATGTCAAAAGCATTCATCTACTAGGATACATGTAGTAATGATATTATACACTTCTGTCCACCCTTTCCTGACTAAAGTAGGTAGAATTAATAACAATAACTATAATGCATAGTTTTAGTATTGATACTATTAATAATTATAGTGAGTAACTAAGCAGAAAAAGGCAGTAGCAATTTATTAAAGAGCTTTTATTTAATAAAAAGCATATAAGCATAAATAAAACAATGAATTATTATCTAAGTTCTCTTTTTCATGACAATGTGAGTTAATGTAGATAGACATCACGTGTCTTTTTACATATAATCACTTCATTATGAGTTTCTGATGTGAGCTTCAGGAAAGGCAAGCCATCTTTCAGTCAATCAAAGCCTTAGAAATATTCCACGGAGAGAGAATTTACTGTTTAAAATACCACTGCTGCTTTCTGAGAGTGGGGTCAGTATTTTTGGTCTTTATTGCTGCTGCAGAAAATGGATGATTGTAATGAGATGTGGGACGTAATCTTGAAAGGAACTGTGAACATCCTTTGAATAGCACTGATTCTGCTCTTTAGTATGAAGTGTTTAAAGGCCATCTGCAGTAGAAGAGAAGTAATACCCCTTTGTGTCTGCACAGACTCACAGGATACCAATTAACACCTCATTGTCAGGTTCTGATAGTATAGCATCTGTGGACAGGCAACTTCAGAAAAACAGATATTCACCTTAGGGTAAGGGACGTATACAGTACAGTCTGACATTCAACCTCAAACTTTCTTTCTGTGACAATATGTGCCTTTATATGTATACATGTGTGTATGCATATGTATTTACAGATATATAGATACTGATATAGATTAGATACAGATGTAGATAGCAATATAGATATAGTTATAGCTATAGATAGTTATAGATGCAGATATAGCTATATTTAAATGTAATAGACAGATACAGCTAGTTAGATAAAAATGCATGACTCTGATTACTTTTAAATTATGCAGAAGCACCTGAAGTGATTCATCCTTCAAAACTGGTAAACTGAACTCATGTACTTGTGTGTCTGTGTGTATATGTATGTATACATGCACACACATGCACAGGCCGAGAGAGAGAAATAAATATGGTCAATATTCAAAGGGTGAATGGGCACTATTTGTAATAAAGGGAAGCAAAAGTATAATTTTTCCGTGCATGTCGGGGGTATAGACATTACATGACTACATGCAAAAATCTATGCTGAAGCTGATTTAATTTATTTTTCATCTTCCCTTGTGATTTCTATGTTTCTAAGAGTAGAAAGCTCAGTTCTGAACAGAGACAATTAGAAGACCATGGATGTTTATAGTCACACTGAATAACTTGGGTAAGGTGCATCAAGTGATGTCCAAGGTACATTCCTTTTTGGAGTGATTAAACTGCTCTTCTTTCAGAAGTTCTGGTCATTGCATGCTAAACATTACAAAACTGTAACGTAAAACTGTATTTCCAAATGCCAAAATCTGCTTTACATAATTATGTCTATAGGGATAATTTAAAATGCTTTGGTGTGACTAATCCCTCTAGAATATAATATATATATATATATATATATATATATATATATATATATATATATATATATATATATATATATATATATATATTATTCTTTCCAATAAATATCAAAATTATATTTCATAGAATATTTTTTCTATATGGAAATGCTTTAAATTATGACTACAGTTCTATGAATCTGCTATGCTAAATCTTACACATGATTTGTAAGCTGGTAGTGATCATTTGCACTGTTTCATGGAGCAACTACTTGAAAAGTGTTAAAAGCACTGCACTTTCAAAGCAAACAAAATGAAAGGAGAACATACCTTTAAGTACTGTAGGAAAACATACCTGGAAAAATCATTAACTTAGATCTTCATGCAATGGAGAGACAAGTAGCGATATAAAATTGTATTGGACTGAGAAACTGGGTGGAGCTGCTTTACAAGGCCTATAAAATGTGCCTAGTTACTTGCTCCACCTCATGGAATTGTATTCAGTGTTATTCATGTCTAGAAATTTACATGCTTGTGTGCAGTGCTGTCTCCATGCAGCAATACTTCCATCGATTTGTACTTGCACTTCATCAGTGGTCTCCATGTACAGATATCAAACGTGGAGAACAAAGCTGTAGCCACACATATATCACATACATCAAAAAGCACCCCTTTCAAAAATAATATGATTGTTTTATGCAGTGGCATATGCAAAGCTCAAATAAACAAGCCTTTGTATTGTTGTCAGTTATATTTTATAAAATGATCTATTTTACAAAAAAAAGTTTTTTTCCCCCTCAATGTCTGATTGGCTAAACGATGTATTTTACTTTTTTTTCTTTACTGTACAGAAACATGTACTACACTGACTGGTAATGAATAATATGGGTATTACACTTGAAATGGGCTACACCCTGAAACTTAGTAAATTACAAAATATCTTGGCCCAACCCCTGGACTTACCTTCAAAACTGTAAGAACAATGCCTAAAAACAATCTTCAAAAGTTAAGGTGATCAACTTGAATGTGAGGGGCACAGTCTGACAATAAATAATGAAACATGTGGACAAAGACTGAAAGGAAAGGCAAACAAATGCATTTAAGCAAACTGTGTCTGGGCATGCTCTCAACAGATAAAGCCAAAAGCAAAGACAGAGTATTATCTTTTTCCAGCAAATGCATATCTTTGTATACTCAGTGGAAACACCACAGTATGCATTATCCTGTTTCATGACACTAAGTTCAGAAAGTGGGAAACACATTTCTCAGATCCAAAGTTTCAATTGTCTTCTTTCTAGATGTGAAGTAATTGAGTGGACATATTGTCATAGCATAGTTGAATTTTAAATCTCAGAGAAGGAAAAAAATCCAGTTTTATTGTACTATTTAAAGGGCATTCCTTTAAAGGTTTGCAAGTTAACTCTGAAGCAAATGGAAACTGACATTCAAGAGACACGTACTGTATGCCCACAGGAGAGCACACAAACTTTAAGAAGCATTTACACAATATCTATGAGGGAGTCCTAAAAGCATGTATTAATGAAGTGTCCCTGAGGAGTATATGAAAGTATTTTGCAAAATGACAGCAGTTGTTTATGTATTTTGTTATTTGAAGTTTGTTAAATAAGATGGTCAAATGGTCCAAGACCCTTTTCAGCCATTACCCAAGCCAGATGTCAATAAAACATACATACATAAAATTTGCCATAACTTTATAGTCATTAACAGGTCTGCCTGGTCATGTAACATATATACAAGTACAGCACATATATAAAATATTTACAGTGGTACTGGTGATTGTCTAATAGAAAGTAAACTTAAGCAATTTACACCATAGGGAATGTAGTAAATATAAATGCAGTTAAAACATATATAATGTGACATGTCCTATCAGAAGATTACAGCCTTCCTTCAGTATTTAGCAACAAAGAAGACGGTGGAATAGAATGGAAAAGCAAGTGGTCCATAGCTGGGAATTTCTGAAAGTTTGTTAGCTAGCACATCAGAATGAATATCATTTCACTGAAGAACCCATGATTCAGAAGCTTGCAATAGTAAAGAAATCTATGTGTAATTAGACAGTTTTATGAAGGAAAAAAAACATTCAGAAGGGACTGAGGTTACAAGAATGGAGACTTGTCTGTTGTAGAATAAGATTGCTGAATGTAACAGAAGCCCTGACACAATATAGTCAATTGGTTTAGCAGTTCACATCAAAACAAAACAGCTTCTACCTAGGAACTATATTCTTACAAAATCAGATCTAGGGGAGGAAACAGATTTTGGGAATGGTAAAATGTTTACCTGATCCCATGTCTGGCAGGGACAGTGTAGATCTTAAAGACCACTGTTTCAGAAGCACAGGATATGATAGTGGGTAGTAGGAACAATATTCTGGCTGAAAAAGATATCAGTGAAGTGCAAAAACAGCCTACCTATAAGTAAATGGGTATTCAACATATACAATGTGCACATCCTTTCTCAAACAGGTAGCCTGTCAATAGAGTACTGTGCAGCAACAATTTACTAAATGGCTAATAAGCTAGAGCATAGCTTTGGGTAGACATTGCTGTATACTGCACAAGCACTGTTATCTACACTGTAAAGGGTTTTCTTATTGTAGCTGTCTGATAGCTCTCTCTCTCTCTCTCTCTCTCTCTCCCTCTATCCCCGTCTCCTCTATCACACGTACACACATATGTACACACACATATGCACGTGTTATCTGCACCCACCCAAGATATAGACTATATATATATATATATATATATATATATATATATATATATATATATATATATATATATATACTGATGCTTCAACCATCATATGTTCAGCAAAAAGTTTTTATTTGTTTGTTTGTTTGTTTATATTTGTTAACCACATTAGTACACTGCTCTCAATCCATCATTTGTAGGCACAGACTGGGTGAATAGCATCACATAAGAAATGAACAAAACATATTTATAGATACAAGGATATGGATGGAAAAATGGAATTATGCTTAGCACAGGTTTATGGATAAGATGTAGCCATAATGGTTGAGATGGCTTATGTTACAGGGATAGCAGCATATCAGTATATAGAGAGGTAGGAAGATGCTAGAAGAGGCAAGTGAGAATAGCTGCAAGAAAGGATACCATGGGGAGAAGACATCAAAGCTGTGAGAGGCATGCAGAGGGAAGAGAAGTAGAAAGGAGAGGTGTGACAGAGAAAGAGAAGAAGGAAGTGGGATGATTGAGAGGCAGTAAATAAAGGAAGTGACAAATAGAAATAAGGAAGGATGAAATGTGATAAGGGGATGTGAGACCGCTGCAGGGTTCATGTAACATGACCTGAGTGAATACAGCTGCACTTTATTTGGGTGAAGGGGAAAAATAATGAACTACAAACTACTAGGCAACAACTACTTCAGAACCTTGAAAATACCGAAAAGACTCTCAGCTGCTAATAAATGCAAATAAAAAAAATAAATAAACAAAATGAAATACTAAACTCACCATATTTACCCACCCATATACAATAGTATTTAACTCTTTGTTTTAAAACTCTTCCTTCGCAAATATTTACTCAAGATTTACTAAACTTGTAGTTTTCATTATAGATAATTTAATGAAGACTACCAAGAAACTAGGAACTTTACACAAAATGAAACAGTACCTAAAAAAACATGCCGTATGCACAGCAGGCTGACACTCTTTTTGAGCATTATGTGTGCTTCATCAGAACTAAACAGTCAAAAAACATCAATTCCACAAACTTGAACAACCCTATAATGGCATAACTAATTATTCAACTAATGCCCCAAACAGAATACATTATTGCCAAACTTTAAATAAAATAAATTGAAAAGATTTATTTATTTATTTTATTTTACATTTGTTTACCGGGAAACTCCGGTTTAGAACAAAGCCAGTTTTCAGCAGAGGCCCGGGGAGAAACGCTCCAGACGCAGGTCTTTGTAACATGATATCCCCACTTTTAATCAGCTCAGACTAATATTCAACAAATATACAAGCCTGATAAATGACTAGCATTACAAGACCTTGCTCAATATTACAACCCCACAAGACCTTTTGGATCCCCCCAAAAAAATAAATAAAATAATAAGTAAATAATACCTTTTATACCCAATTAAATCACACATCTACTTTATATTCTAGCTGTATGTCAAAAACCTAAAATTCTATACCACTAAAAATTAAAATTGAAATAAATACTAAATTATTTACAACCTGTATGAGTAACCCCTGCAGCATCCCTACAGTGTCATCCTCCCTGTTTAGATCTAACCACAAAGCGGTCACTTTCGAAGTCACCATCAAAACAAAAAACTCTCCAAAGCTGATTACAGCCTCCTGAGGGAAGGTATAAACAGCTTCACAGCCCCCTCTCCCTCCATAGGAACTGGCACATATATCCAAACCTACACCAAAGAGCATTTAAGAGCATTTATATAGCTCATGCAATCAGGAATACCCGACAGGACAAAATCCTCCTCCTCAAGGAAGAGTAAACCTGTCTGGTGGACATCTGCAATAAATAAACTATAATAAAAGGAAAAAAATGCTGTCCAGGATCAAGAAAGAGCAGGTGCCTAACTGAAGGCAATCTCTCCTTAACATGAACAAGCAAATTAGAGCACTAGTGAAATCCTCCAAAGCAAACTTTGAGTCCAAACTGGCCACATCTACTAAAGACAATCATAAGGCCTTTTTCACATATGTCTGCAATCTCAAAGGAGGAACTCAGAACTGCTCAGAACTGGTGGTCAAGGACACCACATACACAATCACCATAGATATATCCACCCTGCTGGCAGACAGGTTCAGTGAAAGCTTCACCCCTCTGTTCCCCCATCAGTAAATCAGGACATCCCCACCACCTGCCACCTCGCCTTATCTCTAGGGAGCAAGCCATCACTACCCTCTCAAAGGTAAAAAAATACAGCCTCCATGGGACCCAAAAAGATCCCAGGTTGCATCCTACATGAATTCAGACAGGAACTTACAGCACCATTAGGCACCCTATTCACCAAAGCCTGAGTACCAGCTTCCTCCCAGCCGAGTGGAGAAAAGCCACTGTCATCCCTTTGCACAAAGGTGGAGTGTCCACCAATCCAGGAAATTTTAGACCCATTAGCCTAACTAGCCTGATCTGCAAGGCCATGGAGCGGATTATCATGGACCTCATTAACAAGGACATTGGCAACCTCCAAACACTCGATCCCACTCAGTTTGGTTTCATCAAGGGGAGGTCATGCCTGTTAAACTTGGTCGAGTTCTTTGAGACAGTCACCAAGCTATGGACAAGGAGAAGACAGTGCACACCACCTACCTTGACCTGGCCAAAGCCTTTGACACTATTCCCACTAGGGTATAATAGATAAACTCTCTCAACTAGGCATCAATCCATATGTTACCAGATGGGTAGCAAACTGGCTCACTGATAGAACCCACCTAGTCAAAATTGGGGAAGCCACCTCAAGCAGTAGACCCATAGTGAGCTGTGTACCCCTGGGA
>NC_056737.1:12310559-12318059 GCF_019279795.1 Protopterus annectens
TTAGTTGATCCAGGGCATTGGAATTTATCAATTCCAAGAACCATTGGGGAAAGGTGTTGGACCTGAGTAGTTTTCCCAGTTAATGGCAGAGTAGTTGAAATCATCCAATATTAGGGTGTTTGGTTGTATCTTAATATTTTCCAGTATGTTTAGAAAGGTGTAGTGAGAATCTTGGGGCATGTTGGGGTTTCCTTTCTTCCCCAACTCATCTGCAGTATTGCATTGTCTATCAGCTAACCAGATTCTCATGTCTACAGGCAAAAAGGGCTTTTTGCCTCACCAAAAGGTCTGCCAGCCCTTCAAAAGTGGTGACCTGGCATCCACTCAGTCACCTATGAAAATAAGTGCTTAGTTCAGCAATATATTCACACACACTTTCATCTGCCTTGCGTCTGTGCTCATGAAACTTTTTCCTATGAGCTTCAGGTTAACTTAAAGCATTCTAACAAACAATGTTTGACTGTATTATAATTTAGGCAATCAGTATCAGACAATTTAGAAATAGCAGCTACAGCTTTACCATGGAGTAAGGGGGTCAGGAACCATAACCAGAGTCCTTGGTCAACATTATACTGTTTACATATCATTTCAAACATATGAATGAAACTATCAAAATGATGCCCCTCTGTAAATTGTGGAAAAAAATTACTCATCTTTGTTGCCTTTGGGGTTCAATTACTTCTTCCCCATTACTTCCATGACTCTGGTGAAGAGCCAGCATCTCTTTTTCATGTTGCCTCTGCTTCTCCTTCTCTTCAGCCACCAGACATCACCATTTCTCATTTTCTTCAGCCTCTAGCCATCTCAGTCTCTCTGCTGCTTCTGTTTCCAAATACTTGGCCTCTAGCTCAACTCTCTTTAACTCCAGATGGATTTTTTAAGTCCTCTGCAGAAAGGTTGAGCTGTCTATTTTCTGAGAGATGTACATCCCCAAGGCCATTCTGGTTGTCTCCCTGATCACTGGTCTGTGATGCAGCTGTGCCCAAAGCTGCAATAATTTCTGCCTTAGTCAGGTTGGCATGCACCAGTCCTTTAGCCTGGCACATCTCAGCCAACTGGCTCTTTGTCAGCTTGCCATACTCCTCTGCTGACATGCTTGCCTGCTCTCCCTGAATACATATAAGCTAAGAAAAAAAAAAAAATAAAACAATTGTGGTGTGAAACTCAGAATGTTCACTGTGTGACTTATTGAGAGTACAAACACCTTCAGTGACCACTGTGCACAGGCTACAGGAATTCAATATCCACACCACTACAAGCCAACTAATATGTGATGGGGCTATCCCACCACTGTCAACTAATTAATATGTGATGTGGATATCCCACCACTGCCAACCAATTAATATGTGACCCCTGCACTGGCCCAGTAACAAGGAGCCTCAGTCCTCACCACTGGCAACAGCTAGGGGATGTACGCATTGGGAGGATGCAAGTACACACACAGTAAAGTATAATTTCCCTTAAGAGCACACAGTGACCACAGTCAGTCTGAGGCTGGTTTATCCCTCTTTCTCCATATCCCCAGTAAGACTCCCCACTGGCACAGCTATAGGGTTAAGATCTCATCTGAGGGGTCAACCCAAGACCTCCAGCACCCTCTCTGTCCAACCAGTGCTTCGTGTCCCTGCCCAAGTCGCTGACACACATACACACTTTGAGATTTGATTTATATATAAACACACACACACCTGGAGAAGGGTGGCACAGGTTTACTAGCTATGCCCCCTTCTGCCCAGACTATAAGGTAGTTTCTACTGCCACCAACTCCTACTTATCAGCTACTATAAGGTCCTTACAAAGGGTGTTCAATCCTACTGTGCAATGTTACTATTAATCTAAATGGTAGTCTGACCAAGACCTGCAAGGCTATTTAGGAGTGGCCTGTACAATGTCACCAAATAGATATGCAAGTACCTAAGAGCTTAAATATGTCTCACAAATATCAGCCACAAAGATATGTTTAAATATATTTAATAATAAATAATAAAAGAGCAAGACAATACTCAGTAAAATCAACGCAGTAACTTCAGAGTTTGAAATCACAGGAAATATTTTAAAACAACATTGCAGGACAGTCCTAAATAAATACAGACAACATCTGAACTAAGTTTTACTATATTTCTATCCTTATCTAAAAGAGATACCATGCCCTAAATCTTACTTACAGCAAGGCAAGTGAAGATGATGATGATAAGTAGATATTCTTGCGTGGTCCAAGACAAAATACAAAATGCTCAGTCTGTCTCTGAGAGAGTTCTTAAATTAATATCACATTTTACTGCTGGGTTAGGTTGGATGACACCACTTTTTGTCACCTGACTTCAGTTCCCAGGCTAAAACAGAAACTAACAGCATTTAACATCTCTGTGTTACAAATATATATCTCTCAGATGTTTGCAGATCTTGGAAGTTGTAAAACAATAAAACACTTTTACATTGGAAACCTAGTAATTATTTCTCTTCCAAGACAATACAAAAACTTCTAGCTCTAGATATTTTGCCTGCTACTGAACTGAAACTGAGAGATAACCTATTTTGTTTATGGACTAGCTACTCCCACCCACCCTATTCCTGTGGTGTTGCTATAGTCGGTGGCTTTGCAGTTGCCTTCCCCTATGTAAATTTGATCTGAGACACTCCTCCCAGTCTAGTGTTCATTCTACCTGATACAGAGAGAACATTTCAGAAGGCCAACCCACTTAGGTTCTTAACCATGACCTATCTTCTGCTTCTCCTTCCTCCTTTTGCACTTTACTAACAAAAAAATCTCCTTGTGTTCTGACTGAGTGTGCTTCTCAGCTGATAAGTATATTTTTGTCACTTTTTAACTGTTCAGACTTAAATAAAATAACAATTGAATTTAGTTCAGAATACATTTTGAATAAATTGCATTTATTTAAACTGTATTTGCTTTAATACTACTAAACACTCAAGTGTGCTAGCTTCCACTGCACTTGAATTGTTTTTAGTGCTATTTTAGCTGTTTTCTGGAAAAAAAAATTCTAAGCTTGTTCCTGCCTTTCCTGTAACTCGTCTAGTCCAAATACTGATTTGCTGTATCCAGGACTGTTGGTAAGCTTCTGAGCCCCCAAGCCTTTCTGTGTTGGAGTGAAGCCTTTTATCTTATCAGTGGGAGTGGTAAGCACTAGGTAGCCTATCTATCACAAAATGAGTGGTTTCTGGCCCAGCAATTGTAGTTTATTGGCCGTTTGAGCAGTTTTCCCATCTCTTTCAACTTTCTGGTTTAAAATTCCACATTTGTGCTTGTTTCCCACCTTTCCTGTAACTAGTCTATTCCAGATACAGATTTGCTGTATCCAGGACTGTTTGTAAGCTTCTGAGCCCCCCCCCAAGCCTTTCTGTGTTGGAGGGAATCCTTCTAGCTTGTCAGTGGGAGTAATAAGCACTAGGTAGCCTATCTACCACAAGAGGAGTGGTTTCTGGCCCAGAAATTGTAGTTTATTGGCCGTTTGGGCAGTTTTCTTCTCTCTTTCAACTTTCTGGTTTAAAAGCCAGCATTTGTGCTTTTCCCACCTTTCCTGTAACTAGTCTTTTCCAGATACAGATTTGCTGTATCCAGGACTGTTTGTAAGCTTCTGAGCCTCCCAAGCCTTTCTGTGTTGGAGGGAAGCCTTCTAGCTTGTCAGTGGGAGTAATAAGCACTAGGTAGCCTATCTACCACAAGAGGAGTGGTTTCTGGCCCAGAAATTGTAGTTTATTGGCCGTTTGGGCAGTTTTTTTCTCTCCTTCAACTTTCTGGTTTAAAAGCCAGCATTTGTGCTTTTCCCGCCTTTCCTGTAACTAGTCTAGTCCAGATACAGATTTCCTGTATCCAGGACTGTTTGTTAGCTTCTGAGTGGTGTCAAAGTCTGCTCTTCAATGTTTCCCTTAGATCTGCAAGTTCTCTCCTCTCCTGCACTTTTACTAGCTTATTAGTTTAGCACTCTACCAGACTTCTTGTAGCAATTATTGTAGCAATCAAAAGTGCTACCAGCACTAAATATTCTACGAGGAAACAGCTCCAGTACTTGTTTTTAATGCCCACCCCTCCAGGCATGCCTAAATGTCAGTTCCCTGAGCTTTCTCCTCTTAACCTGGTGAACTTGGGCATCTTGAGACAATGTAGCAACTGCCTCATGTAAACTGAAAACCCTCTCCGCTTACTTCCCAATATTCAGACCTGTGAGAGATGCACTTATATATCCAAATTGGGAGCCACACACTCTCCAGCCAAGACCAGAATAGCTGGTTAAGGAGAAGGTCAACACTTGCACCACACCACATGAGACACATAGCCCTCCAGAATGCACACCAACACTGTCTTCACATAAAAACACAAACCACACACCCACCTTTGCTGAGGCTCTCAATAAAAATCTACACAAACAGCAGAGACCTCCAAGGCAGAAACACACTCGACCACCACAACACAACACTAATCACGAGTCACATAACTCTCCTAAACAGTGTGCCACTCAACCAAAGTCCCTAAGGCAAAACAGCATGCCCAACAAACTAGTCATAGGTGACTCGATAGTAAGGCACACTGATGTCCCACTCACTAGATTGAATAAGGAGAAAGTAACAGTCAGCTGCCTGTCAGGCACCAGGATCCGCCACATAATGCACGTACTCAATGAAAACAAAAATTCCCCCAATGCTGTGGTGAACTGTCTCAAAAATGAAAAGCAGAAAACAAAGGCAGTAAATTCACCAAAATCGGCTTCTTTAAATACAAAAAATCCACAAGCTAGGGTCGGTCCAAAGTCGAACTCTGTTTAATAAACAAACAAACAAAATAAAAAGCGAAGTCAAATAAAAGCCCCTTAAAATCCACACAATACGATAAGCGCTTTCAATAGAAATCTTCTTCAGATCATAGTATTGATTTGCATACTATGATTTGCATTCAAAAAGGAGGGAAACGGAAATGTATGAATCCGTATATGCAAATAAGGTGGAGAAATACCATTATGGATTGGCTGAAAGCTATTTTTTCTGTATTTGGATTGGATAGCAACATAGAGGCATATCATTTAAAAATGGAAGTTAGTCCCATTTTTACATTACGATCAGAAGATTTTTATTGAAAGCACTTATCGTATTGTGTGGATTTTAAGGGACTTTTATTTGACTTCACTTTTTATTTTGTTTGTTTGTTTATTAAACAGAGTTTGACTTTGGACCAACACTAGCTTGTGGATTTATTGTATTCAAAGAAGCCAATTTTGGTGAATTTACTGTTAATGCACATACCCAGATCCCTCAACAACAGGTACAAATATGACTCTGTCATTGTACATGTGGGTGTGAATGACCTAAGACGTACCTCCCTGGACTACATGAAAACAGATATGGAGGAGCTCTCGGATTATGTAACCCAGGCGGGTATGACCCTAGCCCTGAGCAGCATCCTACCATCACCCAGAATGATATCACAGTACAAACAGAAAATGATTGATTTCAACAATTGGCTAAGTTTCTGGTGTCATTCAAAGGGGGTCCAGTATCTGTCTGCCTGGGAAGACATGATTGACAGACCTCGATGCTTTGCCAGAGATCACCTGCATCTGTCACCCCTGGGCTTCCGTATACTACACAAGGCTCTTGCCACCCCTGTAGTGCCTTTTTAGGCAGTGTTCCAAAGACCAAATTACCACCATAACAGCTACAAACAAATGCAATCTGAGGGTCATGCTGCTCAATGCTAGAAGTCTAAATCTCAAAATGCACTCGCTTGAAGCACTCCTTAAAATGGAGAACATCGACATTTGTGCTGTAACAGAGACCTGGTTCAAGACAGCAGAAAGCACACCTGCACTACCAGGCTACAACTCATTCCACACCTTTCGGCCCCAGAACTTGGACCGAAGCTCCAAAGGCAGTGGTGATTCCATATTCATAAAGGATGTGGACACCTTCTGACTGGTAGCCCAACATAATGCATCTGAGATACTTCAGGTGCAGCTAACATTGGGTAAGACAGCAATTCAGGTCATAGCCTGCTATAGGTCCCCAACCATGTCCCAAGACTCACAGTCCACATTCCTAAGCACCCTGGAGAATATTAAGGCCTAACCTAACACTCTCATACTGGGCGACTTCAACTACCCCTCCATTAACTGGGAAAACTGCTCATGTACCAATACAATTGCCCAATGCTTTCTGGAATTCATTAATTCCAGTGCCCTGGAACAGCTCCTTCTTATCCCCACTAGAGGTAGCAACATCCTTGACCTGGTCATTACTAACATGGGCAACCATTGCTCTATATCAACAGTTAACTCCTCCCTGGTTAGATCCGACCACAAACTAATCACCTTGGAAATCCACATCCTTCCCACCCCCTACCCCAAAAAGGTAACCACCATGAAAAACTTCTCCAAAATTAACTTTGGGCTCCTAAAAACAGAGGTGGCTAACTTCACGGCACCCATGCAACTTGAGAATAGTTGCATGACTGCCAAATCATACACCGATGCACTGTACAAACACGTGCACAAATGCATGGATCTCGCCATACCCAATAGAACCAAAAAAAAAAGAACTTCTCAAAAAAAAGGAAGCCAATCTGGTGGTTCCCTGCCATAAATAAATTCTACAACAGAAGGAAGAAACTGATACCGATTAAGGTGAAGTCCCAAGACTAGAAAAACTCCCTTATCAGCCTCAACAAAAGGTTAAGATCCCTCATCAAATCCTCTAAAGCTAGCTATGAAAACAGAATTGCAGCAGATAGTAAAGACAACCACAAGGCCTTCTATAGTTATGTAAAGAATCTCCACGGCAATACCCAGATTTGCTCTGAGCTACTGCACAATGGTACCTCCTATACCAACTGGCAGACAGATTCAGTGCCAACTTCACCCCTCTCTCCCCCCAAAGGACCAATCACAATACCAGTAGATTACCAGGCACCCAATATTACTGCTGCACATGTTAAAACAGCACTGTCCAAGGCCAAGAATACAGCTTCTATGGGACCTGACAATATCCCCAGCTGTGTTCTATATGAACTACAAAGTGAACTGACACCTCACTTGAGTGCCCTGTTCAATCATAGCCTCACCTCAGACTTTGTCCCTACCGAATGGTGCACTGCTACAGTCATCCTTCTCAACAAGGGTGGAGCGACTACAGACCTTGGGAACTATCGCCCCATTAGCCTGATGAGTCTGATATGCAAAGCTATGGAACGCATAATCATGGACCTAATAAACAAGGATATAGGGAATCTCCAAACTCTGGATCCTACACAGTTTGGTTTTATGAAGGGTAGATCATGACTGCTCAACTTGGACAACTTCTTTGGGTCAGTCACTAGAGCTGAGGAGGAAGGCAAGGTGGTTCATACAGCTTACCTTGATCTGGCCAAGGCATTTGATACCATTCCCCACTCAAGAATCATAGAAAAACTCATTAAGCTAGGCATCAACTCCTATATCACTAGGTGAGTTGCAAACTGGCTCACAGATAGAACCCACAGTGTGAAAGTAGCTG
>NC_056737.1:12323059-12565559 GCF_019279795.1 Protopterus annectens
TCTTATCAGCATTTTTTTTTCAGTATTTACCAGTTATCTATTAACACCTATTGCTAGATTTCATTTAAAAGCCTCATAATGTCAATGACAATGGACTCTTAAATACAAGGTATGATGTAATTTTTGATATTATGGACAAGAAGCAAGAAAGTTTCTATTTATTTCATTATACGTGGTCAATAAATCTTGAATAACACTCCTGCTCTAGCTTTGTTCATCCCCTAACAAGTAACTATGGCCTAGTTTCTTTACTAGTGCCATTTATCATTCCAACCTGTCTTCCCTTATCTTGGGGATTACAAGACATTTTTAAAGTTACTAAATTCTTTAGTGTCAAAGCCACGCCTCTCCTAATACAGCTATAAGCTGTACTGAATAAAGCCATCCAGTACCTCCCCTGGAGCTCTTTTTTAACATCCCTATGAATGGGTGACAGAAGCCTAGCTATATGCCATTCACCTTTCTGAGCCTACAAGTTCATCACCACATGCTTAAAATTCTGGAATAAGTTTTCAAATAACTTAATGTTTAAGGCTTTCTTCATAGAGCATAATCTTTGATACAAAGTTGAAATAATACACTTTCTAAGCTCTTCAATTTTGTCTTCAGCACCCTTAACTTTTGGCATCATCTTCCACTGAGCTGCCATTAATTCCCTCTCCAGTAGGTTGACCTGAGTATTCATGCACCTTCCTTTTCTCTTCACCTACCTTAAAGGCAGAGTGCAAGAAGTTATCACTTAAAATGATCCCAATTTCTGGAGATCTGATTTTCTAGCATTTCCGGTCCGGAGCCCCACTCCCTCAAGAAAGGGGTTCACATGGCCTTGAAGGAAGTCCCTTTACAAAATTACAGACTAACATTCAGTGGTCTATCATATAATTTGTGGTCCATAGTAAAAGTAACTGTCAAGAGAATGTGGTCAAATATCTCTTCTGGAAAATTCTGAAGAATGTTTATCAAATGATTATGCTCCTTTGGCACAAAAAAAAATCAATCCTAGAGGCTGAATGAAATCTTGAAAAAAGCAAGAATAAATGTCCTGTGATGGGCCCAAAAGTTGTGCGAATGTCTTCCATTACTGCTATTCTCTAAACTGTTTTGAAGTAGCTTCCCAGTACTGGTACTGGAACAGTATAGGACCTGAGTAGACCTCCATAGGGAAAAAGGATTTATTACAGTCCCCAACCCATCTGAAATGTCACCCAGTTCCTGAGTATCACCTTGGTCATTTCTATTGTCATACCTCGGGGGGGGGGTAAACATTCAATGCAGTTACTTCACTACCCTCTAGGTAACCTTTCACAAACACATCTTTTCTCTATCTAACTGTATGTCTGTACCTTTCCAGAAAATTCCTGTTTTAATAAAGATAAACCCCCCTCCTATGCCCCCAGATAAAGGACTTGAACTATTGGAAAGTAGCCATACATTTAGAGATTTGTATGTTTAGGTCCCTTAAAGTGAGGTTCTTGAAAAAGTATTAGAGCAGATGAATGATATGTAAGCATCAATAAGATCCGACACCTTTACACCACGTTAATTAACCTGTTAACATTCCAGGATAGAATGGAATAGAACTAATCTATATATGTGCTCCCTTATGTTACAACTTTTTGCTACTTCCTTCCAATGTTCAACTACAGAAGCTGCTCTCCTCAAAAAACAAATTATGTTTGGGTCATACCTCCCCACTGTAAAAGGTAATTGACTAAGGTCAAACTTGTAAACTATAAAAAAAAATCAAAATAAGTTAAATTCACAATAGTTTTTTTACAGATTTATAATGTATCCATCATATGCATGTCTGTGCATTGTACTGAAACATCATCAATCCACCTGATGCAAGAGTTAAGGACACCTCTTGAACCAGACAGAGTAGCAGCTGTTCTTCAAGAGTCATTGTGTGCATCCCCTGATGACCCCATATTACCCGGTTTCTCTTGCAACTGAATGTCATGTGCCTTCTTCTTGGCTTTCTCATGCATGTCTTTCACCCTGCAATGAAATTCCATAATCAATCTGATGTGACCATATCAGGATCCACCTCTGCCTACATCTTTCATGCTGCTCCCTGTTAGTCCCTCTCTCCATCAGCAGTGCTCTGTTATTCATGCTGCTCCCTGTTACTCCCTCTGTCCATCAGCAGTGCTCCATCATTCATGCTGCTTCCTGTTACTCCCTCTCTCCATCAGCAGTGCTCCATCATTCATGCTGCTCCCTGTTAGTCCCTCTCTCCATCAGCAGTGCTCTGTTATTCATGCTGCTCCCTGTTACTCCCTCTGTCCATCAGCAGTGCTCCATCATTCATGCTGCTTCCTGTTACTCCCTCTCTCCATCAGCAGTGCTCCATCATTCATGCTGCTCCCTGTTACTCCCTCTCTCCATCAGCAGTGCTCCATCATTCATGCTGCTCCCTGTTACTCCCTCTCTCCATCAGCAGTGCTCTGTTATTCATGCTGCTCCCTGTTACTCCCTCTCTCCATCAGCAGTGCTCTGTTATTCATGCTGCTCCCTGTTACTCCCTCTGTCCATCAGCAGTGTTCCATCATTCATGCTGCTTCCTGTTACTCCCTCTCTCCATCAGCAGTGCTCCATCATTCATGCTGCTCCCTGTTACTCCCTCTCTCCATCAGCAGTGCTCCATCATTCATGCTGCTCCCTGTTACTACCTCTCTCCATCAACAGTGCCCTGTTATTCATGCTGCTCCCTGTTACTCCCTCTCTCCATCAGCAGTGCTCTGTTATTCATGCTGCTCCCTGTTACTCCCTCTCTCCATCAGCAGTGCTCTGTTATTCATGCTGTTCCCTGTTACTCCCTTTGTCCATCAGCAGTGCTCCATCATTCATGCTGCTTCCTGTTACTCCCTCTCTCCATCAGCAGTGCTCCATCATTCATGCTGCTCCCTGTTACTACCTCTCTCCATCAGCAGTGCTCTGTTATTCATGCTGCTCCCTGTTACTCCCTTTGTCCATCAGCAGTGCTCCATCATTCATGCTGCTCCCTGTTACTCCCTCTCTCCATCATCAGTGTTCCATCATTCATGCTGCTCTGTGTTACTCCTCCCCATCAGCAGTGCTCTGTTATTCATGCTGTTCCCTGTTACTCCTTCTGTCCATCAGGAGTACTCTGTATTTCTCCTTCTTTTCCTCAAGACTCTTATTTTCAGCATCCAACTGGCCATGGCTGCCAGAGGACTGTATGCCACAGATTATTATCATACAGGGCATTGCCAACACCACCAGTCAATGATGTGTGCCTGTGCATTTCCTTCCCCAATGCCAACTACAATCAAAAATTTACTAATAATTAGAACAATGTAATGCCAATGTACTCAGAATACCCATTGTGTTTTGAATACAACATGCTGCTCCTTGAATAAGGTACAAATACCCTGTTTTAGGCATGCTTATATAGTGAGGCAAAAAGTGTACTAAATTTCATGAATGGTGTCACCTCTAACAAATTATCATCATCAAAAGACATCCAGGAGGTATGTGACATTGTCTAGCAGGTGTGTGGTACATGTTTTGTCCTCGTCAACCTCCTGACATAACCATTTCCTGGCATGAATTATTTTTTTCACCAATCCTAGTTAGTTTAAGGGTTATGTATACTACTTTATGCTGCTTTATGTTGCTATTTCATGATGTATTGGACATGTATTTGCATCCCTCAGAGTTTGAATCAGTTTTCATTTTGCATCAGAGTCATATCGCCTGAATGGGTGAGCAGAAAAAGTGATAGAAGATATAATATCAGATGATAAATGTCTGTCTAGGGATGGGAGGTGGAAAAGGCTGTGTGACAGATATATGAAGACACCCTGGGTCGAGATGTGGCAGAATAGGCTCTGTGGGAGTATATGGGCCAGCTGTGTCAGCAGGCTCGGTGGAGTGCAGATTTTAGTGACTAGTGATAATAACAACAACTAGGACACCTGGAGGCAGCCATCTACCACACTGTGATGAAGGTGGACCTTCTTCCAGGTATTCTATAGAAGTTTTAGGGGGTCATTACCTCAGGCATGTGGTGTATTACCTCTGGGCAGAAAGTGTTGTCCCAAAGCAGTTTGGACTTCCAGTTGTGTGCTGCCATGCAGCATCTTTATAGCATAAGAAATGTGCTTTTTAAGAAGTCCATATTTTACCCGTTGTCCTATCCCTGGCTATGCTAGAAACCTGGAACTGAGACTCCACACCTGCTGGTGGTATGGCCTCATTTAAGGATCCTCATTTGACTACCCTATAGCAGTCGCAGACTCCAATGGGAATGTGCATCCTGCTCCAGGTATGGTTCAGCAGCCTGTTCTGCCTGGGATCCTTGTCTTACCTACTGCATCCTCCATTACAATCCAATGAAAGTGATGGCCAAGGAATGCTCATGCTAGTAGAATGTACATAGCATAACAGTGCAGTCCACACCAGTTATGAGGATGTGAACAATGTAGATGTAGCTGTGGACAACTAGCTGTGCACCTCTGGGTCCATGATCTATATATCATTGTTTCCTTGCTTGTGGTTTATTTTTGTTTATTGAGCTATATAAATATTTTATCTTTTGCAGAAGAGTGCATTTCTTGCACCTCTAGTTTGTGTACTGTACTCATCCATTGCATTAACGTGGTACATACCTACATTTTACATGCAGCCACCTGGCTCCTCCTATTAATTAATTCATTTATTTATTTATTTAACATTTGTTAACTGGGAACTCTTTGTTGTGTACAATAACATAGAGTAATTTATTTTCTAAGATATAGTGGTTTCTGCTGTTCTCATTTTTTGTCCTTGTGCTGTTTTCCATGTGTATTGAGTGATTCTCTGCCATCCTTATCTGTTGTTTTGCCATCCCATGAGGATATGCCATAACATGGTGGCACACTTAGAATGTTATTATTCATATAATTTCAACTTTATACATGGATAACTTGCATCTATTGGGCAAGGGGGTCCTTTTGTCACCTGCGTTCCATAATTTATGTATATGGCCCTTCCTCTACTTGGATGACAGTGCATCGTACTGGTAGTGGTATCTCCATCCCTGTAGTGGTCATAGAATGTGACTTCTGTGGAAGAATGCTGTTACTTTATTATTACCAGTTTTTAGCACTTTCTGTATGGCATATCTGTATTTACACACTGTCCATGCTGCCATATGCAGACTAGGTTAGTTTTGCATCTGTGTTTCAGAACTACATCACAACACATTCTATTCTTCTTTGTACATGAGTCATGCTTGGTTGGGTACACATATTCCTATGCACACATACGACTTTGCTTTACAGATCTGTAGTTTTCTGGCCCTCCATTCTCAACATTTGGCTTTGTATACTTATATAAATCACTGTCAAACCACTGGGTGATGTAAGGTTTACTCACAATGGCAAATCCTTGAGTGGGTAAATTCCTCCTAGAGAGGTTAAATCCTGAATCACCCACAGTCAGACAATAATTATCAATGTAATACCCTGGAGTCATTTTAAAAAGAATTCCATTTTGTGATAGCTCTTTTTTTTTTTTTTTTGCTAGAGCAATGTTTCCTTAGCACCTCATAAGTGAAGGTATGCTGTCTACATACTAAACATGTACACACATCATGACCTCGCACCCAGTGATATGGAGAACTGTAGTTCTTGTCTAAGCATGCTTCCTTAAGTCATGAGGCAGGTTTTCATGGACAGGTCTTTGGATATCAACTCATGGCCCAAAATGAGTCATAGTATACCTCTCACCTGTCTAGATTTTTGCTGAATGTCCATATTCATGCCTCAGATTTTTGGTCTGTTCCTCATAAAACCTGTAGTTTTCTGACAAATCATTGAGGACTGAAGTCACTACAGAGTGAAAGACATTTGACATCAGACTTTATATCCTTCAGAAAATGCATGCTATTGCAAAACCTGTCATTCTAGCATTTTTTTTAGTTTATAAGAGCAACTTTTATTAAAACATGTCCCTACTCTGGGGCCTTTCTCCCCTGATTATTTTTTTTGCTTTGCCCAGATTAAATGCAGTAAGAGGTTGAGAGTTATGTTTGGTAGTGGTTTTTAAATACATTTGTTTTACTTTAATAACAGAAGTTTGATGTATACTCTGATTAGCCAATCAAACTGTCCCATTATAATGCTGTTTTTTAGAAGCAGACTATAGTATGCACTTTATATTAAAATTATATATTCTATTTACTTCAATGGGAGTGCTGTAATTTTTTTTTTTTTTTTTTTATGAATAATCGCACATCTATAAGACAGGTATCATTCATTATTTAGTGACTGCGAATCCTCCAGTTCTGTAACAAAGTGTACACTTTAATTTGTGGAAAATTCTGAGTTAAATTGGGGGCAAAATGTTATATAATAATATGATGCGTTTCACAGAGGTCAGACACAGTTCACAGGACTTTCATTTTTTGTCTAGTTAGCTGTGTTAGAAGAGGTCCAGATACTAGGAAGAAAAAAATAAATCAGCCAGTCTACTTACCTGCGAAATAACCATGAACTGATAGTACCATACAGCAGAACCTACACTCAGTTTCAGACAGCCCCGTCATAACTCATGTTTGCATTATGATGTTGATAAAGTCCATCTTAAACTGCTGAGTTCTTAAAGGCTAAAGCACTCATTAAATGACACTCTGATCCCAGTTACTATGGTGACAAGAGTCAGAAGAAGTAAAAACTCTGTTGTCCAGCAGACACAAGGCACAACACCCTTGCTCAGAAATGGTTTATACTCTTAGACTGCTCTCCTTTTGCTTATTTTGTGTACTATCACACTAATCATGGAGGCTGAAGTTGTGATCAAACAGATGCTGACTCTATTACAAAAGTATCTACAAACAATACTGTTGTGTAAGGTAAATATATACAGCCGTTCCTAAGACCTACTGGAGCCAATGATGACATTTCTAAACTGCATCTCTCATTATTTCTGCTGCCCTATTAAATGGAGCAGGCTATATGTGGGAGGAGTCAAAAAGAGAAGAAATGCTAGAGGGTGGTCTCAATATTTATTTATCAGTGTTTGGAAATTTACATAGTATTTTTATTACACACACACACACACACACACACACACGCGCGCGCATACACCATGTACATCTTTTAAAACTGATACGTGTAGACATAGAAACACTACACATGATGTAACTGATTTAAAAAGGTTACAAATATTCTCTTCACAGTACCTAAACAGTAAAAATGTAGCCATTATTGCATTGAGTTAGGGCACTCTTTAGTTATTCATTCAAGTCAAAGCCAAATGAAGAAACAGTTATTATACAGCTTTATTTCTACATAGTACATTAATGGGGGCAGATTACAATTATTCCACGTTCTATAAATGTGCTGAGAGACAAAGGCACTGTTCATTATCGAGCCCTCTAAGGGCCATTATTTAAAATGCTGTGAGTGTTAATTGTATATTCACACCTAAAAATGTCTCAATTAATGAGATCAATTATCACATAAAAGAATACAAAGAAAATTATATCAGGTAATGGGAGTATATGACAGAATTACTGAACGTCAGTTGTTTTACTTAGAATAGTTACTTTTAATTTTTGGGCCACTGCAATATGCAGTATACATTTGGCACAGGTTTAATTTCACATATTTGTAGAATGACCCCCTAACAACTGTCACAACAAGATTTAACTGTCAGTTCCAGGGGTGCATTCATGTGTGATTCCCGGGGCAGAACAAATACCATACAAAAGCATTGTAGTAAGCCCCAGTTACAACTACAAGATAATATTTTCTGTTGAAGGTTGTTTACACTTTTGTTAGTTAACAAGTGCTTTGCAGATGTCTGCCTTTAAACTGCAAAATGTTATACAGCCTGTAGTATTTTAAATCTGGCAAGATATATGTAAGTTTTCAATAGGATGTTATAATCACTTCTGTGGATGTTTACAGATGTGCTTCGTTTGCTCATCCATTGGTTTGGCCAAGTAAACATATCTGTAAGTAACAATACACAAACAAGTAATACAATCCAAGCCACGGGCAGTCTGTAAAATAGATAATGTGTACAGAAAGGCATTTTAAAATAGCAGTGAACATCAGGATGGCCTCTGTGCTTACAGCTCTCATCAGTATTGATACTGATAAATGTGAGGTAACCGGTACAATGATCTTGGAGAATGGAACTGTGGCATATGTCAGCATAAAATATCTGACAAATTCATTAAGCTTACTTTAGTTTGTTTGCTAAATACTGTGATTTCACATTAGTCATGACATTGTTGTGTTTTTTAACATTTTGTTTACTGTTCTTTAAATGTCTACTGTCTGCATAAATGAAGCTCGGACTGTCCTCACCACATCTCTGACCATGACCTTTGACTTTTATTAACATCTTAAACATGTCATTCAAGATTCACTAAAGTTCTGCTCCTCTCACACTGACTAATTTGTTAACATCATTTGCCCCAGAGCAACTATTAAGACCTCTTTCTTTAGTCACTCATTCATTATGGAATAAACAATGAATACATGCAGATATTTTTGTCAATGCTTTTATAAAACTATTTAGGTAGTTTTTTTCCAGGCCCTCTCTGTAGTTATTTACCTCTCTATCCCTACTTTTTTAAAGTATGCTTATGTCATTAGGTGGGCCTAAATGAATTGTTCACAAAATACAAGAGCTATCTCTGTTTGAATTAAAGAAAAAGATCTAATGCATGTTTTTCTTTGCAGGGGAAATCTCCCAACACCTATCAGTGCTCCCTACTTTAAATAAAAAACTCCAAGGTTACTGCATCTCAGGCTAAAAGAGGGAATCCCCCACAGTTATCTTGTTTAACCAACTGTCGTAAAGTGAATATTCCAGCTTTTTGAGTATATGAAATGAAAATGCTTTTACAATCTATTTTATCAGAAATGTAAACACTGGTAAGAAAACTTAGTACTTTTCACAAAGACACTTTTATTAATATATTACATCTCCTTAAATGGAAGTAACTAAAGAGTCTCCCTATAGATGATGCTGTGTCTGAGTTCAATAATTCTTCCAAGAGTACTAAACATACCATAGGTTACTTACTCACTTTATACAGACCAAACCATCATTAATCTACCAGGTGACTAATCAAGTTGTTAATGTCCACACTCAGTCCAGTAGCATGGCAAGGGTGGAGTGAAGGGGGCAATTGCCCCAGGCACAAAGTGTTAGGGGGCACGATTGAATGCCGGTCCAGGAAGATACTTGACTTAAGGGCTTTTTTTTTATCTTCACTGGAAGAGCTGTGGATTGTCTGTTGGTAGCTAATCACCTAGTAATCCAAAGACCTTTTTATCTCTTCTCTGGGGAGGGTTTTTGGTGGGGCATGATTGGCTGGTATACTGTAGGAACCCAATTAGCTGTTTTACAGTAATCTGAATACTTTTTTTTTGCTCTTCTCGTGAGCACTTGGAGGGCCAGCATAGCTCTCAACTCTCCAGATTTTTGCAGAATGTCCAGATTTTTTACTCATATTTTTGGTCTGTTTCTAATAAAATTTTAGTGTTCTGGCAAATCACTGGCAAATCATGGAGGACTGAAGTCAGAAAATAACTGTGGACATTTAATTTTCAGACTTCATACCCTTCAGATAATTCATGCTAATGCAAAACCTGTTATTCTATCAACTTTTTAAGTTTGTAAGAGTAATATTTAAAAAGTATCCCTGTTTTGGGTCCTTTGCCCCCCCCCCCCCCCATTATTTGTCGCTTTGTCCAAATTTCTTTCTGTAAGAGGCTGAGAGTTATGAGGGACAGTTCATTGCTTGCTGTACTGTAGGAATTCAAAAACGGATTTCTTCAGTCCTTTAGCAGAAGTCTTTTTTTTGAAGAGCTGAGGGGATGGGATGCAATTTGAGGAACCAGCAGAGGGTGCTAGATAACCCAGCTATAGCTCTGATTCAATCAAATAACCTCTTCCATATATTTCTCCTTCCAAACAGTTTCTACAGATACCATCAAAAAATTAAAGCCTACTAAATACCTCTGACAAGATATCTGGTGAATATCCTACAATAGCAGCTGAGACTATTACATATCCAGTCTCAATTTTAATAAATCAATTCATAGCTGAAAATAAATTCCCCCCAAAAATCTTCATTATTTAATTGAACAAGGACAGAATCAATACATTTCTTTCAAGCTATAGACCAAATGCTTTTTTATCTCCACTATTAAAATGATAAGAAAATACATCTGTACACAACTTCAGAACTAACTAATACATAACCAGCATCTGTCTTCAACCCAACACAGCTTCTGTCCTCATCACAGCACAACTACTGCTTTGATAAATTTTCTTAAAACTATTAACACCCATAGAAATGCCAGAAACCATCTTTCTAGAGTTATCAAATGCTTTTGAAACTGGCTCTCAACAAAAATTCACATTCTTAGGGCTCACCAACTCTTCAATGCAATGGTTCCATAGCTACCTCTCAAAAGAGCACAAGCAATGAAATGGAAAAATGATTTCTCTGTCTTTTTGCCAGTAACTGTTGGTGTCCCAGAATGATCTTTACTAGTCCCCAGACTTTTCAACATGCTTATCAATGATCTCTACACTACTACAAAAAAAAAGCTACCCTAGTTCCATACACTGATGAATTGACCCTAAACTGCTCTGCCAACCTTCTTTCTAAACTCCAAGACCTTACACAACAACCCCTCTGAACTGAAACATGGTTCCTTACCTCATTTCCATCAGAACAACACAATCCACAATCACCTATGCCAACAACACAATGACAATACAAGTAAACCACATGTAATCATTGGGTGTTATCATAGAGGACCAGTTGAGATTTGATCACCATGTATCACACATGGTTAAAGAAATCATCAAAAATTAGGTAGATAATACAGAGTAAAAACTTACCTCACTGGCATGGCAAGAAGATGTATAGCCTCTACTTTCTTACTACCATCTCTTCTCTGTGCTGGCCCAATCTTCATTAACCTTCAAGTCCCACAACTATTCTAACTTGAGCAAGGTTATAATAAAATAGCCAGATTTGCTGTAAATTATAACAGTAGACAAATTACTACCTAGCCCTCAGTGAATTAAACTGGTTAGAACTAGCACATCACCTAGCGCTTTCCCAACTAACTATAATTCACAGACTTCTATATAATTTATAAATTTTCCAAGCCCTTAACAACTTAATACAACACTACTCTACCAAAATAATTTTACACTGTAGAGAAAAATCATTAATCACTATAGCCAAATCATCTAATATTGCAGATGGCTCTTTATATTCAAATAGAGTAGCTAAACTATGGAACCACCATATCCCACTGCCTCTGAAACCCATTTGGAATGTAAACTCATTTAAAACACAACTAAAATTTCATCTCTTAAATCAATGGATCTGATCCTGTCTATCTCCAGGATGAATGCCATTGTTATTTCCAGCTTGCATTATCATTAAATCATTTCTCATCACTCAGAATCCTTTGCCCTACAACCTGTCTATGCCAATACCTGAATAGTTTTACAAGCATCTCCCAGCCATCTACATGGTGTTGTGACACTGCTTGGTACCTCACCTCTGTACTTCTAATGTAAACCATCTGATAGCCAGTTCTAATTGTCTCTAAACCTGCTTAATACCCTACCTGTTAACTAAAATCTTAACATTTTCTGCCCTACTGAGTTTCTTCCATTTCTTTGGCTTTGTAATCAGTGATGTATAACAATTAGAACAAACCTTTAAATGTCAAACAAAGTAAACGAAAAAACGAGCAGGCAACGGATTCTTCAATACTTCATTCTTGTAAGCGCTTTCACTGACACCAGTGTATCAGCTTCTTCAGACTAAATAAAACAACTTGCTCCCAGTCTCCCAATTTAAAACGTCTTCAAAAAGTTCAAAGCCAATGAACCGATAGCCACAAAAATGATGTCATCATATACATTAAAAATTAAAGCAACATTGCCTATTTTTAAAGTTTAAAGTGCTATCTGCTATAAAAAACATTCCCATTATGGGAAGGAAAGAAAAAAACTTTTACAGACGTTATTTAAAATCAAAAATGACCATGTATGTCTAAGTCAACAAGTTCTATACCACCTAAAGAATATTATCACTCTCATTGTACAAAAGTCATACAAAAATGCATGCATATTAAACTCTAAACTCTAGTAAATTATGCACCACAATATTAAAATCTGATCATGCATTTAAATTCACAAAAAGAACCAAACGAATACGCTTAATGTAAATAAACACACAGGTTATGTGTCTTATTTGTAAAACTAAAACACATATAAAATCTATTTTATCGCATGTAAATAGTATAAAATCATATACTCAGCTCTTTGTTATTTCTAAAGTCTACCACATGTTTATGCATTCTATTAAAATAGAAATAACATAGAGCTGAGTATATTATTTTAAATAATTCAACAAATATCGGCCAGGAAGCGAATACTGTGGGCGATTTAACCCTGCTTGTACAAGAATTAATGAAAAAAGTTGACAGTCTATCGCAATACATGGATTTAAAGACTGTGCAAGCCACCTCAAGAAGCGTTGTGGTACCTACACCTCAAAGTAACACACAAAAGGGCGAGCTGCAGACACAACCTCCTCTGCCAATGGACACCTCTGCCAATCCTGAACGAGCTATACCGAACCAAGGGAATGGAAATAGCAGTTTGGGAGCCTTTGAGAACGCAGGTCATGGCTTACGGAGATCGGGTGATACTGCTCAGGTGAGTGATATTCCAACTATGGATTCCTTTTTAAGACATGTTTCTTTTTTCACTAACACTAATGCATGCAGAAACTTTTAATGGAAATAATGGTGCACCCAATGAAAACTCAGTTGTGAACCACCTTAATGCATTCGATGAAAAGCTACTTAATGCAGGAAACTTCAGCTTGAAGTTTCCTACTTAGAAGAATGCATCAACAAAAAAATCATATGACATTCATCGAAAAGAGTAGGGCAAATTCCCATATACCCTGGCCAAGTTTCCCCTAGTAGAACACCTCTGGTCTCCTGTGAAACGAGACCACTAGTCTAGTGGGACTAACCTGATCAACAAAGAATAAATAAATAAATAAATATTCTACGTTTTGTTCTCTATAAAATCATATTTAGTTAACCAGGCAGAATGCATCTGTTGCCTCTCAGGTCACATCAATTAAGTTCAGTTTAACTCTTCTCCATTCTAACTCAACCACTAAGGTCTTCTGCTTCTTTTCATAGCTCTCATTTATTCTACTCTAATTTCACAAACATTTTGAAAATTTTGTACATATTGTAAATTAATATATTGGATTTACTAGGCGTCCAAAGCAATACTGCCATTTTTGTGTTATGGTACATTGGTTTATTTGGTATGTCTGGTCAGTTTTTGACCTCAGGCTGAGAGTGAAATTCATCAGTGCTGTACCCCAGAAAACAAAATTCAAATCAATAAATAAATAAATAAACACACTAATACACCTCTTCAATGCTTAATGTTCAACATCTGCTAAAAGGACAAGTATCTTTTATACTGTAATAGTTTTCTTTATTTTATATGAATACAATCTAATTAGCAAATGTTTGTATAATCATTAATGTTTGTTCATGTAAATTACTGAATATCTGTTTAAAAATGTTTGCAATGTGCTGGAGTTATTCTCCTCAGGCCTCCACTGAAAAGGGTTTTTCCTCTAAACCCAGTCGGACAATCCCACTAAACAAAAGCTAAATGAATGAAAGTAAAATAAAAATAAAATAAAATGCTTGAAACATCAGATAGTTAACTGCTCAGTCAATTAAAATGGCATTTAGCTAAATGCACCATAGTTATGCATATTCTAAAAGATGGATGTACAAAATTTAAAAATATATAGGATGGTGTTCATAAAGGGGTCATGCAAGCACAAAGCAAACTAGAGATGGAAGTGACTGTGTGCATGGAGTGGTCCACTCAAAGACACTAACAGAACAAAAGTACAATGAATGAAACTGTGTGATATGCAGTACAGAAAATGACAACGTAAGGGTACATGAGACAGCAATGTGAATGAATGGCAAGGAATATGCAAATGCACTTGATTCATATATGGCTAAAATAGGAGGGGTGTGCACCCATATTTTAATATGTTGGATGCTTTGGTGTACATGATGGGAATCATGATATGCATAGCAGTAGCAGTAGTGCAGCTGCATCTGTCAATAATATCATAATCAATTGCTGATTGCTGACAGTGTTGCATGTCATTGCTGCCCCACCAATGATGAAAAAGATACAGGCATTGACTCACATACAAACATCTCACTGACAAGCAGATAATCGATTACTTTGGAGTGGACAGGAGTATAGAACAGGAACTAGCTGTGCTATATTACCCATGACATGAATCAAGGAATATGAGCTGTTTGCACACGTCTGACCTATACCAAATAGTAGGTGCAAAGCCTGCATACATATCCAGGCCACCACCAAGGATGAGGACCATTACCTCCTACCTGAACAGTGACACTAAAAACTAAAAACCTCTACACCTATGGCTTAATCGTGTCATCCAGAATGTATGTATGCGGTAGGCTAATCCATGCACATGTCAATGGGCCAAGGCCTCCCTCAGTGTATCACTTTATTCACCAGAATGTTGTAAGCAACAGACACACACACACACACACACACACACACACACACACACACACACACACACACACACACACACACGCACACACACACACGCACACACGCACACACACACACACACACACACACACACACACACACACACACACACACACACACACACACACACCACACACATGAACAGACACACACACACACACCACACACACACACACACACACACACACACACACACACACACACACACACACACACACATGACATGAATCAAGGAATATGAGCTGTATGCGCATTTCTCTGGACCCAAAGGTATGGGGAGCACTAACTATCCTATCTACCTTCTAAAAACCTACAGGGCACACTTTAGGTATATGATAGGCTTGCACCTCACAAGTACTTAACCAATTCCTTGACATCATGCTCCAACATGTGGAAGAGCATATCTGATTTCCAAGAATACCAGAGGAGGGAATCAGTACTATGAGTGCATTCAATGAGACTGCACACTTCTCTGAGGTCCTGGGTGGTACATATTGCACCCACATTGTGAGTAAGGTGGTACCAGATTTATACCTACACAGATACAAAAAGGGGAAGGGCTACCACTACCTGAACTCCCAGGTGGTCTGTAATTCACAACAAAGTTCACATAAGTCACACACTTTGCACACATCTGACCTATACCAAACTTTTCCTATGGGGACACACAAATAGTAGGTGCCAAGCCTGCATATATATCCAAGCCACCACCAAGGATGAGGGCCATTACCTCCTACCTGAACAGTGACACTAAAAACTTCTCAACGTCTGTCAACCATTGAAGGCCCTTCCCTGTGGTGAACTTGTCCAGCTCAATGTTCCAACCATTCACTTTGCATGGGAGATCATATTGTAGCTCTACTTCAAACCAGTTGCAGGAACCTATTATGACACACATGGTGCTTACAATCTCACACAATGCTCTGCCAGATATAGTTCCTGACATGCTAGAGCACATCACATTTAGTCAGTAGGCACATGTCACTTATGTAGAGGGTCTGCAGTAGCACATTATTCTCCTGGATTTTGGACTTCTCTAGGTAGTACCATCCCAAGGTGGCCATAATAGTACTTCTGCACCTATGGCTTAATCATGTCTTCCAAAGTGTATGTATGTGGTAGGCTAATTCATGCACATGTCAATGGGCCAAGGCCTCCCTCAGTGTATCACTTTATTCACCAGAATATTGTAAGCAACAGACACACACACACACACACACACACACACACACACACACACACACACACACATACGCACATGCATACACACACGTACACACACGCTCACACACACACACACGTGCGCACGCATGCACACACACACACACACCACACACAAGCACAGATGCACACACACACACACACACACACACACACACACACACACACACACACACATAAATGTGTTGTTAATCTTTTTTTTAATTTCTCCAAATCTTTTGGGTGTCTAATACTATGATGGGAATGGACCCCATTTCTAAGTCAAAGTATGATTAAAAATCATGAAATTAGTATTGTTGCAATCTTTGATGTTAGCCAGAAGTGTTCTTCACAGCATCCACAGTGTGCCCATTAATGGCTCCTTCTGCTATTCTTATAGAGTTACATGTATTGGTAACATATCTAAATACGATTGTAGACTCTTTTTTTAGAAGACTCGTTATTCCTGCAACTATTGGAATTGTCTTCCACACTGCTCTCAGATATGCCTGCAAATCCTGATATTTTATGACTTTGTGTCTCTCTGTATGCAAGAAACTGTAGTCACTGGGTGTAGCAATTTCAGTGATCAATGCTACTTTTGTCTTCTTTTCATGGACCACTATATTTGGTTTTCTCGCATCTATCTTTTGAACTGTTTGTAATGGGTGATCTCATGTGATATAGTCTTCATTTTTTATGATGCTTTGTGGCTCATGTTTCCAGTGTTTTTCAGCAACTTCAATATTATAATGTTTGTACAATCCCCAATGCAACAGTCTTGCCACATTATTATTATGCCTTTCAATATACAGTCTGTCTGCCATTAGTATAGCGCAACCAGCAACAAGGTGTCCAACTGTTTCCAGTTCTGTTTTACAAAACCTCCATTTGTCTCTTTCTCCCAGACTTTCAATGGACTTTGCAAACCAGCATGTACGTAGTCCATTATCTTGGGCTGCCAATATTAACCTTTCATCTTTTGGTTTGAATTCGCCTTTCCTTAACCATTCCTGAGTTTGATTCTGATCAACATGAGCTTCTTCCAGGAGTTTTCTATACTTGCAACTATATTTATACATTTTCCACATTTCTTGCCTTCTCATCTGATCCTTCATCTTATATTCTTTCTTTTGTTTCTTTGTCACATTCAGTTGCTGCCTTCTACTTCTGGTTTGATTTCCATTCCCCGCTTGATGCTGATATGCTTCTGTTAGACTAAGTGAAGCCATCTTAGATTTATTCTCCTTATGTTTCAAAACTTTCAATATATTTGGGTCTTGTGATGTCAGCAGATATGTATACATTTCCACAATCAATTTCAAATAGGCCCATACCTTCTTCAGAACGGGGAATATATAATCTTGTTATGCACTGACTTTTATAAATCATTTGATGAGCCTGAAACATCCTTCTTGTTTTCCTGTCTAATATATCCAACACCTTTTGGGGCCAGTCAATCAATCCAAAACTGTTAAGTTAGGACAGGAACAGCAAATCGGTTTATAGCTTGAATTTTTTTCCTAGATGTCAACGTTGTTTTCAAGATTAATTTAAGTCTTCTAAAATATTTCTTGCTAAGTTTTATTCACATTTCTTCATGTTTTACTGTTGATCCTTCATCAATTCCCAAACATTTATACACTCCCTCTTGCTCAAGTTCTTTTATATCACATCCCTATCCCAAACTGATGTTTTCTTGGTGCTGCAGCTTTCCTGCTTTAAAGGTTGCTTTTGCACATTTATCAAGACCAAATAACATTCTTATATCATCTGAAAAAGTTTTGACTACTTGTAGTTGTGCTTTCAGTTCCTCGTCTGATGAGTTATACAATTTTAAATCATCAACAGAGAAGATGAGGTCTTTACACTTTGTTGCTTTCTGTGAGTCAAATTATAGCCATGACCTAATATGTTATGCAGACAGCTTAATGAATTAAGGGCAAGGCAAAAGACCAACAGTGGCAGAGAGTCACCCTGGAATATTCCCTTTGGATTTTTATCCCTAGAAAAGTAATTTGTCCTATATCATGGCTTAACTGCAAAGTGGTTTGCTACTGTTTCATAGTCATTGTGATGTAGTTTATCAGTGCAGAGTGTATGTTATACATTTTTAAGCACTCTTTTATCCATGAATGTGGGATACTGTCAAATGCTTTTTTTATAGTCAATCCATGCCATACTTAGATTCTTGCCCTTTTTATGGTTCTCCACTATGACTTTATTTAGCAACAAATGATCCTTTGTTCCATATGAATCTCTTCTATTGCCCTTTTGTTCTATTGCCATAATTGAGTTTTCTTCTAAATGACTATAAACTCTGTCGGCATCAATTCCAGTGTATAGTTTATACATCATCAGAAGGCAAGTTATTGGCCTATAATTTTTAGGGTAGCTTGCAGGTTCACTCTTAAGTAGGAGCATTGTTTTTCCTGTTGTTAGCCAGGTTGGTTTCTGTTTGGGGTAGGCATATAAATATTTCTTACTCATGGTTAAATCTTCGTGCAAATATGTTAATACTTTTAACCAGAAGTTAGGTACTGCATCTAGGCCTGGGGTTTTCCAATTAGAGATTTTTCTTAACTTTGTTTCAATCTCTCTGGCCGTTACTTCATCCCATTTCATATCCTGTACCTTTGTACTTCTTATTCTTTCTTTTATTCTTCTATCCATTTAGCATCTTTGTCATGTTCTACAGGATCTTCATAAATGCTTTTCTAAAATGTATCTATTTCTTCTTTTTTTTGGTGGTCTTTCAGTTCATTTTACCTTGTTTCCCAATTCTCTATAAAACATTTTTGAGTCGTCAATAAATTGCTTATTTTGCACTTTTCTTTTATATTAATCTGTGTATCTTATACGTTTTTCTGCCTGTGCTAATATTTTTAGTTTATTATTTGTGACAGTGCTTGATAAATCCTGATCCATTATAATACTGTGCATTGCTTTTATGATGTCTATCTTTCGGAGTATTTTTGTTGATCCTCTCTTCTATACTCTTCTAACAGTGACACTTCTTGTCTTAATTGATTTATAGTTTTCTCATTTTGATACTTCCATGTTGATATTCGATTTCTCCCCTTCACTTCCCTTACTGCCCTGTGTACTTCTGGTAGAATTTTGTCTGTTATTAATTTAGCTGCATAGTAATATATCCTGTTTACTTCAGTTACACCTCATGGATCTCTATGGACAGTCCTAGTTACTGAGTTCATTTGTTTTATCAAATTTCTAACTTTTTGGATTTTATTGACCTTCTGCAATCTATTTCTTTTTTTTGGTCTTAATATGTCTAGCTATCTCTATTAAATCAAGCAAATCTTCTCTTAGCTCATTTTCTTTTAAACTGAGGGCACATTTTTTGTTCCCATTTTCTGTGGGCATTCTATAGATAGTTCTATAACATCTATCTGTGGCACATTCTCTTCAGTTTCATCCTGTGTCATCCATTGCTCTGTTATATGGGAACTCACTTGCCTATCACTTTTCATCATTGAATGTGTCAGGATTGCCACAGTTTCCTGTTCCTTCCCTTGCTGTCCAGCTTCTAGTAAACCTTTATACAGGTTTCCTCTGGAAGGCTCCAGGATATCTTCATATGCCAACTGACCAGTTGCTTCCTGTTCCACTAGTTTCTCCTTAATTTGGATGTCTATTACTCTATCATGCTGTGGTGTTTTCCGGGTTAGATATTCTATACTCAATTCATTTCACAGGTACTCCATAACCTCAGTTTATATTTCTTTAACTTCCCCATTACTAATCTTATTTTCTACTTTTCCTTTTTGCCTTCTAATTTTTTATATTGTAAAGTTTTCCATGTCCAGATTCCTTTGCCTGTATTTCTCTTCAAATATCTTTGGTGCTGCTCTTTTTATATTGATTAGTTTTGCTGTCTCCTTTTCATAAATATTACAGCATATTAAATCTCTTTTTCTTTCTCATGTACATATTTCTTCTTCAGATGTCTCCTGATCTTCTTGCTTCTCCTTACTTTGGGGACTCACTCCATTCTGCTGTGATGTAACCTGTGTTAAACCTTCTACAACAAATCCTTCACTCCGCAGGCATTCCATAACTTCAACTTCTATTTTTTAACCTCTGCTTTACTAATCTTCTTTTCTACATTCCCACTTCTGCTAAAGACAAATAGGAGTGGTTACTTATGCCTTCTGAGACAAATTCTCAAGTGGGGGGTAAAGGCTCAGCTCCTCTGCTGAAGGAAGACAAGAGGTGTCACCTCTATTGTCTGATGGCAGGTGCAGTGGCTGGTGGCAGCTTACGTACACAGGTAGCTGTACACTCACACTGGTAACATGGAGCATCTTCTTGAATGCATTCAGGATTTGCTTGACTGGCAGCCACCGGCCATCATGCAGTAAATAGTCCGTGACATTGGTTGCCTAGGTGCAAAGTCAGGGTATGCTGCCCTATGGGCCAGCTTGGCAGTCATCTATTTATGGACAATGAAAACCCTGTATTTCAAAAGGTTAGCCAAACATTCCACTTATGCTGTGCTGATGATGCCATAAGAAGGCTGAGACATGCATGTCCACAGCTAGTGGAGTTTGGATTTATTTGCATTTTTTGTCCATAAATATACTTAAAAAGAAAAAAAGTCATGGCCATTCAGAATTGCCATATATTTGAAACACCTGATGTCCTTAAATGGTCATTTGTATATATTCCATGTTGCCTCTAATGCAAGACGTTTAAGGAGTCACACAGTGGAAAGTTTAGCCTTGCTAGATTTTCTTTTGTTTTTTAATGATTGTTTCTTCTGTCTGACCTTTTTACTCAATGTTTTAGTTGTTGGTTGGGATATTTTGCAGACATCCTAACGGTTACAGATATCAGCTGGGTATGACAACCCTGTATTTCTAAAGGTTAGCCAAACATTCCACTTATCCTGTGCTGATGATGCCATAAGAAAGCTGAAACATGCATATCCATAACTAGCGGGCTTTGGCTTTATTGGCCTAAATTTGTCCATAAAGAGATTTAAACAGAAAACAAAGTCATGGACATTCAGAATTATCATATAACTGCAACACCTGATAAAGGAACTGTATTTATGTAGGAAGAAAATCCTTGCTAACAAAGTAAATGAATCAGTGAGCATTAATGGAGATAAGAAACAGTTTCCCATTAATCAGTTAGATATACAAATTGTGTTTGGAAAAGTAGTTATTCATGTAGCTGTCATACCAGTTTTAACACATGACATGGTAATAGTTAATAGGCAAATATTTATCTAATGGAAAAGTTTGTGAAAGCAAGGGGAAGAAGGTATCACTTCTAATAAACTTGCATAACATTGTGGAGAGGAGGGCTATCAAATGAATATGCCTTTAGATATACCTCTGCCTAAACTGGGAAAATGACAGGGTACAACTGACATGTTTATTAGAGTACATGCATTGAACAAAGATCAGTGGACACTGTTAGGAAGCTCTCAAAGTACAAAAAAAGTGGCTAAAGATATGAAGACAAGAATAACCTATACCATTTAAAGAAATATGCCAGCATACATTCATGATGCATCAGACTGTAAGATTAGAACCAGTAAAAGTAGTTGATTTATACCATAAAATACTGCAACCAAAAACTTGCAAATAAAACTGTATAAGTGATATTGTAGCCCAAAAGTATTTGGAAGCAGAAAGTAGAAGTAACTAGTACAAATGAAGATGTGGAATCACCCACTGATAGGCATACATTCTGAAAGAATGAAGTTAGGAAATATGAAAATGGTACTGTATAACCAGAACTCATAATCTTCTGTTAAGTTAAAACAGAAACCCCCGGAAACAAAGAATTTTAAGCAGCGGGTAAGAGTTGAAGAGGAAAAATAAATGTGATGCCAGGGGTAATATTAGGTTAAAGGAAAATGAGTTACAAATATAAGACATTTTTCTTTCTTTCTTCTCACTTGTTCATCTTCAATCAGTGTGTTTGTTTGCATGACTTAGGGATGCATGACTTTAGTCTTTGTGAATATAAAAGACAGGGAATGCATTTTAAATTTGTTGAGTCTCCAAACTTGCAGACTTCTCTTTTCCTTTAAACAAGTCAAAACAAGACAACAAATAAAAACTGATAGCCCACCGTGCATAAACGGCCTCTATACCTGTTTAATATACCACTGCAAGGGCAACCTCACTACCCCTACAGGAAATCTTTATCCACTGTCTAACACAAAATATCATGACAAATATATAGAAAATAGCAATTATCAGCACAATCCCAAAGTAATCTAACCCCACTAAAACTTCTCATGACAGAGCACTTTCTGTTCTTCCCCTGTAGGCAACCTGCTTGAAATAATATCTATGTTCAAATCAGCCAGTGCATCACTACCTACATCTTCCTTTCCCACAAGCAACACATGATCCTGTTGTAGCACACTCACAGCCCTATGGATCCTCACTGATGAAATACTGCTAGCCATGGAAAAAAAAACTGCACACACATTCAAAGAATTACAATAGAAATTTGTAGATTTATTACCCAGTCCTCTAAAGAGGAACACCGGTGTAAAATACTGAAAAAAAGCAAAAAGGCTCCCTGTTCAACAGAGCTTTCACCTTCTCCTAGAATCCCAACTATTCAAATTCCTAGTCAACCAGACCTTCTTCTGCATACTAGCTAAATGAATTAAACAACTTCCCTCTTATAGCCTCAGAAACTACAACCATTCTGCCCCCAAACTGCAATCCCCCCAAAACTAAACTCCACATTGCCTCACTATAATAGGTCTAAAATTATGGGAAAGTATTCCCCCACAAACATGGCACTTGCTTCATCTTATCCAAAATTTAAGACTGCTTTATCTGTTTTGAGATTGATATATAACTCGGACTTGTTAAATAAACTTCTAAAACAGTGTTACAATATATGATGTCATTTTTCTACGTTGTGGAACTAGTGATTTGCATTTAGTCCCCCTGAATCGCATGAAAAATGCCATATTAAAAGCTTTGGAACCTACCAAAAGCAAAAATAAAACATTATAGCTTAGCAAGCTTATACCTTCTCTTAACTAGAATAATTATGTTTATACTAATTCTTTGTTATTTAACAACTGGCTGAGGCATCTGTCTGCAATATATACTTTTGCATTTAGTAAATTAATGACACTTTTGATGTTCTTCATCTCCCATTGCTGCAGTCCTTACATATGGGTATTCCGCTGTCCACCATCGGCCCGAATACCAAAGGGCTAGAACCGGCGTCAGTCATCGGCGCCCGAGACTGACGTCAGTACGTGCCAGTACAAATGCGCATGACCGACGCCATAACCTCAGTCTTTCTTGCCGCGTGGTCCTAAGCAGAAGTAGCATTTGCAAGTGCCGTTCGGCGTTCTGGAATTGTCGGTTTTCGAGTTTCAGACCGGAGACCAAGTTGGGCTAAGTACCCCGTTGGGGACACTTTTGTCATTTTCTTGCCTCAGTATTGACGGATGTCAGAAAAAGTTAATAACTGTATTTCTTGTGGGAAACAGATTCCTCATAGGGATTACCATTCACTCTGCATTCCTTGTTTAGGGCCTGAGCACGACGTTGTTGGGTGTCGCTTTTGTGCTACTTTTAACAAGCGTACTATTAAACGTCGGTTGGACTGTGCTAGGCTGGTGTTTGGTAAACGTTGTAATTATAACATGCCGTCGGATTCTCCGACGACTGGTTCTTCTAAGAAACGCAAAGAAAAGTCTTTGCGGTCCAAACAGGATGAGGCGTCCACTCCGGACGCCGGTTCTGTAGTCCCATTGGCTACTTCTGCGGCTCCTTCTGAAAGTTTACCTGAGTCTCAAGGGGAGCCTTTGTTACTGCAGGAAGTGGCTTCTCCTGTGTTAGGCCAGGCTGAGGGTGCTTCTCTAATGTCAGTGGTTCCCTCCCCTCATAGGGTAGTTAGGCCTCCTCCTTCTCACAGCAGAGCCCATTCTAAATCTAAGTCTGCCCCTGCTGGTGCTATTCCCCAGGGTCCAGCTCCTAGGAAGCACATGTTAAAGATGGCTGAAGATTTGATTACTTTAATTAGAGGTTCTATGCCCCCCTCCCAGAGGCCCAGGGTAGAGACAGAGTTGGAGGGTTTGGTTCAGTCTTCCAATGAGTCAGATTCCTCTGTAGAAGAACTTCAGGATTTCCCTCCTTATTCTGATTCGGAGGCTGAGGACTCTACTCCCTCTGCGTCCCCTCCAGAAGATTTTTCTTTCTCTGAGACTTTGCATTCCATGAGGGAACATTTCAAATGGGAGGGCCAGGATTATTCTGATTCTCGTAAAAGACTAAGAGAATTCTTGTTTTTGCCTCAGCATAGGCCCTTGGCTATCCCCCCTGTACTGGATGTTGTTCAGGATGTGTTTTCTGAGGCTGCCCTTAACCCAGATTCTCTGCCTCCTGCCCCGGTTAAACCAGATAGATACTACAGGGTTCCGGAAGCTCACAAGTACTTATATAAGAGTCCTAGGGCTGATCCAGAAACTATTACTCAAGGCCCCAAAGGGGTTAGGGCTTCTGTGGTTAGAAATCCAGTTCCTCTGGACAAGGATGCTAGGGCTCTGGATAGGTGGGGTAAAAAACTGTATACCTCTTCTACTTTGGCTATGAGAGCTTTAAATTGTCAGTTTCATATGCTCCGGTATCAAAATTATTTGCTGGGCCAATTGAAATGTAAAGTAGATGCTTTAGCTGAAGGTATTGAATGTAAGGAGCTTCAGGATTTAGTGCATGCTTCAGACCAAGTTGGTAAGCATTCTTTGCAGTGTGGTTTTGATGCTTTACAGGCTTCTTCCAGGGTGGCTGCTACTAGTTCAGTTATTCGTAGGCATGCTTGGCTTAAAGATCAGACCTTGTCAGAGCATGTTAAGGCTCAAATTATGGATGCTCCTCTACAATCTGATGTTCTTTTTGGCCCTCCAGTAGAATCAGTTTTGAAAAAAATGGAGGAAAAAGCTAAGTCTATGCAGACTGTTAAGGATTTTTTGCAGGTTCAACCCCCTAAGTTCAGTAGGAATTGGCCTGCTAAGGGATGGTCTTTCCACTCTTCAGATTATCAATCTAGGGGCAGGTCGAGGCGAGGTAGAGGTAGGGCTTCCTCTCAGGGCCCTGTTACTTCTAGGTCTTTGTGTTCTTCTACCCCTTCTGCTGGGGAGGGCAGGGGTCAGTCCTTTCGGAAACAGACCCAATGACCCGTGTCTTCAGCTGCCGGACTCTGCCTTGCTGGCAGCCCCTCTAGGAGGAAAACTGAGGTTTTTCAAAAGGAATTGGCATTTGGTTACCCAAGACAAATGGGTATTGGACATAATAAATCGAGGCTACAAATTTTATTTTCACACATTCCCTCCTTTCAAAGGTATGCCGGATGTGCCTCATCAGCAAAGACTGGAAGCACAGACTCAAATTTCTTCTCTGCTTCAGTTGGAAGCAATACAGGAAGTACCTTCTGCAGAAAGAGGCACGGGGTTTTATTCCGTCTTTTCTTAGTGCCAAAGAAAGGAAATACTTGGAGACCAATTCTGGACTTGTCCATTCTAAATACCTTTCTGGAAATTCCAAAATTCAAGATGTTAACACTGCAACAGCTGTTACCTATGCTGGGCAAAGATCACTGGATGGTGACTCTGGATCTCAAAGAGGCCTATCTTCACATTCCTATCAGGCCCAGTTGCAGGAAATTCCTGAGATTTCGGAATGGGAATTTGCATTATCAGTTCTCTGCATTGCCCTTTGGCTTGTCTACTGCGCCCAGGGTATTCACAAAAGTCCTGGCTCCAGTAATAGCTTTTCTCAGGCTAACAGGAATTCAAATTTATCCTTATCTGGACGACTGTTTGATTCTGGCTCAAGGCAAGCACGAACTTCTTCGACATCTGCAGTATGTAATGACAGTTTTAAGATGCCTAGGGTATTCTGTGAATGAAATAAAGTCCAGTCTAGTGCCCTCACAAGAGGTGTGTTTTCTGGGTGTGAAACTGAATACAGCTGCTCAGATGGCATTTCTTACCCCGGACAAACAAAGGAATCTTCACCTATACTTCTAACAGCTATCAGTAATGTCCAGGCTGACTGCAAGGACAGTCCTTCAAGCCTTGGGGTTCATGGCATCTTGCATTCTAGTACTTCCCAATGCCAAACTGCATATGAGGAAGCTACAATGGTATCTCAAGAGCGTTTGGACTCAACACTGCCACGATTTGGACACTGTCATTTGGATTCTACCTTGCATTCAGAGAGAATTTCTGTGGTGGGCTCAGGAATGTCACCTAAACAAGGGGCTCTCTGTGACCCAACCAGAGGCAAGTCAGATATTGACGACAGACGCCTCGGAGTCAGCCTGGGGAGCTCATTTCAGAGGAAAATGGATTCAAGAACTTTGGGCCCCAGAGCTACTTCACTTGCATATCAACATGAAAGAGATGCTGGCAGTTCAATTTGCTTTGGAAGGATTCAAAAGCCTACTTCAACCAGGACTGGTGTTGATTCGAACAGACAACACGACTGTCATGTGGTACATCAACAAGCAAGGAGGAACTCATTCTTACCCTCTTTGCAGACAAGCAATGCTGTTATGGGAAACTGCTTTGAATCTGCACATCACTCTTCGAGCACAGTTTCTGCCAGGAGCACAAAATTCTTTAGCGGATGTTCTGAGCAGACAGATTGTGGATCCTCATGAATGGAAATTGGACCCTCAGGTATTTCTTCAGTTGACAATGGCTTGGGGAACTCCGGACATAGATCTGTTCACTTCTCCTCTGAATTTCCAACTGCCTCTGTTTTGCACAAGGCTATTTCATCCAAAAGCCTGGAAAATAGATGCACTATCCTTCAGTTGGAGCAACCTTCACGTGTATGCTTTTCCTCCTTTGCCTCTTCTTCCAAAGGTGCTGTTGAAAGTCAGGAGGGACAAACCTTGCATGATCCTTATAGCACTGGATTGGCCTCGTCAGCATTGGTACCCTCTGTTGAGGAGCTTAATTCATGTACCACCTTGGCCATTACCACAGATTCCTCACTTATTGTCTCAGGAAAACAATCATTTTCTCAATGTCAGGGTGCAATCCCTACACCTGACAGCCTGGCGCATTCTGTTTTAGAGAAGGAGGACCTTCAGCTCCCTCAACAAGTTTTGGATGTTATTTTGGAAGCCAGGCGTCCTAGTACTCGGAAAGTTTATGCTGGTAAATGGAAGAGATTTTTTCTTTGGAGTTCAGCTAAAGGCTTTGATGTCGAATTGCCTAATTTGAGTTGTACATTGCAATATTTGACTATTTTATTGGACAAGGGTTTGTCCTTCTCTTCTGTAAAAGTGCATGCTGCAGCTATTTCTGCTCACTATGATTGTGACCCTCCTTTATTTTCACATCCATTGGTTAAACAGTTTCTTAGAGGGGCAAAGAATATCAGACCCCCACGGAGGGCTCCTACTCCTACCTGGGATCTTAATTATGTTTTGGAAAAGCTGACTCTGCCTCCTTTTGAACCTGCAGCTACAGCTGAATTGCAGTTGTTGTCTTGGAAGACTGCTTTTTTGTTGGCTGTTACTTCTGCTAGAAGGGTATCTGAATTACAGGCCCTCATGGCAGTGGAACCTTTTCTGATTTTTCACAATGACAGAGTTTCCTTACGTACTAATCCTACTTTTCTGCCTAAAGTGATTTCTAATGTGGCATTGAACCAATCTATACATTTGCCTACTTTTTATGCTAACCCCCAAAATGAAGGGGAAAAAGTTTTGCATTCTTTGGATGTACATAGGCAGTTGAGGTATTATTTGAGCAGAACCAATGAGTTCAGAAGATCTCAACAATTATTTGTTTCTTTTGCTTTGACTTCACGAGGGAAAGCTGTCTCGAAACAAACTATTTCCAATTGGATTAGCCATTGTATTGCTTTTTGTTACTCTCATCATGGAAAGGATGTTCCAGCTGGGATCAGGTCTCATTCTACTAGGGCTACGGCCACTTCTACTGCTTTTTTGAGAGGGGTAGCTACTAAAGACATTCTAGAAGCAGCTACTTGGAGTTCTGTACATACCTTTACAAAGCATTATCATTTACCTCTTTATTATAGGTCTAGGGCTGGGTTTGCCACTGCTATCTTACAGGGCATGTCAGCAGTTCCTAATGCTATTTAGTTGACCAGCCTCCCTTTTTTCCGTTGCTCTGGGATTCTACCCATATGTAAGGACTGCAGCAATGGGAGACGAAGAACATAGTACAGTTTTGTACCTACCATAAATGTAGATGTTCGAGGATCTCCATTGCTGCAGTCCAATTTTCCCTCCCTCCTTCCCCCTTTTTCTTTTTAGGTTGGGGTTTGGGTGGTGTTTTTTGCATTCTGACATCTGAGGCAAGAAAGACTGAGGTTATGGCGTCGGTCATGCGCATTTGTACTGGCACGTACTGACGTCAGTCTCGGGCGCCGATAACGACGCCGGTTCTAGCCCTTTGGTATTCGGGCCGATGGTGGACAGCGGAATACCCATATGTAAGGACTGCAGCAATGGAGATCCTCGAACATCTACATTTATGGTAGGTACAAAACTGTACTTTATCTTTTTTTAGACCTGTCCTACTTCCATGTTCAAAAGGAATCTATGGATAAGGACTTAATAAACTTATAAAGGTATATTGTAATGCAATGAGTTTGGATAATAAGTATTCTGAGTTATCATTTAGCAACACTAATGAAAAAGTTGATGTTGTGGCAATAAATGTCTAGTCTAGGATTCTTCTAAGGTGATATATTTATTTATTTATGTACTGACATTTGTTTACCAGCAAAGTCCAACTAGGCATAGGTGCCCTTTTTCAGAGGAGACTCTGGGAGAAAAGCTCTAAGGTATCATATTTAATGCAATCAATATTTACAGTAAAATTTTATAATGCAGTTTCAGTGCATAATACTCAGTATAATAAAATCTGTATTGATATTCACAAGCAATACATTTTCAAGCCCCTGTACTGAGACTTTACAGACAGAAAATTGGTGTATAAAATAAGTAGCAGTAATTTAAGAAATACAGTAGAATGAGGTATTAGAGGAGGTAAGGAGATAAGCAAGTCTGAGTATTAATAGAGAAGCAGTGATAGAATAGTAATTTGGTTATGCCAATTAGAAGTAGGTATAGTAGTTTAAGACATACAATAAAGTGAAGTATTAAAAGGGGATAAGCAGGTTAAATTATTTAGTGCTTTAAAGGGAGGTATAAGGAAGGTGATGAAGGGTGTTAGAGAGCTATGTCCCAGATGAGGAGCAGGGACAGAAGGCAGAGAGGAAGTCTTTTAGTAATGGTTTGAAAAGATGAAGGTGCGTGATAGAACTGTTTGATACAGGAATTTTATTCCAAGTTCTAGCTACACTATTGGAATAGAGACTGACCCCAGCAGCCCTTTGTTGCGTATAGATGGTAAGCAGTTGTTTATTATTTGACAGAAGGGGACAATTAGGAAGACAGCATTGGAGTGGAAGTCTAATTGTTGGGCAAGTGATGATTGTATGGTTTAAGGTGATTTGAGTATAAGACAGGTGGTGAGGAAGCTTGAACCATTTAAGTGTTTTTGGTGCTAAACAGTGGTGGGTCTGGTAAGGGTTGTTGCAGTCTGGCAACTTTGTTATAGCACTGTTCACGTTTACAACTAAGATAGGGTTGTAGGTTGGTCATGATAGGGGCTCCTTATAGAAGAGAGGGTAACAGGTAAATGGTAGCTAGAGATGAGTGGAATATTTTTCAGGATAGACCAGTTAAAGGAACTTAGGATTCTGTTAAATGTATCAGTTTTAAAATTAGTGATGTTATGGAAAGTTTTAAGTAAATGTTGTTTGACATGATGGGTACCAAATCTGTTTGCGTAAACAGGAGGTTGATTAGTGAGGGAATCAGAGAGGGTGCCATTGGAGGGATACTTGAAATTGGACATCAATGTCCAGTTGAGAATTGAGCTACTGTTTTTACTGTTTTTGGGATGCTTATAACTTGTTGGGGAGGAAATGAGCTGAGTCAATTCAAATCGGTTTAGGCTAGTATTTTGTGGAGATAATCAGCCAATCAAATGTAATGTCATCTAAGATTATCTTTTCATTAGAAATTGTATGTAAGATCCAGTTTATGATGTTTTCTAAGGTAGTAGCATTATTACCAGGAGACAAGAAACATAGATTTCTTTTTCAGGTTTTAGAGGTGGTGCAAGAGAATTTGAGGATGGGGGACTTGGTTAATGAAACTGAACATACCGAGCTACATTGGATGTTGAGACTTATAAAAGTTCAGGTCTAAATGACCTTCATCTTCTTCTGGCTTTTCCCAGTTAGGGGTCACCACAGCAGATCACCTGTATGCTCATGACTGGCAGTGGAGTTTTACAGTGTTGAGTTGCCAGCCCAGCACCCAACCTTCCACAGAAGGCATACACACACACACACTCATGCCTAGGGCCAATTTAGAGTGTTCAATTCACCTACAGCATGTCTTTGGGATGTGGGAGGAAACTGGAGCACCCAGAGGAAACCCATGTGACCACAGGAAGGACATGCAGACTCCGCACAGAAGGCACCCCAGCCAAGGATCGAACCAGAGAACCTCTTGCTGTGAGGCGGCAATGCTAACCGTTGCACCACCACAGCTGCCCCTCAGGTCTAAATGACCTAATTTCTTTAAAACCAGAGTTGAAAAGTAGGAAATTAAATAGATAAATTATATATATATATATATATATATATATATATATATATGTATATGTATATATATATATATATATGTATATGTATGTATATATATATATATATATATATATATATATATGTATATATATATATATTTTTTTTTTTTTATTTCACCAAGTTTTTAATATTTTGGAATTTATTTCTATGATATATCATTTAAATACAACATATCTACATTCATTTTAATCGATCAATGAAATAATAGCATTTATATTTATATTATATCTATGGATTATATATTTATTTCTTTTACTAAATAATTTTTATTTTTTTTGTTTGTAAACAAATTATGATACAGTAAATTTAAATTACAATTCAAAATAAAAGAAAATAGTTAATAACTATAACAATATGTACAATATTTATAAGTGGTCCAGTGAAAAGAATTAACCAACAAAGTTATAAAAAGGAATAATCCCATAGAACGAATATAACCTTTACTGGCATATATTCACATAAGTCCATCTTAGTTTATGACATTTCAATTTCATATAGAAGAAATTCTATACTTTTGTAAGTATTAAGATTTTATTCCAAGGATTGTCTGTCCAACGTCTGGGAAAAATTCTTTCTTCTTTGACTTTTATTTCTTTTTGTGCAGATTCCTTTAATAGAGATATGAAGTCTTCATAACTTGGAGGGACTGTTGATTTCCATTTTCTTGTTATACATTTTCTGGCTACAGCCAGAATAGACCATAGAAGATATTGATCACTTTTACTCATAGTTACTGAGTCATCTACATTCAGAAAAATTAAAGATTTAGTTAGAACAAATTTATCATTATAAATGGCTTGAAGAAATCTATTAATATCTTCCCAGAATTTTTTAATGCAATCATAAAATATATGTATCCAATCTGCCTCACAGTTTAAAGTACATCTCCAGCATATGGGCTTTTGGATAGGGTCAAATTTGGCTATTTTATATGGTGTATAAAAGGCTCTATGTAAAAATTTCCATGTGAAGATTCTCCATATCTGAAAGTCTGAGGTTAGCTTAACTGACAACAAAAGGTCATTCATACCCTCAGGTGATAGATTTATTATCAAGCCTTTTGTTAAAGTGTTCACAACATTTTGACCTATTTTGGTTTTATACACTATTAAAATTTTGTATAATTTAGATATAGAAATTAGCTTATTATGATTTCCATAAATCAATTCTTGCATATATATTATGAACTTAGGTATAGTATTAAAGTTTGAATCATTAATAATTCTACATAAATCACTTGCATATTGTAATATTTTTTGGAGTTCTGTTCTGTCTATTTGAAATATACTAAACTCATTTATTACTTGCTGGGTGGTTAAAGTACTGAGCTTATTTAAACATTGAAACCAGTAAATAAAGTTATTGGTTTCCCAATTAATGAATATTTTTTCTTGAATTTTTTCTTTAAAATTCTTTGTTGTTTTAAATGGTATTAAGAGTTCGAACCATAATTTTATGTCTGGATTTGTAATTATAAATTTTCTAAATAGATTATAGATATTATTCAAATATGGTAAATTAGTGGGCTTTGTTGTTTTATTTTGTAAGCTATTACATAGTACATGCCAAAATATGTTATTATAATTCTCCAAATCCATATTTTTTAATATTTTGTTTTCATTTAAGAAAAAAGTTATATGTAAAATTTTCCATGCAGATGAATAATTTGGATTTACCCAATTTAGTATAATTTTAATGATGGAAGCTTTAATATACGTTTCTATGTCTGGAAATTTAATTCCTCCCAAGTCCCAGGGTCTAATATGATGTGAGAAAGCAATTCTATTCTTTTTTGGATACCAAAGAAAATCCATTAAAAGTTTCTGTATTGTTTTTATAACTTTTTTATCTGGTAAAATAGGGATTGCTAATGCTATATAGTTTATTTGTGGTAGTAATATCATTTTTATTAACTGTAACCTATCTTCCAAATTTAACATTAATTTATTCCAGCTATTAACTTGTTTTTGAATTAAATTTTGGATTTTATTATAATTTAAAGTCATGGTAGTATCTATGTTCTCAGATATAAGAATTCCTAGATATTCTAGTGAAGAAACCTTTTCTCCAATTATTTGATATTTATTCAGATGTAAGTCATCTATTTTATTTAGAAGTATATATTTTGATTTGGATTTATTGAAACAAAGACCTGAAATGGAAAAAAAATCTTCTACTTGTTTCTCTAATTCTTGTATGGACTCTTCGTTTGGTTTTAAAGTCAGCAATATATCATCAGCAAATAACATGATTTTAGAATTAAATTTATTGTAAAAATTAATTCCTTCTATTTTTAGATCACTTCGTATTGCAGACGCAAATAATTATATCGCCAGGGCAAACAATATGGGAGACATAGGGCAACCTTACTTAGAGCCTTTAGTTATTTTAAAAGCTTCTGAGGTGAATGGGCCTAAATTTACATAAGCCAGGTTATCTTTATATATATTCTTTATTAAATTTATAAAGTTTAATAGGAATTCAAAAAGTTCCAAGATTTTAAATAGATATTTCCAGTTTACCGAATCAAATGCTTTCTCTATATCTAATGTGATTATAAGAGCTTCTGAATTGTCTCTGTTCAAAGCTTCTATAATGGTTAAAATTCTCTGAATATTGTCATATGTGTGTCTTCCAAATATAAAGCCTGTTTGGTCTTCATTTATGACTTGAGTCAGGAATTTCTTAATTCTATTTACTAAGATAGACATAAAGATTTTATAATCGTTATTAAGCAGAAAGATAGGTCTATATGAGCTACATTGGGATGGATCTTTTTTATCTTTTTTTATAGGGGTAACTAGTGAATATTTCCAAGATGGTGGAGTAATAATTTGAGTTTGAATATCATTTAGCATATTATGAAGTGGAGAAATTGCTGAATTTGGAAGAATTTTATATAATTCCATTATTATTCCATCCATTCCTGGTGATTTGTTGTTTTTACTTACTTTAATTATATCTTTTATTTCTTTTATGGAGATATGCTTGTCCATTTATACTTTTAATTGGTCAGGTAGTTTTTTTATTAAGGAACTATTAAATTTCAGATCTGAAAATGAAATATTATTATCATTATTTCCATAATGCTTAGCATAATAGAACTTAAAAGCTTCAAGAATATCATTCACATCAGAGACCTTTTTTTTTCCTTTTCCTTCATGTATTATATTTATGATGTTATTTTCTAAGTTCTGCTTTTTAATTCTCATTGCTAGATTATGTAAGTGTTTTGGAGAAGTTGAAATTGAGGCAAATTTTAGTTTTTCCAAAGCTAGATTTGTTTTATGAGTGAGGAATTAATTGTATTTTTTATTTAAATCTATAATTTCTTTTTTTTCCCTGAGAATCTACTACATCATAAGAACTTGTATTTTTTTCTGTTATTCGTTTTTGTATGTTGTGTAATTCAGATTCCCATTCCTTTGTTTTATTTTTAAACCATCCTATAATCTTGCCATACAAAAAAGCCTTAAGTGCATCCCAAGTTATTATATTATTTGTATCTTTAATATGATTTGTTTCCAAAAAATATTTGATTTCTGAATCTAGCCAAGGTTTAAACTCTTTTAATTTAAGGATGTAAGCTGGTATTCTAGTTACAATGCTTGGTCTTTTGAAATCAATTTGTACTTTAAGAATTAAGACATTATGGTCTGAGAGGGGACATGGAATAATAGAAAATTTTGTTATCCTACTGTTTAGATCAGAGGAGACAAATATTTTATCTATTCTTGTTTTAGTATTAAAGCGATAATTGCTATGTGTATAACTTAATGAGTTAGAATCTTTAAAATTAAATGTATCTATCAGATTTAAGCTTTCTAACCATCTTTTGAAGCATTTACTTACGGGTGTGAGACATAACTTTCTTTTATTAGTTGTTTCAAAGTTATCTAGAATACAATTGAAATCTCCACCCATTATTATCATACCTTTATTTACTTTGTTAATTAATTCTATGTGTTTTTTAACCATAGACAATCCTATCCCAGGAATCCAGTAAATATTTATTAAAGTCCAAATTCTATTTTGATATTTTATTATTACAATTGATATTAACCCTTCTTTATCTTCGTGTTTGTAAATGATCTGAGGAATAACTACACTTCTTTTCCATAAAATTATAACCCCTCTTGTTTTTTTTTGTATAGGGAGTGAGAAAGAATTAAATAGTCACTAGGTTTCCATGTGAAATTATCATCTATTTTTAAAATGAGATTCTTGTATAAATATGATTTGTGCTTTTTGTAATTTCAAATATCTTAGAAAATTCAACCTTTTTATAGGATTATTTAAACCATTAATATTTATAGATAATAAAGTTGTGTCAGTCATTTTTATAAGTATTTATTTGTACTTTTGGATTGTTTGTTCTTGAAATTTTGTTTTACCTTGGAAATTAATGCGTTTTGAGTGTTAGATTTATCCTTTCTTTTAGAAGTTATTTTGAAATGAATATATTTATTTCTATTTATGCTTAAAAAAATTTCAAATTGGACCACTGGAAAATGAAAAAGTTGAAAAAGTTTTTTTTCTTTTCTTTCTTAGTTGTTTAGTTTAATATAATACTTAAATTTTATTACTAATTAATAACTTACTAAAGCCCTGAAGTATATATTTATTTTTGACTACTTAGTTGATAAATTAAGGTGCTCTCAATGCCTGAATAAATATTATCATTTTTAGTAATTACATTTATGTTATTTAAAAGTGCATATTTAAAATTCATTGATTTAATTTGATGTAGAGTATTGTGATAAAAATGTTATACAATAGAATCACTCATGAACATTTTAGATGTATTCAGTATATTACTGTATTATTTGAAAGTAAAAAAAAATATCCATGAGCCTTCTGCTCAGTTATTTTTAGTTTTCTCATCTGAAAAGTTGTTCACCGCTTCATACATAGCACGCGATATATTTAACCATACATAGATGTAATTTAAGTTACTGGCCAGAAGATGGCATGTAAATACACACTATTGCAGAGTTTTCCTCTTTAACACTGCTGTTTCTTCTCTATAGAAGTATTTGGTTACTAGACTAGTGCGCTATTATTGCCCGAATAAATATTATTGTTCTTGGTGAATGCATTTATGTTGCTTAGAAGTACACATTTAGAATTTGTTAATTTTAATTAATGTAAAGTATATTAATGAAAATATTATAAAATGGAACCACTCGTGAACATTTTGAGATGTATCCAGAACATTATTGTATTATCTGAGGGTGAACAGTATCCATGAGCCTTCTGCTCGGCTTTTTCAGTTTTTTTGTCTGAAAAGTTGTTCACTGTTCACATTCATAAGCACGCGATACATCCTAGCATGTTTAGATGTAATTTAAGTTACTGACCACAAGATGGCGCGTAAACACGCACTATCGCAGAGTCCTTTTCCTTAACACTGCTGTTTTGATTACAGTAAAGGAAGCGTTTGCTTCAATTATTTTCACGTTTCATAAATATTCTTTCGTATTTTATTAAAAATTTTATGGTTTACTATCAAACTCAGCTAATATCTCATACAAGTATAGCGCTAGATCTGCTTTGAAGAAAGTGCTATTATAACAAGAAAGATAGTGAATCATTTAAATACTGTTGTGTCTTAGTGATGAGTGTCTGGTAAAAGTATAATACATGCGCTCTGTGAACATTCTAACTGACACTGTGTTAGATAAATGATTAGTTATGGGACAAAAGTGCTATTGCACCATTATTAAGGTAGATTTCTCTTGCAAGTATAATTCTAATTTTGACCACTTTCTTTTTTGTCTTATAGTTTAACATATAAGTTGAGACCTTTTACTAGTTACCAGATGCTCACTACATTTGTGATAAGCAGAAGACAATTTCTGATATGTGTGATCTTTAACTTGAACTTAATAGAGAAAATCTTATGAATAATAACTTACTAATAACAGAACTACAAAAGGGTCACATGTAAGTAATTTAAGAGTGAAACCTCTTACACATTTTATTAATTCTAGTTTGTGGAATTATTAGAGTTATAAAACTGACATTAGCTGAAGAATGAGAAAATGCTTTTAGGTAAAGCATTGTAAATGTTGTTTTAATTCTAACTGTTATTATATTAAATCTTATAAATGAATATTATTATCTGTAAGTATTTTAATTGGTTTTGATAAGTGGTTAGCTATATATCAATTAACTTTACTATGTTGATGTAATACCTTATATAGATCTAAAAATATGTAAAAAAATCCTTTTTATTTTAAACAGTATCTATCTATCATACTCACTCTACTTCTTTTTATTATTAATAATAATGTTAAATGTCACTAATGAACATTAATGACCTGACATTTGCTAAATATATTATCTATAATTGCTAATTTGCAAAAATTTCATAATATTAATAAAAAATGAACATCTAATATATTGTTAAAGTAATTAATAAATGTCTTATTTAAAATTGTTTGCAATTGGAAATAATATCTCATTTTAGAATCTAATTTGTAATGAACAAAACTTTACAGACTAGACATATATGTTATTTACATAATAAGTGCATCATGTCCTCTGGTTTTAGTTTTCTTTTTTTTTTTTTTCTTAATGAGGAGCTCAATTTAAAGCAACATTTCCTCATTAATGCAACTATTATTATTGAGGGTAAATCTGTTTGAACTTTTAAGTCCAAACAGATTTGAGGTGCTAGACACTTCATGTTTGGGATTTAGAAAGGCAAAATCATTAATTGTTTATTCAAAATATGTTAACGCAATGTTTTTAAATTTTTTTTTTTGATTGAGTTTTACAGTATAATTTCTGTTGCTTCCTAGTTACATAGGGTGTTTTACCATGTGATCATATGACAATTTTAATGCTTTGAGATTGGTTGATTGATTGATTGAACACATTTGTGTACACTATTTAATTAGTTTGTGTTTGTTCTTACTTGGTCTGAAGAAGGAATTTGTTATTGTGAAAGTGCTCACCATTTTTATTAAATCTTGTTTTTAATACATATCATGTCCTATCCTTTGGCAATACATCTGTGAGAATCTGTTTGTGCTTGTATTTGGATTCATATTCACACACAATTTATTACCTGAGGGATGAACGTTTGCTGATAGTTTACTTTGTTGTTCTTTACCCCTGGTAAGCATGGCTGAAGGATTTACATTGGACTCTGACCGAGACTCAGTTTCTACATTTCTCAGTCAGAAGAATGAGCGTTTGCCCAACTTTTTGTGCATTGAGAACAGTCCATTACCTGTCAGAGATGTTCAGATGGATGATTTAGGACATGTAGTGAATGAAGGTGAGAGATTGAAAGTACGTGGTATAATGAGGAATATGGAAAATGATTTATATCAGTTTAAAAGACTGCAATGCTAGAGATCCCATCTAGAGGCATACATTTCTTTAAGAGTGATACCTCAAGGACTGTGTGTCTTTAATACGCCCACTTATGGAGACTTTTATCCAGAATTGTTAGCCAGATGGCAACAATTTAATTTGGACATGAGTTTTGAATGCATTAAATTGCTTATTGACTTTTTTGTCCCTATTGAACATGAACTTTCAGTGAATATACAATCCTTGCAGGATGAGCTATGTAGTGCAGTGGGCAATGATGTGGCTGATATATGATGTAGTGAACTGATAGATCATGTTTACATTTATGAGAAGAATTACTGCAACAAAAGAAGAAGAAACCTCAATATGATATGCATGATTTTAAAAATAACTTTGTCTTTACATGGCCTAGAGACACCAGAATGGGACATACTCCTGTTTCGGATGAAACATAATTTTGAACGGAGGAGCCAACAGTTACACCCAGTACTTCCAAAGGAGCGGTAGCTCCTCCCTTAAGTGTTTCCTCTAACACCAGTTCTGTGTATGCAACTCCCCAGTATTTAATGACACTCATGCCTGTGCAGAAAAGAAGGTGGAGCTTGAATCAGTTGTATGGAAAAAGACATTAGTTACTACCAATGGACAGGTTTTTTTCTACCCTGTCCCTTCTATTTCACAGGAATAGGTTGAAATCAGCAGGAAAAATGTCATACCAAGGCAGACAGAAGAGGAAGCAACCGTCACATGAGTTGAATACATGGACTATCAAGGAAATGTGGATATTAACCGATACCAATTAGTATGGAATATTTCTTGGAGGAAGCTTAATGAATTCAAACTAGCCATGCTGAATACAGGTTTGTCTTTCATACCAGCACAAGGTGCTGATTTGCCAGAGACTTTGATAGAACTTAGACTTTTTATTCGTAACTTATCTTTGAAATTGATGTTTGGTAATACTGATCTGTATAATGCTGCATGTTTGTTTAGAAAACCGAATGCATATATACCACAGAGCCATCCTGTGTTAGATGTCTTTATGAAAGCATGTGAAGATGAAATATATAAATTGTTTAACTGCGGTAAGAGAAGGAAGTTTTATAATCTCACAGTAGATGAGGAAGCAGCATTGTTTGAGCTACAGAATGACCACAATATAGTGATCAGGACTGCCGATAAAGGTGGGCATGTGGTTGTGATGAACAGGGAATATTATTTCATTGAGATTAAGAATATATTAAATGATTTGAATACATATAGAGTGATTGATAGGCCTAGTATAGAACTTATAAAAGAGTGGGTTGTGACATCACTGACTGAATGTGTACAAACACATGTTCTATTGCATGAATTGTTCCGATATTTTATAGTAGAAAATCCCTTAGTACTGAATTTATATGGGCTGCCCAAGATACACAAGGATCCATACAATCTACTATTTAGACTGATTGTGTCTGGATCAGGGTGGCTAATGGAACCAATTTTTATTTATTTATAGAAACAATTGAGATCTGTATTAGAATGGTATCCATTTGTATTGAGGGACAGCAAGCAGTTTTTACAAGCATTTGAAAGAGAATCAACATAAAAGTTTTGGTCTGGGGGGGGCGTGGCCAAGATGAGCACAGAGTAGCAGCTTTTCTTATCAGCTCTGCCTTTACAGAACTTTATTGACAGGAAATATTAATATAAACTTCCCTAATAATAGTTTTTTTTATTTTAATTAATTCTTTAAAATATATATTAGGGTAGTATATAAAAAATTTCAAGTAGATTTTAAATTTTCCTGTCAAAGTTACACTTGGAAGTAATACAGTAAAAGAACAGGATGAGCTTCACTAAATCTTCTCATCAAGAGACAACTATAAAAAAAGAACTACAGTCATTACTAACTACTATTCAGGAACTAAGTGTCAAGACAGACAAAATGGATATAAAAATTGACAATTTCAAAGAAAAGTGTTCTCACCAAATGGACATTCTACATGAAGATTTATTGCAACACAGGAAGCAGATTTCAGGAATGGAAACTGCATTAAGTGATATGGATAACAGACTTCAGGAGAGTGAACATAATGTCGAGTTCCTGTTAAAGCAAAATTCTCTTCTTCAGACAAAGGTTGATGACCTTGAAAACAGGTCCCGTAGGAATAATGTGAGAATTTTTGGCTTACCGGATAACATAGAGGGAAATAAGATGGAAAAATGTTTAACTTCCTGGTTGCCTGAAGTACTTGAACTGCCAGAGGCTCTTTCATATGGTATTGAAAGAGCCCATAGATCAATGGTGACATCTAAAAACACCAAGAGTAATTATACTAAATCTGTTATTGTAAAGTTCCTATCAGCCCATGATAAGGAAATGGTACTAAAGACTGCGTGGGCAAAATCCCCAATGAAACTGAAGGACAATATTATATGCTTTGATAATGACTATTCTTCTTCAGTATTATCAAGAAGGAAAATTTTCTTGCCTTTAGTCAGAGAACTAAAAAAGAATAAAATAAAAACCCATTTGCTTTTTCCTGCAAGACTGAAAATATTTTATTAAGATGGTTTTAAAATTTTTGACAACCTAGACAATGCAATAACTTATATCAAATCTAATAACATACTGGAAAAAGTAGATGAAATGGAGTGGGCCAGTCCTAGTCTTAAAAGGAATGCTGAGAACAACACTTGGAAAACATTTGACCCTAAAAAAAAATCAAAAAATGAATCATAACAAGTACATATTTGCACTTGATTCACTCAGTTGGGGAAATGAAACCGGACATCCAGGTGAGCTTTTGGTATTATATTTAATACAATGTAAATTGGTTAACTAAATAGTTGTCTATTTTTTTTGTAGAATAGTCGTTTGTTAGGTTTTTTTTTTCATTTGTACTATTTGTTTAAGATTAATTATCTTAATGTTTATTGGTTTGATTCCCATGGATCAGTGATTCTCCTGTCTCGGATATCTATGCTTCCGGATGTCTTGTAGTGGTGCTTATCATTAGGGGGTGTATTTGTTTATCTTGATTTTGGTTCTTATAGTGGTTGGAAAACTTTTATTTAGTTATAATTGCTGTATTTGCATTTTAGTTGATTTATGGTTAATTGTTTGATAAAGGAATCTTGTATGATGGCCTGATGTATAGCTGCAGAATTGCTGTGCTAGTGATGGTACTTCTGACTTGGGATGTGAGTGGCAGTGTGGCTGGAGTAATGGTAAGGCTTTGTTGTCGTTTCCGAGTTGTTGGTGTGTTTATTTGGAGGCTCTGGTTTGGTGCTCTAGCACTGTAGAGACATGTGTGGTGTTGTTTGTGTTAATTGTATGTTTTGGTGCCTGTGTGCTTTGGTCGGAGATTAACCGGAGAGTCTGGTTGATAGTGTGGTGAAGCTTTGCTTGATAGCTGTCATTGCTTCGTGTTGTGTATGCAAGGTTTTTTTTTTCTTTTTCTCATCTCTCTCGGTATAGAGGGAGTCTCGAGACATTGCCTTATATGTAGTTAAGTAATGTTTTACTTACTATTTCCCGCCGGAACTTTGAAAGCTTTATCTTCATGATGAGCTCAAGACTGTGATATCCATCGCGGCTGGAAAGTTCGGAGCTTTCTTAAAACATCAACATGAAGGAGTCGGAAGTAAATTGATCTTCTGATCCTCAACGGGAAACTACTGACTCAAATTTGTTTCCTCATACAGCATACGGAAAGAGGATATAACTAGATTACTACTTTTAACTTATTGTAAGACATTATATGCAATAATCTCTTAAATAAATAGGGATTATACTACGCATGTAGCCTAAATACTTTTTCTGACCATCATAGGTATTCTTGAGCCTTATGTATTTATAAATGAATAGTATTCTCATAAAATATTTGCTTTATGAATGACAAGGGTGCCGATATCTTGATGAGAAATACTAGTTGTGACGTGTGCATTTTTGGAAGATTTAATAAAGCTACAAGCTGTTTATATACTTGTGTTACATGTACATTTTTTATAACTACTGACTTGCTGAGAAAATATTCATGAAGCATTTATCAAAATGTTAAATGTATAGACGTATATAATAGGTTATCTCAGTTATTTTATGAATGCATTTGTGTAATAGGCTGATAGGGACGTACCACATAGGCAGCAATTATATTGCAAGGACAGGTGCATTAAAATAGTTAGATCTGTTTATCATTAGAAAATGTGAAATTTTCATCTTTTGTTTTGTTAATGAAATAGCTTTTCAAAATTCAAAGATAGTATAAGCTATAATTGAATAATAAAAAGCTCATTATATTTAAATAAGGCTTTTATATAGTATACAGGAGCTATTTAAGCACCTTGCTTCTTTGAACTAATAAGACCTTTTCATTAGTTTTCAGTATGGTGATGGATCCTTTGAGGTAACTCAAATTAATGCAATGAATGGAAGATCAGACTTTTAAGGTTTATTAGTCACTCTTCTATATTGGTTATAAGAAAACTAGCAGGATGTTGTTGGTTTTACTTCTTGATGAGTAATCACTATATTTGGTTTCTGGCAAAGAAATGCAGTGCTCATTTCTTTCAGAACAATCAGTATGTTAGTTGATTATTAGTAAAATCACTTTTATTAGCATCTTATTTATTAGCTGACAATGTTAGTGGTTATTGAAGGCCCTTAGGTAATTCATTTATAACTATATCCCAGTTAGCTGATCACCTATGGCAGTACTATATATCACACTTCAGCCTTTATTAGCCATATTTCGGTAATAAAATAATGCCATAGTCTCTTTTTAAGGTTCTTATCAAATGTGATTACTTTAAAACAGAAGAGTGAACTAATAGATCATAGTAGTTCTTAATAACCTACTAACTAATGTAAGAAAATTCTGTACTTTATTTCTAAGATGTAGCTGTCATCAATTTACTAATTGACACAACATTATATCTATACATTTGGTTCATACAAAAAAAAATGTTTATGTTATTGATGAGGAGCCTTATTTTTATAGTTATGACTATAGACATTTAGGCAGGTGCTGATTGGATGCTGCTTTTGATAGGAGGTTGATTCGAGTGACTGATGTCATTCGAGTTAGGAGTTTTAAACTCCAGAGGGGTTCGGGTTGGTTATTTTGTTTCATGTTTATGTTATAAATATTTTCTAATAACTTTTCAGACGTTCATATCTTGTGTAGTAGGAAATAACCTTAATTTTAAGAATATGATACTCTTACACTATGTTTGTTCTAATTATCATAATAGTATTCCTATTAGATATATTCTTGTGTATTTCTTAGATCAGTATGTTTATATTTACATCATTTAATTTTCAATGACTACACTAAAAGGTATATCAGTTAACATTAATGGTTTAAATAAGCCTAATAAAAGGAGGAATTTAACTAGATATCTTAAGTTACATAAATCCCAGTTAGTATTTTTACAAGAAACTCATTTAATAACAGAGGATATATTCAGACTTGAATCTAAAACATATAAGATTTTAGTAAGTTCTGAACATACTAAGAAAAAGAGAGGAGTAGCTATCCTATGGAACAGCATAATGCCTTTTCCTAAAATAATAGATACATATAAGGATAATAAAGGAATGTTTTGTGCAGTCACCATAGAAATAAACAGTAACATTTTCACATTGATTAACATATATCGGATCCCAGGGATAGGGATAAACACAGTGAAACAACATCTAGATCAAATTGTACTATTCTCTAAAGGGAACATTATTTTGGCAGGAGATTTCAATTGTATCCTAGATTACAAAGACTCTAGAACTAATGGGAAGAGAAGAATATCTACATCATCTAAATTATTAAAACACTTTTCAGATACTTATTTTTTGAAAGATATAAATTATTTTGCAGATACTACTGCTTTGTTTTACATCTTTTTTTCTCATAGACATAACTCATACTCGAGGATAGATAATCCCCGGGATTCATGAAGCTTGCGCCAGGCGCACGCATAGCGTAGGCGTTATAACGTCAAATATGGCCGCCGAGCGATTCAGGTACGATCTAATTCCACATGCACTACCGGCATACGCCAGATCTGCGCAGCCCCCGGAGTATGTATGCAAATCACCCCATGTGCAGTGTTGCACCGTGCAAATGAAGGCATATAGCAATTCATGAAGTAGTGCAGGCGTAGCGTAAGCCCACGGAAATGTAAACCAAAAAACACGGTTTACATTTTCCCAAACATAACATCGGAGCTATGGAAGAGGGCCAGACCCAGGTATCACAACGTGAACATATGCCAATGGCAAAATACACAGCCAATGGCATAAGAAAAGATGCACAACACGTAAATAACATTTAATGTCATGTCCACAGTAACGCACAGCAGAACCGCAGGGCATGTGTGCGGAAGCTGTAACATAAAGAAATAATATAAAAATGTCATAAAATCGCAACGTAATAGAAATCAGGTTTACAGCATAACACACAATGGTAGGCATGGAACACCACAACCAAGGTGCAAGGGTTGCTAAGGGCTTGCGATAGTGTTCAGTGTGGTAACTATGAATTAGTAGTCAATGCCATGCAAATGAGGCAGATAATACTGAATCACAAATGTCCCACCGGAGGAAGGTTGTACCATACGGCGCAGCGGTATAACACCGAGGAGTGGCTCAGAGGAGATACATGACATCAGCAGAGGGGTGTGCCACTGTAGCACTAAGCACATTGGAGCATTGCAAATCTGGCCTGTCCATTGCTAAGCAAAGCTGCAGGATAGGGGTGGGGAGGAATCGTTTAGCTGAGAGCACACATGGTGGCCAAAAGCGCATGTGTACGAGGATGAAAACGTGCCCGAAACCCAGTAATCGGATGCACGCGCTGCAAACAATAGCAGAAACAGGAAGGTCAAGGGAAGGAAAGGAAATGCTGAAGTAGGATAATTGGAGTACTAATGAGCAATCAACACCAATCAACCCATGAAGGCCAATCGACGGTAGCTGAAAAGTCCGCTTGCAGAAACCTGCAAAACAGGATAGGGGAGGCATGTGAATGCAAAGAAAGGAGGGGAGGTATTGGATTGCAAAGATAGGAGACCTGACACAGCAGAGCAAAGCAAACCGACAGCAGACCGGCAGTAGCACACATAACGCAAGATACGCCAGGTCCAGGAAAGCCCAAATGAAAGTAGGCTGCAGGATGCACGCCAAAAAATGGTAGGTGCAACGTGCAGAAATGTAAAGGGAAGGTCAAGAGGTAATCCACGGCAGGCAAATGTAATTCAACACCAAAGGCACCACAATAGTAGTTCCGGCAGTAAAACACATAAGATAACCTGTAGCTACGAACGTACATACACACCCCATGACATCATCGGTGTTCACAGCACAATAGTATAAAGTGTGTAAGCACCCAACACACACCTGTGTATTCCCAAACACCGCACCATAGGTGTAAACACACGGGGAACTTTTAAAATGTACATGTTGGGAGCTGCCATAGCTGTGATACATAAGCATGTGTTAGAGACTGACAGTGTTGTGGAGGATGATGCCGACAACCACCGCAGGCCTCGGAGGAGAAGGAGAGTGTTCAGACCAAGGGTAACCTACCAGGGGCTACATGACCTGGAGATAGTAGAGCATTACAGGGTGGACAGGGACATCTTACAGCAAATAGTGGAGCTGTGCCAGCCACGCCTGAGAACCAGAAACAACAGAGGGGAACCCATACCAGTGGACACGAAGGTATGTGTAAGCCTGTGAATACTGGCCACAGGTACCTTTCAAAGGCCAACTGGAGATATAATGGGTATCTCACAGGCATCAGCATCTAGGGTACTACACCAGTTCCTGGATGCCATGTTACCACATGCCAATGAGCAGATATACTTCCCCAGAACTCAGGAGGAGTTGGCCAGCAATATGCGTCATTTCCACCATGTGGCACAATACCCGGAGGTACTGGGTGCGATAGACTGCACGCACATACAAATCAAGTCACCACCCGGTGAGCAGGGTATGCGCTACATAAACCGCAAGGGATTCCACTCCATCAACTGCCAGGTCATGTGCAATGCCCAGGGCATTATCATGGATGTGTGTGCTGGCAGCCCTGGAAGCTACCATGACTCCCATATCTGGCATGCCTCACAGCTGTATCAGGTATTTGTCAGGGGGGACATCCCACATGGCCATCTCGTGGGGGATGCTGGCTATGAACTGGAGCCGTGGATGATGACTCCCATCAGAAATACACACACACCCATGCAAGAATGCCATAATGAGGCACATGCACAAACCAGAATCATCATAGAGCGTGTGTTCAGCATGCTGAAATCACAGTTCCGGTGCTTGGATACATCTGGTGGAGCCTTGCAGTACTCTCCAGGCACGTGTGCCCACATCGTCATAGTATGTGCCATGCTACATAATATGATCCTGCGGAAGCAGCTGCAGCAGGGACAAAATGGTGAAGGCCCTCATAGCCCACCGCAATTGCCAAGGCCAGTACAGGCACAGAGGGATTCAGACCATGAACACACTGTGCCAGCCCCAGTAGGCAGATGGAGGCGTGCCCAATATGCCTACACCTTGGCAAAGAGGGAACGTATAGCACATACACTGACCGTGTAGGCCCCTACGGACTGACACCTCTCCACCTGCACACACAGTAAAATGGATGGCACACAAACATGACCACCTGTAAATTGTAATGTATAGGTGGCCCAATGTGTGACTCCTACATAGGCAGCCCTCAAACATTGTAAACACAACAGCCAGTGCAACACGGAATGTCAACACCTGAACAGTACATGAGTCTTACAGCATATGGTGGTGCTCTGTGCCTGTCACGTTCCCCGCCATATATATATATATATATATATATATATATATATATATATATATATATATATATGTATATATATATATATATATATATATATATACATATATATAGATATATATATATATATATATATATGTACACATATGCATATATATAATACAGATAGAAAGGGCAATAGAGGGATATATGGTGATATAGATGGATTCAGCGATATCTGCAAATATGATAGATAGTTCAACGACATTCATAACATCTTGGAGGTACAAATAAATAGGATACCGCCAACCATGGAATGTATAACATATCGACATGCGTAACCACGAGGCTGAAAGACCGATAGAACACAGTACCGGAACAGTACATCCGCGAGTAATAGTATGATGATATGAAGGGACGGTTAGTCACCGCTGACGGTGTTGCGGTCCACGTAGGTACTGTGTTCAACTGTGTCTGTGAGTGCCGTAGTCTGTGTAAGTGTGCATTGAGGGTGCTGTGTGCGTTTCTGTGTGACTGTAATGTGTGTGTGTCCACAACATGTGTATGTTGGTGCCAAGTCAGAGGCAGACCAGTATGGTAGGTGTGGGTATAGCTAGCCATAGGCATATGGTTACTACCTGTACCACAGTAGGAGGGACATCCCCACCCTGGGCAGGTGTGTCCTGACATAAAACAGTACAAAGGGCAAATGTCCGAGATGGTAGGACATAAATATGTCCCATATATAATGTAACAGTCGTATTTAATAGCTATGCCTGTATGTAAGAAACTTAAATGTTACATACAATATGATAAGTATCCAAAGTCACAACAATAGGTATGTAGTGAGGATAAAAGTATGTGCTACCTGTGTACTGACCGTGGCTACATGTTGGCCTGTAAACACTGCTTTGTGTCCCGCAAGTGTCCAACAATGACCATATGATAAGGTGGCAACCCATGGCAAACAGGCTCTTTTAACAACACAACCACAATGACTGCAAATATCTGGGACAGAAATACAAGGGATAGCTGTCACCTACACATATCCCCTGATATATCGCTGCAATTACAGAGGTATACAAGTAGCAAGCTCACCTGCAGACGATATAGAAACCAATTAACAATGGCCCAATGTACAATCCCTTAACATAAGTCTACTAACTGTTAGCTCTCTAATCAGGGACGGAGCCCACACACATATATATGGATTATGTAGAAATGCAAGGCCCACAAACCGTATATGTTACGTACAACCACCGACATCCCCCACACTAGAAGCTGAAGCAATACAAACTGTAATAGCAGCACAAACATCCAGTCAGTCAATTACATCTGCAGAACCCTCAACATACTGTGTGAGAGACACAATTAAAGGTGACATGCAATATTGCAGGCGTTGTATAATGGAACAAACAGCCATGTTACAGGTATTGATTGCAATACTCTGTTACCAGACATCGGGATGACAGGTACACCCACATGTTGAACCAAATACTCTACCTGTCACACACAATCCACGGGGGACATGAATCCAAACTATACTTGTCTCCATGCATAGCAGTTGCAGTTACTCATAACAAAACACAATACAGACCGTCTCCCCGAAGGTAGGGCAAATAGGCAACGCTCAAGTGGAGAATCTAATTATACCCCACTGTCGCCGTGTAATTGGCGAATAGAGTAGCTGCACAGCTGATATGCAAGTAATTAGTCACTCAGGAACACCAATTGGCGGGAAGAATCCACATGTTTCAGGTATCGACATATATAAGGATGACTTGCCAGACATTCAAACCGTATACTCATACCGAAAAACAGTTGAAACACTGTGAGAGAGATAGAAACGAAATGCCGTAACGACAACAAGGTATGTAGAACGCCCGATATGTAAGGTTATGTATAGCATGATCTGTATTAATTAGTTTTACTGTATGTATAGCCTGGTTTGCATTAATTAAACGTGTCCGCAATGCATAAAGTGGGGAAAGGTATTGATGTAGTGATGTCTTGCTGAGCATTCTAACGCTTGTAGAATCTGTGCGTCCAGCAGTGGGACACAAAGTACACAGCACAGACACCAGAAGGAATGCTACATGAGGCCATTAAACAGAACAATGCCATACAACCCGCCGTCAGTGGTACTGTATGTCCAACAAGGACGTGCCATAGCAGGGGATAGTATATGTTGATATACTGTCACAGCACGCATGTGTATGGGTAAATAACGTTAATGACATATGTAAGGTGGTCCCGCTGAGCAAGTATGTTTTGCATTATGGGATACTATGTGAAATATGTGTAATGTATAGTATTATAGGTAGATATGAGAGATATTCTACACAGCATAACAGGCATATCATGCATACCACAGGTACCATCTGTTGGTATGTACAATAACGGGATACATATGGCCTGTAGGTATGGGACATAGTAATAGCATGATAGCTAATCTAAATGGAAGGGCTACCAAGTAACCATGCACAAAGGACATGTAATAGCTGCACAGGTGCATAGTGGGGTACTATGCAGTCTGTCAAGTCCATGTGTAAGCACAACTACAGTGTTCACACTAGTGGCACCTCTCCAGGGTAGTGTCCTGTGAAGAGCAGAGCCAGGTGTCACCTGCACCACTGCACAGTACAGCCACTGCAGTGATCCCAGGCCTACATGTGTCTCCCAACCACCAAGGGAGGTATCACATGAACAGTGCTACTGAGTGTCCCTGCGTGATGTACAGAGGACTTATGTTCCACAGCAGGGTGTGTGTCCTGTTTGGGAATGTAACCCAGAAGCACATCCCACTCATTGTGGCATGTGTGCACATATCCATGAGCATGTTGCTCACAGTGGCCTCTGCTTATCTTGTGTATGAGGAGTATATCCATCAATAATGTTGTGGACATGGGCCCTGTCTGATCAGCAGAGGTCACCCCTGAGTATGTAGTATGCAAATGTGTACAGATGTGGTGTCCATAGCGCAGCCGCATATTTAAACTGTCGGAGCTCAGTAAACGTCATGGCGTGTTAATGTTGTGGCATGTAAAGCTGCAGCTGTTGTGTATGGTACACCCTAAATGGGGTGGTGTACCCTTGAATGTGTGTAGATGTCTTGAGTTCAGAGGTACAATGGGTGCCTATGTACCAGTTACACACCCAGTACAGATAGGTGTGGCCATGTAGGAGGATATCCACGTGACAGTGGCAATACGGTAACCACAGGAGTGGGTGCGACATATGTGTGTACTGCAAACATGTACAATGTGATATGTATGTAGGGGACTACCATCCATGTGATAGTCAGTGGGTGAATGGTGTAATTCCAAGGTGATGTGCATGCACCTTGTGTCATGCAGCTTGATGCCATGATAGTCATATTATGTATCTGTCACAGTGACACCCATATGGTTGGAGTCAGTATCAGCTGGTGGAGCAATCATGGCGCTTGGTATGTAGGGGTTCTAAAGCTAGGCAGGGAAAGTCCCCTGTGCCAGCCTGTTCCACAGGGAAGCATATACTTAACATGAGGGGCCCTATGACTGTGGACTGTGGTATGCCAAAGTACTTGGCATGTAGTAGGTACTATGGTATGCTGGCCTCACTGTGTGTCCTGTCCATGAACCACATAGCATAACATCCTGAGACACAGGGTACGATGTGCAGGTGGATGTGTATGTTGTCAATACCAGAATGGGGAATGGTGCTGAAAGGCAATGAGAGGACAATGTAGGATGTGTGGACTCCCGTACCATCAGCAACTGCCCTGGTAACTGTATGAAAGGAGTCCACCATGTGTAGGGGCCATGCTCTGGCCTTAACAAGCCCAACCCGGGTGGCAGCAGAGGACGGGAGACCAACAATGTCTCTGAGAATGACGTCCTTGATGATGTGCCCCATAGCCATGCAGAACAGTCCAGTCAGGTGTGTAGGACTATAGTCCCACTCGTGCAATGCGGTGCCACCTGTGTGTAGTGTGATAAATGCTGCTGTGTGCCATTCAGGGTCTACAATGTCTGAAACAAGGCTATTACTGAATATGGTGGTCTAGTGGGGAGACAAGTAATTCAGAGGTTGGTGGACATCACAGCCTGGGATGTTGGAAGCTGACATGGGGCCAGTGTCCCAGGACACATAGAGTGTAGGTCAGTACTGTGTAGGTGTGACCACAGGGACACCACAATGTTCATGTATGGATTGCGGCCCTGTAGTGAGTGAGAGGGTGTACTGTCAGCATTGAATCCATCCTCCAGCATGTTGCCAACAATACCTGTGTCTGCAATGTTCCTGAGTGACTGTTGTATGTGACAGCAGATGTGGGTGTTGCCATCGAATACTGACATACCACCATAATGCCTGGTGGTACACCCCAGAATGTGTGGCAGTCATGTTTACGTAGCTAGTCTTGGAGTATGTGATGAGGGACCCTGTGGCCCCACCATGGCTGACCAGTGAGCCACCCCACACATGGGAATGTACACCACTGTGCAACAGCCTACACCTGTTGTTGTACATCATATGTCCGTGGAACATGACCACCAGAGTGGCGTCTGTTATCTGGTGTGTACCATCATGGCTCTGTGTGGAATAGCATGATCCATGCAGTTGTGTACATGCTAATTAAGTGCACTGGGGTATGTGTCAGCATTTCTATGTGCATTGTCCATCTGCACGGGTGTCATGATGTTAACAACCGCTGTCACCAGACGTCTGTAGTAGGTGTAGTAGTACACATGTACTGTGTATGCTGTGATGGGTGTGTTGCCGGGATGTGGCTAACAAGGTAGATTAGCATATGTTTGGAATCCACCAATGAGGGGATAACCTCAGGTGTGTAACACCAGTCACATGGTGGTAGTGTTCATGCCAAGGGTAATGTAGGTCTTGGAGGTGGTGTGTATGTGTTGATCCAGCAGAATGGAGGGTATAACTCATGGATGTGTTGGTACATGAGTGGCTATCCCAGTGAAGTGTGGGGTAGTGTCAGTCACACATCAGTAGTAGCTGAGGCCCACTGTCCACTATACCACCATAGAAGGTATGTTACCAGTGGGGTATGATGTTGACTCTGTCGCTTGTTACAATGTGTATAGCGGTCCTGGACACAGTTAGTTGCACATGGAGCACCTCTGATGCATTGTGCTAAGCAACTTGCCAGGATGTGTGCAAAACATAGTGGGATATGGGAACCCCTCAGCTGTGGGTGTGCCGGTCCAGGTATGTGCCTGGAAGGTATGGCCCGTCTATAACCTGTCATTGCAGGTGTGCTCTGCAGAGCCTATAGGCAGATCCCAGTCACTGCAGAGATGTTAGAGTGGTGCATTATAAGGTGTGCCTTGCCTGCGTGCGTCACAGGGGAAGATGCAAGCAATGTGTCACATGACCCCATGCCGCGCATGCCAGTTACCGCCTTGCCGGTGACAGTTATTGGAAACTGTGCAGGACAGGCAGTATAGCAGCAGCAAGAGCCTAGCATGTGAGCTGTACTCCCAGGGCTGACAGGTGCAAGTCATCTGTGCCACAGCATTGTGTTTGACCAGGACAGTCATAGCGGACAGATACCATATGCCTGTGGAATGACAATAGGAGCATAGGCAACTGTTGAAGTGACACAGTCGGTCATTGTACAGTGGTATCATGTCTGGACGAATGCAAAATTCTCCCCAGGGCTAGGCCCACACCCTCAGGGCTATAAGACTGGTGAGCTATTGCATGTCCCTGCACACGTAGTCTGTGAAGTGGCATCACAGGGCAGTCACACTAACATGGCGAATGACAGACATATCATACCTGGTGAGGTGTGGCATGGGTGCATAGGTTAGGTTGCAGAAGCAGTTACCCGACAACAAGATGTAAGCAACTAACGCCTTTTGTAGCCTGCTGTGTGGAACTGCAGTGTGACACCCTACAGAGTCAGCTATGACTGGTGTGTTGTGAATGTTATAACACACTATTGGCTGTATGTGGTGGGCACACACGAGTCTGTGGGCTATAAGCTGGTGATGTTGTCTTCCATGATGGGGGCCCCCTCTGGTGCCTACAGTGAGTATGGAGATGTACTGCACAGGCTGTCCTCGTAGGTGTGGCCAGTGGTGTAGATTATGTGAGACTATGTGATGGGTAGGGTGTGTTGTGAATGTTACACATCCCCAAATGACTGTCAGGTGCAGTCAGGGTTGGCGACAGCATTACCCCCAGCCATAGCTGTCAGCCTCCTGTCCCCAAAATGAGGAACTTTAGCCCTCATACAGTGTGACAAATGGGCAAAATGTGGAACACTTACAACTGTCTTACTAACAGCATCAACTAGGAAGGGCATATGATGGCTAAAATAGGCTGGTCTTACGTATAAAACAGATATTCCAATGAATTACTATGATTCTCATCTATCTAGCCATGGCTAGCAGGTAAACTATGTACAACAATGAATGTGTGACAGACCCTTCCAATGTGGAACCTTGAGGAACATGCACCTTTTAGAACCCCAAATGAGGTACGTTCCCTGTAATGAGGTACACCTGAGAGCTATGGGCCCAGCACAGCTGCAGACATGCATCCCCCACAGGCTGTAGTGCCATATGTTGGGAAGTGAGCATTGAATGTATACACGAGACAATTGCTCTATTGCCACATGTACGACATATCCCTCATATACTGAGAACTAGAAAAAGTTGCAGCACACTCCGTAAAGCCCAAATGAGAAGGAACAGGCACCAAACTGCAAAAGGAATGCTTCTTCAAGCCAAGTACACAAACGACCTTCAACAAACTTTGTAAAATAGTCAGAAAATCTTTAATTAAACAAAACAGATAACGTGAAACGCTACCCAGCGTTTTTCGTTTAGACAATGTCCAAACTTCTTCAGACAAACACTGGCTTTCCCGCCAGTCTGTGTTTAAATAAGTAAACAGTCGTGATATCATCAAGTTCTAATTCAATTAAGCACAGCGGTTTAAAGAGGTACTGTGTATCCTCTAAATACAATAATCGCTTTTTTGAAAAAATATTTTCCTTAAACAAGATTTGTTAATAATATACAGAAACATCTTAAGCCAACTGAAAAAACAATTCTACATCCATTTAAATTATAAATTTCTAAAAAAAACGGATTTTATGAAAACAGATTTTATAAAAACAAATTTTATAACAACAAATTTTATAAAAACAGATTTTATAAAAAGGTTTTATAAGGTTTTATAAGGTTTTGTAAGGTTTTATAAGATTTTATAAAAAGCATAAGAGATCAACCAAAAATGTTTTTTAAAAAATATATATATGTGTGTATGTATAAAAATTTCAATATTAGTTTGGTTTGTATTATAGATGTTTTGTATTTAAACCTCGAAAAATACATTAATATATGAAGATAGAACCTTTATTTTTATTTTTTCTACTAGTTTAACTTCCTTAGTTTTGACCTAACTTAATTCATTAGGTTAGTAGTTACCTTTATATGCTTTTAATTTTTGGACTTTCTGAGAATTTTGTTTTTATTTTTTATTTATTTATTATTCTAGGTATACTAATATTAATATAAATTAGTAGGTAAAATTCATGGTTTAGGTGAAGTTTCAGCTAGTTGCTCTTGGTTGTTAGGACTCTGGTTACCTGAGTAAACTTTTTAATTTCAATATACATGTAATAGAGCAAGCTTCATTAAGACCTGGGTCCCTACAGGCTGTTAATCGAAGTTGCCAATCCAGTTCTTTCTTTTCAAGGTACAATCTCAACAAGTTTTCATTTATCAAGTTCAGGGAATTAACTTGTATTTAGTCAATGACCATGAATTTGAATGTATGCCCTGTATTTGATGTACAATGTCTTGCCAGGGCATTCTCTTCTTTGTTTTTCTTGATAGCATAAGTATGTTCGTATACTCCGTCTCTAAGGCGTCTGTCCATTTTTCCTATATAAAATGACGGACATTGTTCGCACTGGGCCAAGTATACTACTCTTTTGCTGTTGCAATTGTAGTTGTTTTTTGTGTTATAAGTTTCTTTCCTGATGGTAAACTTGTCTGCAGTGGTTATGTAACTACAATATTTACATGTGCCACATTTCTTTGTACCTCCCTTCCCTTTAATGACTTGTGCCTTCCTTTCCAGTAGCTCTTTCATGTTTTTACCTCTTCTATATATGGTGATGGGGCCATGGTTAAGGATTTTTGCTAGTTCCCTGTCTAATGATAAGCTAGACCAGTATTTTCTAACTGTGTTACAAATTTGGGGTGCTTCTGGACAAAAAGTAAAAATGAATGCTGTAGTGTAGTTCCTATTGTTTTCTTCTGTTGTTATGACTAAACTTGTCCCTGCTTGGTGAGTATCCTCCGTGTTAGACCCTTCTGTCTCAAAGTTAGCAACATGATGGGTATGTTTGTTATGAGGGTCAGTTGTCAAAATGGCTTTATAAATTCCTTTCCTCCTTTTTTCTATAACTTCTTTGAAAATTACCTCCAAAAATGTGGTTGTGGTGAGAACATTAAGTGTAAGTTGTCACATTCCATGTCAAAATCATGGTCTAAAGTGGTCATTTTGGCTGCCCTCACAAGTTGGCCTTTTACCACCGATTTCTTTTGGTGGAGGGGGTGTTGACTGGAAAAGTGGAGGTAGGTGTTAGAAAAAGTTTTCTTTCTATGTATTTTGGATGTATAACCTTCTATGGTCTTATTCAATTCAATGTCCAAAAAGCTAATTGTAGTTTTTTCAAAGTTCATTGTGAACTTGAGGAAATCTGTGGTGGCAGTGAATTTTTCGACTAGTTCTTTGGCTTCTTTTTCTTCCCCTCTTATGAGGATGAAAATGTCATCCAAATACCTCCTGTACATGTGAATGTCAGAACTCCAAGTCTTATTTAGTACATATGTTGTTTCCCAATGGGCTAACACCAGGTTTCTCATATAGACAGGCAGTAGCACTGGTACGTGACAGTTGGACATGCCTGCATATACAACCATGTCCCACAGGATATGTGCGTTACATGTGTACAACAGCTGTCGTACCTTAAGCAAGCTGGGAAGTGTAGGACAGCCAGTGTACCTGTGGGAAATGGTGTGGAATGGGCGCTATAGTAATCATTAGGTCATGACATGCTCACATGTTCTGAACAAGTGCCTAGCATGACCATACAATACAGATAGGGTGTTGGATAATATCAACCCACAAGTGGTGATGACAGTCATTTAGGGTGGCACTGCACTATAACCCTGCTGAGTATGGTGTGCATGTCCATGAACCATTAGCACTGTAGATGTTAGCAGTACAGATGTACAAGATAGCATGGATATTTGATTACAAATACCTTTGCATGTCACATGTGTGTTCCACCAGTGGCCTATTGACAGACCCACAACTACAAAAGGTGCAAGAGTGACATGTGCACAGCACATCTGTGCCAGATACAGTAGAACAGGGTTAATGTGTTATACTCCACCCTCATTGTAGCCCATACCACACACACAAATGTTAGACATCTGTGTATGTAAGGCTGTGAATGGCCATGACCTATCAGTTTAGCTGTGTCAGTGTTGTGAACAACATACAGAATGGGCTGTGTGTGTGAGGTGTGTGACATATGTGCACAGTCTGATGGATGATACCAGCAGTGTCACCGCTAGGTAAACATCCCTGTACCCATAAACTGCTACCTAGGCTGTGGTCAACATTATGGACACTGTGTAAGGGATGGTGCTGTGCAGTGCACCCCTGACATGGTGACATCTCCAGGCCCCATAGGTAGTCATCTGAGGTACCCATGTCATGTCAGGGTGCCATCCATGAGCACGGAGATCAGTGGCCAGGCATATACAGCACTGTGGTGACCAATATTGGATCACATACCACCTGTAAGGGGTAATGGCTATGCATGGATGTGCGATAACAGCCTTCACAATCCACACCTCCACTATGCAGCATGCCATCTACCTTGCAGAAGGACATTTGCTACACCAAGGTGATGGACATGCTACACGTCCATATCCTGATCTATATGACATATGTCATGGACAGCCACCATCCTATATATATGTGTATGTATAAAAATTTCAATATTAGTTTGGTTTGTATTATAGATGTTTTGTATTTAAACCCTCAAAAATACATTAATATATGAAGATAGAACCTTTATTTTTATTTTTCTTACTAGTTTAACTTCCTTAGTTTTGACCTAATTTAATTCATTAGGTTAGTAGTTACCTTATATGCTTTTAATTTTGACTTTCTGAGAATTTTGTTTTATTTATTTTTATTTATTTATTATTCTAGGTATACTAATATTAATATAAATTAGTAGGTAAAATTCATGGTTTAGGTGAAGTTTCAGCTAGTTGCTCTTGGTTGTTAGGACTCTGGTTACCTGAGTAAACTTTTTAATTTCAATATACATGTAATAGAGCAAGCTTCATTAAGACCTGGGTCCCTACAGGCTGTTAATCAAGTTGCCAATCTAGTTCTTTCTTTTCAAGGTACAATCTCAACAAGTTTTCATTTATCAAGTTCAGGGAATTAACTTGTATTTGGTCAATGACCATGAATTTGAATGTATGCCCTGTATTTGATGTACAATGTCTTGCCAGGGCATTCTCTTCTTTGTTTTTCTTGATAGCATAAGTATGTTCTGACAATTCGCCTCTAAGGTGTCTGTCCATTTTTCCTATATAAAATGACGGACATTGTTCGCACTGGGCCAAGTATACTACTCTTTTGCTGTTGCAATTGTAGTTGTTTTTTGTGTTATAAGTTTCTTTCCTGATGGTAAACTTGTCCGCAGTAGTTATATAACTACAATATTTACATGTGCCACATTTTTTGGTACATCCCTTCCCTTTGATGACTTGTGCCTTCCTTTCTAGTAGTTCTTTCATGTTCTTACCTCTTCTGTATATGGTGATGGGGCCATGGTTAAGGATTTTTGCTAGTTCCCTGTCTAATGATAAGCTAGACCAGTATTTTCTAACTGTGTTACAAATTTGGGGTGCTTCTGGACAAAAAGTAAAAATGAATGCTGTAGTGTAGTTCCTATTGTTTTCTTCTGTTGTTATGACTAAACTTGTCCCTGCTTGGTGAGTATCCTCCATGTTAGACCCTTCTGTCTCAAAGTTAGCAACATGATGGGTATGTTTGTTATGAGGGTCAGTTGTCAAAATGGCTTTATAAATTCCTTTCCTCCTTTTTTCTATAACTTCTTTGAAAATTCCCTCCAAAAATGTGGTTGGGTAGCCCCTATGTGAGAACATTAAGTGTAAGTTGTCACATTCCATGTCAAAATTATGGTCTAAAGTGGTCATTTTGGCTGCCCTCACAAGTTGGCCTTTTACCACCGATTTCTTTTGGTGGAGGGGGTGCTGGCTGGAAAAATGGAGGTAGGTGTTAGAAAAAAGTTTTCTTTCTATGTATTTTGGATGTGTAACCTTCTATGGTCTTATTCAATTCGATGTCCAAAAAGCTAATTGTAGTTTTTTCAAAGTTCAATGTGAACTTGAGAAAATCTGTAGTGGCAGTGAGGTTTTCAACTAGTTCTTTGGCTTCTTTTTCTTGCCCTCTTATGAGGATAAAAATGTCATCCAAATACCTCCTGTACATATAAATGTCAGAACTCCAAGTCTTGTTTAGTACATATGTTGTTTCCCAATGGGCTAATACTAGGTTTCTCATATAGACAGGCAGTAGCACTGGTACGTGACAGTTGGACATGCCTGCATATACAACCATGTCCCACAGGATATGTAACATGTGTACAACAGCTGTCGCACCTTAAGCAAGCTGGGAAGTGTAGGACAGCCAGTGTACCTGTGGGAAATGGTGTGGAATGGGCTTATAGTAATCATTAGGTCATGACATGCTCACATGTTCTGAACAAGTGCCTAGCATGACCATACAATACAGATAGGGTGTTGATAATATCAACCCACAAGTGGTGATGACAGTCATTTAGGGTGGCACTGCACTATAACCCTGCTGAGTATGGTGTGCATGTCCATGAACCATTAGCACTGTAGATGTTAGCAGTACAGATGTACAAGATAGCAGGGATATTTGATTACAAATACCTTTGCATGTCATGTGTGTTCCACCAGTGGCCTATTGACAGACCCACAACTACAAAAGGTGCAAGAGTGACATGTGCACAGCACATCTGTGCCAGATACAGTAGAACAGGGTTAATGTGTTATACCCCACCTCATTGTAGCCCATACCACACACACAAATGTTAGACATCTGTGTATGTAAGGCTGTGAATGGCCATGACCTATCAGTTTAGCTGTGTCAGTGTTGTGAACAACATACAGAATGGGCTGTGTGTGTGAGGTGTGTGACATATGTGCACAGTCTGATGGATGATACCAGCAGTGTCACCGCTAGGTAAACATCCCTGTACCCATAAACTGCTACCTAGGCTGTGGTCAACATTATGGACACTGTGTAAGGGATGGTGCTGTGCAGTGCACCCCTGACATGGTGACATCTCCAGGCCCCTTAGGTAGTCATCTGAGGTACCCATGTCATGTCAGGGTGCCATCCATGAGCACGGAGATCAGTGGCCAGGCATATACAGCACTGTGGTGACCAATATTGGATCACATACCACCTGTAAGGGGTAATGGCTATGCATGGATGTGTGATAACAGCCTTCACAATCCACACCTCCACTATGCAGCATGCCATCTACCTTGCAGAAGGACATTTGCTACACCATGATGATGGACATGCTACAAGTCCATATCCTGATCTATATGACATATGTCATGGACAGCCACCATCCTAATACTAGGATCGCCACAGGCTGGACAGATCCCTGTGCCATATATGTGACATACTCCCACCATACCATGCAACCCTGCCCATCAAAGCTGCAGATGTCATCCCAGTCATACATGGTGTGATGGCCGCATGGTAGATGTACTATCAACTGACTGGATCAGTAATGTGGCACTGATACAGCTTGCGGTGGCACAATGGCCGTCTGTAACAGCGTGGAAACCATGCCCGCACATGTTATGGTTGATGACCATCCCTGCAAATGTCGTCTGACTATCCATTGTCCCATGTCTATCATAGGTTCATAGGTTCATACTAGGCTATCTGCCCGAGGGCATTTACAAGCCTAGCCCATAGTTTTGTGGCTTACGCCACCCCTTTAGTATGGGGAACTATACCCATTATTTTGCTGTGCCTCTGTTGAGCAGTGACACTGAGGTAATCCCTGGGGTATATCTGCGATCTCCCATCCATTGGTCAAGATTTCTCTTGAACAAGGCCAGCGAGGTGCTCTGCCTCACATATACCGGGATTTTATTCCACAGCATAGGGAGTCTTTGGGTGATGAATCTATCCCTCCAGCACGTCCTATTAATAGCCGTGTCGAGGTTTAAGTCTCCCGCCCTTGTGGCTCTGATGGATCTAGATTTTTGAGGTGAAGCATATTCATCAAATCTGGGTTTGACATGGCCTTGTATGTTAGGCAAAGGTCACCTCTGAGCAAGCGGTAAGCGACTGAATAGAGCTGGAGTTCTTTCAGTCGGGCAGCATAGGACAGATGTTTGAGACCCTTTATCCTTTTGGTGAGGGACTTTTGTGGCCTCCCGCTGCTGCAAGTGTCGGGTCAGATACATTCTAATGGGGCATTGTACTCAATCATTGGTCTGATGAGTGATGAGTATAGGGAGACTATGACCTCCCCTTGATCTAGATGAGAATCCCTTCATGATAAGGTGGGCAATGTAGAAGGTCTTCCTAACTACTTTAGCTACATGGGTGTCGAATGACAGACTACTATCAACCTGGGTCCCCAGGTCCCTGATAACTTCTTCTGTACTCAGTGGATTGCCACCTATTTGGTAGCTAGGGGTAACCTTGTTTTTCCTGAAGGGTATGACTATGCATTTTTGGCATTTAACTTTAGGCCATGGCTCTGGCACCAGTTATCCGCTTCTGTGAGACCCTTCTGAAGGATATCTGTGTCAGATGTGTTTTTCTACTATGGCTTCAGTTTGCAGTCATCTGCAAACTTTGTCAGCCATAACCTCCTGTGTTTGCTTGTACTTCGAAAAGTAGATGCCAAACAAGAGTGGGCCCAGGACTGAGCCCTGTGGTACACCACTTGTGACAGGCTTTGAGTCTGACATGGCGCCAGCAACTCTGACCCTGTGGGTTCTGTCACTCAGCCAGTTTGCAACCCATCTTGTGATGTATGGGTTAACATTTAAGCTGATGAGTTTTTCAATGATACCCGAGTGGGGTATTGTATCAAAGGCCTTCGCCAGATCGAGGTAGGCTGTATGGACTGCCTTTCCCTCATCAATGGCTTTGGTGACTGTTTCAAAAGTCAACCAAGTTTAGAAGGCATGATCTGCCTTTGACAAAGCCAAACTGGGATGGATCCAAAGTCTGCAAATTCCTATGTCTTTATTTATGAGGTCCATTATGATCCTCTCCATGGCTTTGCAGATAAGGCTTGTCAAGCTAATGGGCCGGTAATTTCCAGGGTCGGTGGAGGCACCGCCTTTGTGAAGTGGGACCACAGTTGCAGCGCCACTCCTGGGTAATGTATCCAGAGGTAAGACTATGATTAAACAGCTGTCCTAGCTGTGGGTTTAATTCCTCGTTGAGTTCGTGGAGCACACAGCCGGGGACACCATCAGGTCCCATGGATGCTGTGTTTTTTGCTTTGGAGAGAGCAGTTCTCACTTGGGCGTTGGAGATGTTTGGGGGGCTGCAATCGCTTGGTATTTATCACATGTGTAATAAAGGCGATCCGTGTCAGGATGTTGAACAGTTGTACAGTGCTGTGTAGATGTATATGGCAAAACACATGCATGTACAGGTGTCCATGCGTATGTGTGCATTGTCACTGCTCAAGTCCATTCCGGCTGTGTCTGTGTTGATATGTGACATATACACAGCATCCAGGTCAACAGTAGTACCGTGGACACATCGAGGCATGTGCAGATAGGTAAGAACACAAGTGCAGGCAAATAGACATGCCCACAGCAAGACAGCATTTACATGGAGTATGAACACTGTAATGAGGTGACACACATATATGGTGATGATATCCAATGCATAATGGTGTGACATGTGTGACACAAACACGCCAGTCGTGTCAGTGTCATGGTGCTTTGCAAAGATAACTGTGCAGATGCAGTAGATGTCATAGAAATGTATGTGCAGCAGTATCTCTGTACATCTCTGAAACTGTGACCTGTCACCATCATTATGTTTTACAGATAATGCCCCGTACATGCCTCCCAGCATACACCCGCCAGGAGGATGATGTCCTCATCCCACAGCTCCATGACAACTATGACTTGTTGTTCAGCCATGTGCCACAGCATGCCCAGCAGCGGGATGACCTGTGGCAGGATCTACGCAGGAGGGTGAACGATGTGGGTGGCCATAACCGAACCTACCAGCATGTGCGCAGACACTGCACGGACCTGATACGACATGCAAAACAGCATGCCACTGCAATCGCCAGGGAACAAGGTGGAACAGGTGGTGGGCCACCAACCCTGCCCCCACTCACACACACCGAGGAGCTACTGGCCAGTCTGGGGACACCCAGGGAACAGCATCCAGAAACACTAGCTGCCATCGTGGAGGTGGGTGTCTCCCAACCAATGAGCCTGGAGTTGCCTGGTAAGTCAGTAATGCACATATGGCTATTATATCCCATGTAGTTGCATGTGTCACTGTACATAATGTAAAGTAACAACATATGCCAGATATGTGGACACACATGCTGCATACTACAGTATGCTACGTTGTGTGTGCACACATGTACATACTATATGCTATTACACAGGTGAATGTGTGCACATGCACAGTGCAACCTGTGGCTGTCATATAGTCATGGATAATGTTCATACTGGTGTGTCACCCCTATACAGGTACCTCTGGCATGCCGCACAGACATCCGTTGCAGGTGAGACTGTCATCAGTATCAGGCATGTTACAGTGTAGATCTATTTGCCATGTGGCCAGTTAACACTTGCACACCTGATGTTTGTTCCAGTCACGATATGCAGGTCGCACCACCATGCATTCACACATGCCACCCATGTGCAATATATTCACATGTAATGATACACAGACTTGAAACCACAGTACTTGTCATTGCGACATGTGTGGTCAGCTGTGCATACAACGGTGGAGGTGTTCTACAACGGAGGCATATGTAGTATGCATTGGAACAACATGTGTAGTATGCACACAGTACCACACAGTGAGCTGTGATATGGGCAGCCCACAAGTGTCACCATTGTGTCATATGCCCCTGCATCGGGTGCACACATTGTGATGTGCCACCTGATATGTCCCAGACATGTAGTGTTCTGTCTGCAATATTGTCACACTATCACATGACCTATACCCCACATACTAAACATACAACCCGTTGTCTGCATAGACCTGTGGAATGTGACATATCTGACATGTATGGGTGTATGTCATATGGGACCACACAGACATGTGGAGAAGATGCCCATCACACACAATTGGCCACCACATGTGCACACATGGCCATGGGGGATGGCCAGAGACATGTAGCCACACAGTACATGGGATGTGTATACACCCTGTTGCACATTGTCCACACATGGTCCAATTATAGCCTTAGTTGACCGATTATACAGTTGATGTGGTACAGTGGACAACCTAAAAGCCTGTGCACAGCTACTGGAGGTGTCACTGAAGTCTACCATATACGATCTGTCGAACATCACAACTGTGTTGCAGTTATGGCAAAGCAATGTGTACATATTATGCATTCTACAGCAACATACATGCCTCATGTTGCCATGCAATGGCACAGTGTCTGTACTTCACACTGTATAGCAATGTAGATGGCTCACACTACCCTCCCGTGCTCATGCACATTTGCTAAACATGCTTTCTATCTGTAGGGCATACACACAACACTGCAATGTGAAGCCCATTATGATGCTGTACATGTGTCAGGACACCATTGTGTCAAACATGTATGCATGTTAATGCACATGTCAGCAAATTACATGTCAAGGTCACGTCAGCCATGTGTACTGTTATCCTGTTCTGGGCCACATGGTGTATCACGGGGATGCATGCATACTACCATGATTGTGTGAACTGCATGCCTACTGATATGACACCTGCTTGCTGTAGTGTGCACCCCAGGGAGGTATGCTTTCTAACACTATTAATGTCTGAGCTGCATGCCCTCTGCTCTATCGCAGGCATGCTGCATGCCATCTGACAAATCACATGCATGGTGCATCTGTGTGTGTCTGTGTGTGTCTGTGTGTGTGTCTGTGTGTGTGTCTGTGTGTGTATCTGTGTGTGTATATGTGTGTGTGTCTGTTCCTATTGTACTTTACAGTATTTCTCTGCATTCACAGGTGATGTAGGTGCGTTATCCTCCTGCGGTCCATCTGATGTTAGTGTCCCCACAGATACTAGTGGTGATGAACATATGCATGAGGTACAGGCAGGGTTGTCAGGGGCTGAATCTGTGCCAATGGTTACCATCCCAACTATGTCCCCCTCTTCCCCGCACACAGTTCTGCTGCCAACACATACCGCATCACCGGTGGCCATAGTGGAAGGACAGTCAGCGTCTGTTGGCATGGAACAGGAACATGTGGTGGCTACAGAAGGTGTGTCTACACACCATAGTGTCAGTGTAATGACTGCAGATGTGCCACACAGACATGTGGCCGGTGCTGCTCATAGGAGGACCTCTGGCAGACATGCACCTGCAGGACAGAGCGCAGCAGCTGGTATCACCAGACGCATATTCCAGACTGTAATGGCGGCACAGGCACGTGCTGAATGGCAGAACAGAGAAGGGCAGAGGCTGCAGAGGGCTGCTATCCATACCCTAAATGACAACATCCAGGCATTGGCAAATGCTCAACAGCAGATTGCTAATGTTCTGGATAGGAGACTAGGTGAAATGGCCAGAATCCTTGACCGAGGCATGGCAATCTGCGAGCGGGAGCTGTCTGTGCTGGAACACCTGGTAGGAGTGAGGCGTAGGCCAAGTGGACGTAGGCCAGCAACACCACCTAGTGTAGGTCGACGTGAGCGTGCCACCTCACATGCCTGCTCCTATAGTGCCGGTAGCAGTAAGCAGTGCAGCTGCTGCTGTGCTGTCAACACCAGGACACAGCAGGCCACGTGGACGTAGCCCTGGACGGTCTCAGCAGGGACACATTTCCAGTGAACATGTGTTGTCAGACAGTAGCCACTCTGTACCTTCACCTGGTAGTGCCCGTGCAACCCCAGGCAGGCACAGGTCACGTGGCCGTGGACGGACACAGTGAGCTGTACAACCTGCACTGTACAATCTGGGGCTGTCAATTATACCCCGTGTAGGCATCACAAATGGCAGAACTGTGTACACACATACATGCACACAGCAAACACAACTGTAGGGCTCCACAACATCCACATGCATTCTGCACAGACATGTCCAGTCAACTCACTGGCCCTTACACACACACATGATGTTATCCATTGGTGCAGCCTATGCCCCTGGCAAACATATCACCCTGTGCATATGATGAAGCGTGTGCCACATCCCTGTCATCCACACCATCAGTGCAGGGTTATGCACATATATTCTGATGCACAGGGTGAACAGCATAGTGGGAGATGTAATACCTGTGTATGCATAGTGAGGGATGTGTATGTTGCAGTGGTTGTGTGCAGCCTATGCCCCTGGCAAACATATCACCCTGTGCATATGATGAAGCCTGTGCCACATCCCTGTCATCCACACCATCGGTGCAGGGTTATGCACAAATATTCTGATGCACAGGGTGAACAGCATAGTGAGAGGTGTATGTAATACCTGTGTATGCATAGTGAGGGATGTGTATGTTGCAGTGGTTGTGTGTGAATACTGAGTTGTGTATGTGGCATAGGTTGTGTACTGTCGACATGCACCAGCCACACCATGTAGTGCAGGTGCGGCATGCATTGTGATGTGTTCACGGTATGTGTCTCGGTTACATCTGTAGCACCATGTTGGTTGTGATACCCTGGTTCCCTCCTATGGTGTACTTGCATGTGCCTACAGGTAGCAGTGTTTGCAGTCCCCCACGTGTAACTGTGGAGTACACACAGGCACGTCTGGCAATATCAGTATGCTACATGTACCTTCATCCTGACTGTTGGACACACAAACATGACACAGATGTCTGCACATATACTGCACCTGACGCATGTGGTCGGCACCACAGGCTACACTGGACAGAGACGTGACATACATAGCAGGACACATTACAGGTATGGTGACATGGTGTAGGGGTTGTACACAGCAGCCTGGCCAATGATGATGTGAGGTGTCACTTGGTAGCTGGAGGCCACACTGTGCAGCAGTAGGACCCTGTAACAGTACGTGAACATGGCCGCAGTCACGGGGTGTACACCACTATAACGCACACCCCATAGTGTGCAGCCGGGGACCCTTTCCTTTGTGGTCATCACCCTCATAGTACTATGCACCCACACGACGTGTCACAGAGAAGGGACATGCACAGGTAGCCAGTATGGCTGGGACCTATGGCATCAACAGGGTTGTGCAATGCATCACCATTACGGGTTAGTCAACACGTGGGGCCAGTGATAATTTCCCACCGTATATTAGCATACACACTCACACCAAGCACCAGACATACATACAGACACACACACACTGTGGTGACCACACATGTGTATACGGACAGCTGATGTGTGTGATGCACCTCACTGGCGAACGTCATGCTTCCCACACTGACGTATGTACACTTCTCTACAATGGTGTACAGGGATGTGTAGCAACTGGGACATATTCCCCACGATATGTGGAATCCCTGGTCACACATTCGGACACACATGGCAGTGCTGGGAATGATACACCAGCCATATGATGACACGTTTGATGGACATGCAGCGGTATTGATTGCATTATGTGTACCAACACTATATCTGGAAAATGTGCTGCTATATACACATGAGAGGTTGTAGGTGTTACAGGTGCCATATGACATATAGCTGTTAACACCTGACTGCTGTGTATGCATTATGTCAGCACCATCACGTAACAGCGACATAGCGTACAGTTAGCACATGGCATGATAGGATGGTGTGTGACACAACTGTGAGCCACCCCCTGCACACATACATCTATACAGGTGGTTCACCACGTTATGTATACACATCCCTCCATACGTGCTGTTTGTATGTCACCGTATACAGATGTCAATGATGGGTCTGCATTGTGTCTGCATGTCATAGGTAGGTGCAACTATGTTACGGACATCAGCCACTGCACATGCATGTTTGCTGCATGCACAGTACAGATGTCACATGTGTCTCCTGTTGCCATGTTTGTATGCATTGCTATTGTTGGACATGTGTGTTGACATACATAACACATGGACTGCGGTATAATATCACGGGTGTCACAGGCGACCAGTACAAGGGTATGTGTCCCGGTCAACACTGCTACCCCCTGTAGTGTGAGCATTCAACAGACATGGGTCCACATTCAATTCGCGTGTGTAGCATTGATTAGGCCAGTGTTATGCACGAGGTACATCAAAGGCCATGTATGTATCTGTTGTGTGTGCAGTCCATGCACACATCCACACAATCACATTTATGACATACCCAGACATGTGTTCATTGGTGTACAGCAACAGTCAGGTGTCACAGCTGTGTAAGGGTCATGGTATGTCTTGAGCCGACCTGTTCATGTATACTGGTATCATTGCAATGCATAACACCTGTTGGATCCCTGTTGGTACGTGTGTACTCTGCACAGCTGGTGTACACCACTGTACAGCCCAGTGGTCATGTGTCACATGGTGTTGTTGGACCGTATGGCTGTGTAGTGCTGCACCAATGACATGGTGCTGACTTGACAGCTACAGTGTACACTGCAGTGTGTACATGTGTGACCTGCACCTGTGACATCTGTGATGGCAGCTGTGTGTGTACAGGTCACTGCATGTGTGACTGCCCTGTGCGTGAGGGCAGTTATACCTTACTGTGCCCTTCTGTGTGTACACTCCATCTGCATGCGAGATTGCCCTTTGCAACAGCTAAGTGTGTGAGCATGCCCAGTATGCCGTTGTGTAGATGGACACACAGTACATTCCACACTGCGCCCTTCCGTGATTAGACTCCGTGTGCATGCAAGATGGCCCTTTGCAACTGCTGTGTGAGCATGCCCAGTACGCCATTGTGTAGATGGACACACAGTACATTCCACACTGCGCCCTTCCGTGATTAGACTCCGTGTGCATGCAAGTTGGCCCTTTGCAACAGCTAAGTGTGTGAGCATGCCCAGTACACCATTGTGTAGATGGACACACAGTACATTCCAAACAGACGTGTGATACTAAGTGTGTGGGCATGGCCATTGACATCCTGTATAGCCATGGTCATCCAGACACCAGATGTCCAATTTCAATGTCATGATGGATGCCTACATTGAACACACTTGTTGCTCTCTTGAAGGGTGTACTGTCTGTGGCGCATCCTGTATCTATTCAGTGTTGTTGTGCTCCATAGATATGTAGTTGGCCCGTTGACAGCACTGGCATGTTTTTGTACGTCTACCTTGGGACGGTAATATGCTTTCAGACCGCTCACTCTCTAAACATTCCCTATCGGCATCTTTGCCTTTGCGGATGATGTCACCCACCTAGAAGTATGCCTCTTGGAGTGCTGTATTCAGTAATCTCGGTAGCGCATTCTGTAAATGCGTAATGCTGTAGTGTGTTAGAGTAGGTAGGTGTGTGTTCAATTCCCGGCCTTTCCAAGTATGTGTGTGTGTGTGTGTGTGTGTGTGTGTGTGTGTGTGTGTGTGTGTGTGTGTGTGTGTTTCCAGCTGCCTGGGGACACAGTAAAGCTTTTAGATGCCTCACAACACATACATTCCCTATCAGCGTCTTTGCCTTTTACGGATGATGTCACCTACCTAGAAGTATGCCTCTGGGAGTGCTATGTTCAGTAATCTCAGTAGCGCGTTCTGTAAATGCGTAATGCTGTAGTGTGTTAGAGTAGGTAGGTGGGTGTTCAACTCCTGGGCCTTCCAAGTGTGTGTGTGTGTGTGTGTGTGTGTGTGTGTGTGTGTGTGTGTGTGTGTTTCCAGCTGCCTGGGGACACAGTAAAGCTTTTAGATGACTCACAACACATACATTCCCTATCAGCGTCTTTGCCTTTGCGGATGATATCACCCACCTAGAAGTATGCCTCTGGGAGTGCTGTGTTCAGTAGTCTTGGTAGCGCATTCTGTAAATGCATCATGCTGTAGTGTGATAGGGTAGTTAGGTGTAAGTTCGATTCCCAGGCCTGCCAGATGTGTGTGTGTGTGTGTGTGTGTGTGTGTGTGTGTGTGTGTGTGTGTGTGTGTGTGTGTGTGTGTGTGTGTGTGTGTGTGTGTGCATGCTCCTGTCCGCCTGGGGACTCAGGTTATGCTTTTAGATGCTTCGCAACACAGATGTATCCTGCTGACGTCTTTGTCTTTGCGGATGTTGACACGCACCTAGTAGAATGCCTGTGTGTCTGCTGTGTTTAGTAATCTCGGTAGCGTGTTCTGTAAATGCGTCATGCTGTAGTGTGATAGGGTAGTCATGTGTAGGTTCGATTACCAGCCCTGCCACATGTGTGTGTGTGTGTGTGTGTGTGTGTGTGTGTGTGTGTGTGTGTGTGTGTGTGTGTATGTCTGTATCTCTCTCTCTCTCTCTCTATATATATATATATATATACATATATATATAATATATATAATCCATTTTCTGCCCATACCTCTGCTCTTGCATGGACAGCTGACTGTTTCATGTATCGCATGTTTGCATAGCTTTACCAATGAGGTATGTTGCAACTCCCAACATTGTCCATGCAACGTCCGTGTTACAGGCGGTGTTACACGCCCTTACAGGCATTTGCTGTATATCTTGGCAGACATCTATCCTTGCTGTACTCTCACTGTACTCGTACATGCCGGAGGCTTCATGTATCATGGCCTAATTTTGATGTGTGTATGTCTATTTGTGCTGTGTGCATGGCTCTGGGTATGTCCCACTATCATTATTTGTAAAGGTGACAGCCCTATAGGTTCTTTATGTAGACTGCTGTGTCATTTGACATGTCAGCACATACCTGCGGACAGTACTGCACGTCCTACTGCAGCGCATTTCATACCTTCTGCATTATCTTGCAGTCGATATTGCTGTTTCTTCACACATGGATCTGTTTCTGTTCATACCACTCCACCTCCTAGAGCAAGTTGCTGGACAAGGCCTTATCTGATAGTGGGACACATAGGGGCAGTATTGACATGTTGCTCTTACAAACGTAAATAGTTGACACAATAATAGGTTTTGCATTAGTATGGCTTTTCTGTCGGATTTGGTGTCTTACTCACATGTTTGTCATTATTTCCTCTCTTCAGTTATCATGAAAGTGCCAGAATGTTACTGTGGAACACACCAAACATATGAGGCAGAACTCTGCACATTCTGCGTAAATCTGTACAGTTGTGGAGTATGTGTCTGTAACAAAATATCAACTTTCTGACACCAATACACACACTGTATGGTGGCATCACAGGCCACATGCCATTACATTTATATTGCAGGACACACCCACCCAGACAGTTGTATTCCTCACACAGGCCAACAGCTGCTTATCCACACTAATTGGTCTATCATGTACCATATGCGTGCGCCAGTATTTGCGCTTTCCATCAGTGGCAGAGCTCACGTACGTGTCTGGGGGACTGGACATTGTTATGGTGACACTGCATGACACCCTGAGGGACACATTACTTTTGTGTCTATTAACCTTCCACATTGACATTCACAGGACATACGTTGTCATTCACATTTGTCGGAGTACATGCATGTGTCTTGTACATGTTTTCTCATTTGTCCTGATGTCTTTCTTCTCACCTGTCCACCTAGTATCACTAGTTCTGTACATGTATTTTGGACAGGTTACCTTCATACCCCTAACCTGTACACATTATGGGTAAATGCCCTGACGTTTGACCTTGTTACATTTGTCATAGTGATGTGCCTTTCTGGTAAATTACTGGCAAGGCATTACGGACTGTGCGGTAGATAATAGTGACTGACATTTCCATTACATGATTAGTAACACTCATAACATCCGTATTCATGGGTACGCCAGTATTCTCATGACATTCTGACTTTGTCTGGGGTATATCTAATATAGTCCCTATTTGTATTTCATGTACTATGCCTTAGTGCAGCTGTGTTATTCTGGCAGTTTGCCAGTTATGGGGACCATCTTGGTCGTACGCATGTCCATCCATGATAATCACCTACATGACACTGATATAGGGCCCTACATATTGCCAAAATGGTTTCCGCAATATCCAGTGGATGGTTTGCCCCATTATTGAGAATATAGGCGTGTGCTATACCCACATCACTCCCACAGGGCGGGCCTACGAAATCCCTGACAAACAACACCTAGGCCCATTTCTGCATACCCATGATTCCCATACCTGACAACCCTCTACAGTACCCATTACACATGTTTAATGTGTGCGGTACTGAAGTGTGGAGACACTTATATGCACTCCCCACTCTCCGGATATCAGTTCGTATGTCATACATTCTATCGACAAATGTGTCATCACCCTTGCACCTGATACTGTTGCATGTACAGCTATTTCATATTTGCTGCGGTCACTTGTTTTGTGTCAATGTCGGTTGACGCTACGTAAGATTCAATTTTTGGAGTCCTGCAATGGACACCTATCTGCATGTTTAAAGTGCAGAACTTGCTGGACTGTCACTTTCTGGCCAATGGTTTGGAATGCTGAGGTTTATTCACCTTTCCTGCATGTCTGTTTGTCTACCCATATTAGATATAACGTTGCCTATTTATGTACATATGTCATATCTACGGGACATATGTCTGTTGTGTATACATATATACATGTACAATCCTCATTTCATAACTTGCTTTGGTTTACGTCTGTGGATTATGTGTATACACATATATCTATACCCATACCATACCTTTCCACTATACAGATTGTCGCAGAGTGTACAGCTGCTTGCCCCTTTATCTTCGCTGTGTTTTAAATAAACCTGTGTCTATCTGACAATGTCGTGGCATTTCATTTGAGACTTACAGTAGGGATTTCTGGCAAGCAGTTCAGGTTATGACTGCATACCCTTCAGAGAATCCATGCTACTGACACACCCGTTATTCTATCCACTTTCTATGTTTGTTCTGGCACATATCTGGTGTTTGTCCCTATTTGTACCGGTAGTTTGCATGGCTTTGTCCAGTTTCATACTTTACGAGGTTAACAGGTTTGAGCCATGTATAACTAACATGGGGGAAACAGCATTCATTTACTATGTTGTGAGCGGATCACACACGCACAGTCGCACTTGCATTTCCTTATTGTGGGTTATGCGCAGGCGCGCATGCATATCCTTATTGTGGGTTACATATGTTTACTAAGTCTTTGTGCTTACGTGGGCTTTATTACTTGTGACAGTACCAGTAATTATCTGTAATACGGTTAACGGACGTTCATAAACACACGTTCACCTTTACATATTTAACTGTCTGTACAGCACAGACGCATTCATTACACTTTCACATTATATGTGCTGTAGTCGTTGTTCAACCGGGACTGCATTCACGTTGGCCGGATGTTGTAACCACTATATGTTTGGTGTTCTGACTCATTTATATGCATACCCATAGTACATAGCTACATTAACATATGCCTCACGCTTCACTTACGTCACAGGCATCCATTCTCCTGCTGGGAGAAATGTGGTACTACATGTTACACATTCCCTATTCCCTATTGCGCTGGACCCACGCTGCATATTTCATCACTGCAGGGATATTCAGAACCCAAAGGCTTATAGTCCTGACACATACAGGTCTTTAATTGTCAGGGTGTTCATGTGGTGATCTGGGTTTAGGCTTGTCCGCCTGGTGAACGGAACTGCCCTAACCATGTTCAAATGTCAGACAAAGCACATGGACAGGGTTTGTCCATTTTAAACATTTAATCTGTGTTTACAGACACAGGTGTTTGGGCACCTGTCAGCAGCTTATGATGTTGGCAATACATAATATGGGTGGGGGCGGTTACGATACATAATCCACGGTGAGTGGTGTTCCCATTCATGTTTGACTATTTCCTGTATTCATTCTTACGAGGGTTATTATTTTGCACATGATTTAACTATGAATTAACTACGGGTATGCAGTAGTACAGTCAACATATGTGACGGCTTGTTACAGTATATATGTACGGACCTCTGTAATACTAGGGACTACCCCACATTCTTCACAGCATTTCCTACTTATGTACATACTATTATTCCTTGAACTTTCGAAGCTTGTGAGAGCAGTAATTACATCTGTCCATATTTGTCCACCCATCCTTTTAGGCTTTGTCCAGGTTTTGTTGCTGTAATAGGTTGAGAGGTGGTGTTGGTATGTGATTGAGTTGAATATATACTGTCGATAATTCAGTGGGGAGTAGGGTTACCACTTGTTCCTCTTTGCAAGGGGAGGTCCCACTTTGGACAGTTGTGTCCTGTGACGACACCTAAGACATGGCAAATGTCCTGTGATTTTAAGACAATAATATATTTCTTCATTTCTGTACTAGTTGCATGATACAGGTATTTTGTATCTGATACACATAACTATTATTTGGGATAGCATAAGCTATTCAAATGCTATGGCATTAGCTTTTATCTTGGCATACACGTGTAATTCTGTACTTTGCACAGGCCGGAGGTATGTTTTATCCTGCAAATTCTCACATTTCTACAAGGGATGTCCCACCTTGGCCGTCTGAACAGGTGGCAACCCTAGTGGGGTGACCTGCATGGTGGACAGCTGTTCCATCCTGCGTAGTATGAATTGCATGTCTGTGTAGATACTGACCAGTACCATGACTACACATACATGTTTTGTCCAGATGTGTACAGTAATGGACACCGTGGCGTGTAAACCACTCTGAGGTTTCAACAGGTTACTTATCCCACGCGGGATGTACACACATTTTGCCGTAACATTAACGCGCGGCCATTTGGATTTACGTACCTGTGATGGGATGTTTACAAATGTGGGATACATATTTGCAATCTGGACACTGCCTAGGACGATACTTCCTACTACATATGGGGAATACCCGCTATGTGTAGGTGTACGGATGCGCAAGGCTGGTAGCTGGATTTGGTGGACATTCGGACATGGGTGCGGGTTATGTGCTATACAGGGGTTGTTGCGTATTGCATTTGCATGCATGGGTTCTACTTTTGGATATCCCGGTTCCGCATATAGCATCCTATGTGTATGTGACAGTTACGTTCCTGTTCATGTGTATAGCACATTTTAATATACATATGTTTGTGTGTGTTTGGTATACAATATGGACTGTTAGGTTTCTTTACGGTTGTTATATAGCCACAACTGCACTGCTGTGTACTATCACTACCACTGTGGGATTGCTGGTGACCATACCCATGGGGCTAGACGTGTGTATTGGTGGCGCGCTGACATGATGCGCTTCACTTCCACTGGGTATAACTTCTGACAGTGCAGTACATTACGGACACATGATTTTAAATGTCATTTGTTTCATGGACGGAAACTTATATTATGTTGCGTGCATTTCTGTTTTGTTCTCCATTTTGTGTGGCCGGGAACTGTCTTGCATGCTTTGCATACGTTTCATTATCCACAGACACTGTTAGGTGCGATTACTATTGCAGGCAGGCTATAATATTCAGCAGTTTAGGTTGCTCATCGCCAGCCGACACTGACATACCTCCGGGCACAGCTTAGTAATGCCCCATGCACTCGCGCACGAGTCCTATGCACGTGGATGTGGTAGCGGCGCACCTTCATTAATATGCATATGGCGCTACTACACCATTTATATGCTGCACGGCTGGCGCAGGCCTTACACCGGCCTTGCGCCGAGCTTCATGAATCCGGGGGATAGTTTTTATTTCTAATAATTTAACAGATTCTTTAAACAAATCAGCAGTGATTTCATGTCCTTTATCAGATCATAATTCTATAATTTTTGAAGTGGTAGTCAATCCAAATTTTAATATTCATATAAAAAGGATAGCAGCTTATATCACAAAATTAAAAGATTTTAATGATTTAATTTCTACAGAAGTACAGAATTTTTTAGAATTTAACAATACTAATGATATATCAGAAATTTACATATGGGATGCCCTAAAAGCTTATCTATATGGTAGGATATTGAACTGGTTCAACAAAAAAAAAAGAAAGCTTGGGATAAAGAGCTGCAAGATATACAATGTAAATTAGACACTTTAAAACTTAGTAATATGGGTGATAAAGATATATCAGATAAAAGAAAAGAAATAAATATGTTAAATAATAAATATCTAGAAATATTAAAACATAAAACTATGATCAATATAGAAAAATTCAAGTTTATAAATTTGTCTTCTATTCCTAAATCCTTAAAAATTCTTGCTAATAAAATGAAAAGATTAAATAGATTTAATCATATTAATGAAATATTCTCCCCTAAAAAAGGAAAAATGGTATCGGAAATTCATAATATATTAACTGAATTTAGAGAGTTTTTATAAACATCAACCAAACTACTACTGGAATTAACTCTAAAGAGGAAATAAAAACATTTATTAATAAATACACTAAAACAAGACTTTCAGAGGAACAAGGGATTTCTATTGGTAAACAAATATCTTTCAAAGAACTTCAAACTCACATTACCAAATTAAAGCAAAATAAAGCACCAGGTAATGACGGCATCATTCCTGAAATTTACAAATTACTACCTATAAATGCTCTAAAATTGCTTTATAAAGTATTTAATCTTGTTCAGGACAAAAACATAATTCCACCTTCTTGGAAATACACTTTTATTTCTCCTATTTTAAAATCTAACAAAGATCCCTCTAAGTGTACCTCCTATAGACCCATCTCCCTATTAAACACTGATTACAAATTATTTACGTCCATTTATGCAGAAAGGCTTAAAACACTTTTACCCTAATTAGTTGATAGTGATCAAATGGGGTTTATAATGAAGAGAACTTCATATGATAACATTAAAAGAATATTAACTTTAATTGATTCGGTGAAAAATCTTAAAAGAAATGTAACCTTAGTTAGTTTAGATATAAATTCTGCTTTCGACTCAGTTACATGGGAATATTTGTTCACTCTACTAAAGGAATTAAATTTCCCCAATAATTTTATCAATCTTATCACTCTGTTATATGAAGGTAGCCAAGCTTATGTTAAAATTGGCACTAGTATATCTCAAAATATACCAATAGTAAAAGGTACTAAGCAAGGGTGTCCATTATCCCCTCTTTTATTTTCATTAGTTATGGAACCATGGGCAAATTTAATAAGACATGATACAGATATTGAAGGATACAAGTTAAACCCCACTATATCATCTGCAATACAATGTTTGCAGATGACATATTGATTACTCTTGGGAGTAGAAGGGAATCTATACAAAAACTTTTTAAAAACATGGAATATTTTTAAAAAAATTCCGGCCTTACTTTTAATAATAATAAAACACAAATTATTTTAACAGGTTCAAAAAAATACAATATACCTGATGAATATAATGAATATATAGCTCAGTCTCAACAAATAGCATATTTTGGTATAATTATTACTAACAATATTAAAGATACCATTCAAATAAATTATAATAAACGTCTATTACAGACAGAATATTTAATAAATAAATGGAACAAATTACCCTTTTCTATGGATGATAAACTTTTAATAATAAAGATGATCCTTCTCCCCAAAATCTTTTCTATAATTCAATCTTTATCTATGCCTCCTTCTTACCAAATAATTAAAAAATGTAATTCAATGATTCAGAAATTTTTGTGGTTCCCAAATAAGCCAAGGATTGCATTAACATACCATATGTATAATTGGAATAATGGGGTTATAGCCTTACCAAATTTAGAAATGTATTAAATTTCATCAGTATTCAATACAATCTCTCATCTCATTGATGTGGAATATACTGCTAAGTGGAAAGAGTTTATAGAGGTATTGTCACAAAATACCAAAGATATAAACAGTTCCTATAAGCTAAATATAATTAATAATCCATTTATTTGGAGGTTAAAAGATTATATTTCTGAATTTTCTTCTCTGAGTTTTAACTCTAAGTATATAGTTTTTCTTTTAAAATCATTTAAAAATGTTATATTTAAATATAATATATATATATAAGGATTGGCTTTTTTTACTCTTCCTTATAGCCTATACACACAGATCTATTTTCTCTTCAGATTATACAAAAATGTCTATATTTCAGCAAAAGCATTTACAATTTTAGCACCAAATGATGATAACTAATGAGATAAAATCCAATAGTTTACTCTTGGAAGAGTATAAACTTGATTCTTGTTTATGGTTAGAGCTTCAAGAAGCTAGACAATATGTATTAAATAAATTGGATTCTATGTCTCCTATAATTAGGAAAAAAATTCCCAAGCTAATACAATATATGATTTTATCAGTTTTTAATAAATCTCCTGCTACTAACAAGTTATCAAACATTTATAGGGCAATTAAATGTGATTTAGATACACATTCAGATAATTATTGGAAATATTTTTCTTTAATTAATAATAATCCCCCTTCTGAGAAATACAAATGTAATATTTTACAATCAGCAAGTATGACTACTTCTTCTTTAAAATGGAAATTATTCACATGGAGATTTTTAAATAGATAATTTATCACTCCTCATAATATAAGTATATTTTCTAAAAAGAATATAACATGTTGGAGATGTAATATTGAATTGAATGCTGACTGGTCTCATATGTTTTAGAATTGCATATATTTAAGAAATTTTTGGGATGATATCAATAATTTGTTGCAAACAATTTTTACTGATAATTTCTTTATATCTAAATCACTTGTTTTATTTCATACTCCTGTTCCTGTTTGTGTAAAAGAGAATAAGTACCCTTTGGTTTGGTCTATACTATCTATAGCTAGAAAAAACAATCACTAAGAACTGGAAATCTAGTACAGCACCTACATGTTTGGAATTTAAAAATATACTCCTTGAAATGTGTAATTTGGAAATGTTAACTATTAAATCTAGATAATCTAGGAATACTACATTATATAATTCATGGAATATCATCTATGAATTTCTAGAAAAATAGTTTAGTAATTTATGTAAACAGATGATTTTTATTAATCCTACAGCTACATTAAGAACATTTTTTTTGCATGATGAACCTCTTTGTACATAGTTTAGTTACATTGGTTTATATATTAGAAAGTTTTTTTTTTTTAATTTGTTTTTTAACTTTAAAGAAAAAATGTTATAATTTCATGGAATATTTGTTCATTTTAATAATTATTTAATAAAATTCTTTGAAAAAAAAAAGTTTTGATCTGTCAGTTACACTTGATGTAACTTTACTATTTACTGTGATACCAGATTTGGAAGGTATCAAAATGGTCAAAGCATTTTTGATTAGGAATAGTGGTTATGACATGCAATATACTGAATTTATTTGTTATCTTATAGAGCTTGTATTGGAACACAATGTGTTTGTTTTGACCGATCTTACTATCTACAGGTGTCTAGCATAGCTATGGTGACGTCATGTGCCAATAGCTACACCAACCTAGTTATGGCTGAATGGGAGAGTAATAACGTATTGAAATTAATGGGTCATCAGATTGTTTTTTTCTGACACTTTCTGGATGACCCTTTCCTACTATGAAGAGGTGGGATTGAACAACTTATTGAGTTGGTTGAGATTTTGAATCGTAGTAGTGAATTCTTGAAATTCTCTTTTAATTATTCAAGAGCACATATTGAATATCCTGATATACAGGTTATTAAGGGAAGTGATGGAAAAGTTTTTTTTAAGTTATTTAGGAAAGATTGCTATTTGCCATCTTATGTACATCGCAGTAGTTTGCACCCTAAACATCTGTTTTCCAGTGTTATTAAGAGGCAAATGAAGTGAACGTCTAGGCTTTCAGTTGATGTTAATGATTTTGAATTAAGTTTACAACAGAATAGTCATGGTTTTGTTAAACAGGGATGTGATGCCCCTGCCCTGGCCCAGTAATCAAGGAGTCTCAATCCTCACCACTAACACCAGTGAGGGGTGTGCACACTGGGAGGATGACAAGTACACACACAGTAAAGTACAATTTCCCTTAAGAGCACACAGAGAGCACAGTCAGTCTGGGGCTGGTTTCTCCCTCTCTCTCCAGATCTCCAATAAGACTCCCCACTGGCACAGCTATAGGGTTAAGATCTCTGCTGAGTGGTCAAGTCAAAACCTCCAGCACCCTCTCTGTCCAACTAGTGCTTCATGTCCCTGCACCCAAGTAGCTGACGCATACACACACACACACACACACACACACACACACACACACACACACACACACACACACTTTGAGATTTGATTTATATACAAACACACAGACATTCCTGGGGAAGGCTAGCACAGGTTCACTAGCTATGCGCCCTTCTGCCAAGACTATAAGGTAGTACCAGCTGCCACCATCCACCCTTTACCAGCTACTTTAAGGCCCTTCCCAACGGGTGACCAATTCTACTGTGTAATGTTACTATTCTCCAAATGGCAAGTGTGACTAAGACTTTAAGGCTATTAGAGTGGCCTATACAGTGTCACCAAATACATATGCAAGTGCTCTAGAAGCTTAAATATCTCTAAACAAACCAGCCACAATTAAAAGGTTTAAATATATTTAATAATAAATAATAAAAGCACAAGACAATACTCAGTAACTCAACACAGTGACAACAGAGTTCAGAATCACAAGAAATATTTTAAAACAATTGCAGGACAGTCTCGCATAAACACAGAAAACATCTAAACTAATCTTGCTATATTCCTATTGCTAAGAGAAATCACTGTAATCTAGTACTTACTATTAGCAAAGCAGAAGTGCTGGTGAGATGAAATTTCTAGATCCAAGACAAGATACAAAATGCACAGACTCTCTCTGAGAGAAAGTTCTTAAATTACTATCAAACATTTCTGCAGGGTTATCTCAGATTGCATTATTCTTTGTCACCTCTATCTTCAGTTTCCAGGCTAACAGAAACTTTAAAATTTAGCACTTCTGTGTCAGAAATACTTATCTTTTAGAAGTTTGCCTGGAACTGGAAGTCGTAAAACAGTTACATACTTTTACCTTTGAAACCTTAATTATTTATGTTTCCAGACAATAGAAAGAATTTCCAGCTGCAGACATTCTGTCTCCTAGCTGAGATAAACACCATTGTAAACAATTCACTTATTTTCTTAGAGTTTGCAAGTTAACTCTGTTATTTTCCAGTAGGGTACACTGCAGTCACATTCTTGAAGCTCAGCACATAGCATACAGTTTAACATAACATATAGTTTTCTTATATTTGTAAAACAATCTTATAAACCATATTAATATAAACAAATAACATAGAATTATTTACAAAATTCCAGCTAGCTGGGCCAACAGCCTTCACAGGAGATATAACAAATCCGAGATTGAGGGAGCCTGTATGTTGGTTAGGAGTAACAGAGATACTACTGGGAAACCTTATTTTCCTCTACTGTTAAGAGTAGGCAACACACGAATTCAATTAGAAGTACTTCTATCTTTTGTTTAACCTACAGTAGTGATGTTAATGAGGTAAGGGACATTGTTGTGTGTAATTGTTGTAGCTTAAAAACAGATGACAACATTGTTGGGTTAGTAGGCTCTAGAATTTTCTTCAATTATAAGAATAAAAAATTTCTCAAACAGTAGTTATGTTATCCTAGGGCCATAAGGGAGGTGGGAAACAATGATTTAGTAGGTATGAAGAAATGTAACACATGTGCCTTTTGCAACTATATAGATCAGTCCTTGTTTTTTTGTGCACTCTGACAGTGGAAGAACATTTTATAATAGAGCAGCAGCAGTCTGTAATACTAAATATAAAGTATATCTGGCTCATTGTGAAAAATGTGGAATGTTTTACATAGGAAAAACAAATAGGAGGTTGAGAGAACATATAAGGGCTTATATGTACTGTTAAACCAAAGTAAAGCAAACTGGTAATGGTTCCACACAATTTAATGTTAGCACTTTCGTACACAGATTTACATACACTTTTCAGACATTAATTACCTCCAAAATGCAATTGTTTTATAGTCCACTTAATTGATTAATTAACAAGTTAAATATATTAATTAATTATTTGAATTAATTATTTGAATCAGTCAGTAAATCTATCCCATGAATTTGTTTTATAGAAAATAATTAATCATGAACGAGATGCTTCTTAAATATGAAGTGAATTAGTAATGTATATATTAATAATGTATTAGTAAGTCGATAGGAATATAAGAGGAGGTCCTTGGGAGCTCAGGCTCAAAGAAAGGGAGCTAAAGTGGCAATTGTTGACAAATGCACAGGTTTTTCCAGGATTAAATGAGGCATGTTCTATCAAATGTCTTTTAAAATTAAGAGCATTGGAGAGATGATATTATGTTTATCAAGTTCTTTATTTATTTCAAATTGATGAATGTTAGAAATATCAAGTAGTCCGAATACGGATTTTTATTTATCATTTTTATTTTATTTTTTGTAGATGGTTTGGTTTTTATACATTACTAATTCACTTCATATTTAAGAAGCATCTCATTCATGATTAATTATTTTCTATAAAACGAATTCATGGGATGGATTTACTGACTGATTCAAATAATTAATTCAAATAATTAATTCATATATTTAACTTGTTAATTAATCAATTAAGTGGACTATAAAACAATTGCATTTTGGGAGTAATTAATGTCTGAAGAAGTGCATGCAAATCTGTATACGAAAGCGCTAACATTAAATTGTGTGGAAACATTACCGGTTTGCTTTACTTTGGTTTATTAGTTCAAGTTGTGTCTTTTTGACGGCTTATATGTACTGTATGAGGAAAGGTTTAGATTATAGTGCTTAGCTAAATATGTAAATTAAAAAGGAGAGGAACATAGATTGCTTTTTCAGGTTTTAGAGGTGGTGCAAGAGAATCTGAGGATGGGGGACTTGGTTAATGAAACTGAACATACCTAGCTACATTGGATGTTGAGGCTTAGAGCCCATAAAGGTTCCGGTCTAAATTACCTAATTTCTTTAAAACCAGAGCTGAAAAGTAGGAAGTTAAATAGATAAATTATATATTTTTTTTATTGAGTTTTGCAGTAACATTTGTGTTGCTTCCTAGTTACGTAGGGTGTTTTACCATGTGATCATATGACAATTTTAATGCTTTGAGATTGGTTGGTTGATTGATTGATTGAACACACTTGTATACACTATTTAATTAGTTTGTGTTTGTTCTTACTTGGTCTGAAGAAGCAATTTCTTATTGTGGAAGCGCTCACCGTTTTTATCAAATCTTCTTTTTAATACGCATTGTGTCCTATCCTTTGACAGTCCATCTGTGCGAGTCTGTTTGTGCTTGTATTTGGATTCATATTCACACACAGTTTATTACCTGAGGGGTGAGCTTTTGCTGATTGTTTAGTAAGGTAATAGCATTATTACCTGGAGGAATATAGAGTACTATAGTATAGTTGCTTATAATTATTTAGTTTAAGATATGAGATGAGAAGTTTGGTATTATAAAATTTGGGAATAGGTTTATTGTAGAGTAGGATTTCAAGATAGATAGCGTATAGTAAAGCTACTCCACCGCCTTTTTTTCAGTTCTATCAGCCATGATGATATTATAACCAAGGAGTAATATTTCAGAGTTAAGTACTTGGGGTTTTAGTCATGTTTCAGTTATGGCAAGAATATCTGGTGTATTGTGGGAGATCCAAGCATGGAGTTTTAAAATTTTTTATGGATGCCAGGAGCATTCAAGGAAATGAACTTAAGCTGCTTGGGTGAGTTTGAGATAGGTATGTAAGGATTTGATTATTTGACAATAGTGGTGTGGTCCCTGTTTTGGAAAAAGATGGGTGGGCTGAGTAGGAGGGGGTTTGGCTTGAGATGAGTTTTGGAGGCTACTTGGTAGTCAGTATGGGAGGAGGGGCCAGGATTTAAATAAATATCCCAACAGAGTGCTAAGAGAGAGAGAGAGAGAGAAATGGATATGTTTGGTAAGTGTGTTTTGGTTTAACTGTAGAAATTAATTTTATTTTGGTGTGGTAGGTGTGAGGGTTCAGTAATTTTAATTTGATATACAGATTGGGTGAGTCTTTATATATACAGTGGAAGGAATTACTTGTGAAGTGGTGAAGTGGAATGATTTGAATAGTGGGAGGTGGAGTGCATAGTGGGAGAAATGTGTACACGATTGAGTGATGTAAGTTGTAGGGTGACAAGGAAGCAGTAACATTTAAGAGAAGCATAGTATGTTGCTTTGTAGAGAGATATGTCAGAGAAAAAGGAGCTAGAACACAGGGGTATGAATATAGAATGAATAGAAGTAGGTAGCTGAGTGATGTGGATGGCGTAACTTGTGGTCACTGTGATTGGTAAATATAAGAGAGGAAAGAAAGTTAGTGTTTAAATGCAGACTGATGGTTTAGAAATTGTGTGTGTATTCTTGTGCCCAGGTTATGTCTATATTTATTTGTATGTGTTTAAGAGGGGTGGGAAGTAGGTGGAGTTCTGGGTGGAGAGTAGGTCCTATAAATGTAATACTGTGAGGGGTGGTTGGGGAATCAGTGGTGGGAAAGGACCATAGTAGGAAACAGCTCCAACACCAGCAGGAGGCATCTTATCTGTTATGCTGTCAGTGGAACAATGTTATGTAATAAGAACATTAGTCTCTGACACATGGTTTGAAAGCACATGGGAGATACTACTCTATACTGCAGTTACAGTCTAGCTTAGAAGGGGTAAAGTACTGCAAAACACTATAAACCTACAGGTGAGTTTTCCTCAGACAGTTACTTTCACAGTAAACAATCTGAGTGCTGGAAAGTTTGCAGACAGGAGTGGAACAAATTAAATTTGGCTGAGAGAGCAGCAGTAAGAGTATAACCAATTACCTGAAAGACAAGAAGGCCAGCCAGTAATACAATAAATATTGTTTAAGGTTGCAAGCATGGGTTCTGTTGTAAGACACTGATCTCACTACTATTATAATACATCAGACAATAACAAGCAGAACAGCTATCCACTATAAGCCTTTAAGTGGCCCTAAACAACATCACAATGACACACTCCGAGTTCCCGCAATAAATGTACCAGTGTGACTGAGCTAAGAACTCAGGATGTGTGAGCAGTAGTCAAGCTTCTTTTGTTTTTGTTTTTGTTAGCAGAAAGGGTGGTGTTTCAGAGTGGGAGTCTTGAATTTTAGTTGTGTGACTAAGTAAGAACTCAGGATGTGTGAACAGAAGTCAAATTTATTTTTTTGTTAGCAGAAAGGAGGGTGTTTCACAAGCAGAGTCTTGAATTTTATCTTACTTATAGAAGTGAGCAGAGCGTCCTGTAAAAGTGTGAAAAAAGCAGAGGGAAGAATGAATACTTGCCCAGGTTATTACAACATGGAATGTCTAAGTCCAGTCAGGAACAGTGGCAGAGTTCTTCTTTTGATTAATGAATATTAATTTAATTTTCAATGAACTAGTCATTAGTCCTAGTCTGAGACAATACTAATTGACCCTAATAAGTGGTTTGAACAAGAACACAATCGAATTAAACTATAGTTACAAAAACATATGACAATGGTTCATAATAGTGAATTTATAAATTTGTGTGAATTATATTAAAAACACTTAAATATAATTTTACTGGCTGACTTTAACTACCCCTGCACAGACTGGACTTTAAATACTAATTGCAATTCAATATCAGATTTTTCTGGATATGGCTAGCCCTAAATAATTTATTACAATTAGTCACAAGACTCACTAGAGGAAGTAACATATTAGACCTGGTTATTAGTAATGTAACTGCATCGATATCTGAACTGGAAATAGGTCCCCCCATTGTGTCACTTTGGTCATAATTCTTTGGCTTTCAACATTCATCTTGCTCACACATTGGAGTCTAATTTCTTAAAGAAATTTAATTGCAATATGATAAATACTGAAGTTTGAATACATCATTAAATTCTGTGGACTAGACTGTATTAAGCTGGATGGTGGGTACAGTATTTAAGAAGTTTTAATCTGAAATGGATAAAACTATTGCCTTTAATTCAGGAACTAAAGTTTCTTCTTTAAGATATTGGTGGGATAGTGGTTTACAGAAGCTGTACAAAAGAAAATGAAGACTGTACAAGAAGTGAAAAAAGAATATTACTTCATCATACAAAAGAAAACCTTAAAGTATATACTATTTAAAAATGATTAACCTGAAAAGAGACTAGTATATGAAGCCATTTTTCCTCTAATACTGTAGATAGGAAACAATTTTATAAGTACATTAGTTTGTGTTCAAAGAGGAGTAAGTTAATAACTTCCTGGAATATTGATGGCAACCTATTGAATGATCATAAACTTTTGGCAAATTTATTTAATTCATTGGTTCATAGGAGATTACTAAACTGATGGCTCAAGAACCCTTACAAGCCTAGCCATTTTTTACAGATTTTATCCAATTTTCTCTTCCTAAGGGAAAGATAACAAGGGTCACCAAGTGGGGTTTTGACAATTTTTTGCAGACTGCTTCTGTCCTAAGAACCAAAACATGTATACTGGTCTGTAAGGTAAGCACCTTAAAAACATTATGCCAACCCCCAGTTCCCAATTCCTATTTTATATGTCTCTAATACTGGATTAAATTCACTTGAGTGCCTTTCTCCTGACAACTACTATTGTCCTTATATTAACGCAGAACTTATTACATCTGCATTCGATTAAATAGTCAATAAGACATCTCTTAGACCAGATTATATTCCTGCAATAATGCTTATAAGAATTAAAAAGTTCTTATTACCTACCTTAAAATTATGTTTAATAAACTGTTTAAGTGTTGTGTTGTTCCTCTACTTTGGAAAAAAAAAACAATAATTTATCCAATATATAATAAGGGTAGTAATTTAGAAATTTCTAATTACAGACTCACTTACTTAACGTCAATATTATGAGAATGTTTTGAAAGATTCATGTGGTGACTATTGCTCATTTCCAATAATTATGATGGATTTTTGGGCTTACATCATGAATTTCATTCTGGAAAATCCACGTTTAACAATTTGGTGGAATTTTATAGCATAGTTACTGCAGCCTTAGACTTATCCTAACATATAGGGATAGTCCTCATTGACTTAACTAAGGCATTTGATACCATGATACCCTTTCAAACACTTCAGTTATTAATACTTTACATGAGTATAGATTTATCCCATTTTTAGCTTTTCCGTCGCCTAGATTTCCTTCCAATCAGCTCCCATGGATCCTCCCACTATTGTCTGTAACTGCCTTTGAATAACTGACCTGTTGAATGTAATGTATTAGAGCAAGAACACTCATTCATCTACCTACTTAACTGAAAAAAACTACTGGAAGCTTTAACAAGGTGTCTTTAGTCCTCCCACAGAGAGGGTATCAGATCCTATATCTGCTAGCTAAAGTGATTTTATCAGGACTTATCCTTTATACTCCATTTCTTATTTTTAAGTAACTGGGTTTTTAGCTGGTTATCTAATTTTTCTCTATGAAGGGGGACACATTCTGAATATTTTTTTAGTAACACAGCGGATCCTACATGGGTCAGTATTGGGTCAATTGCTGTTTAATTTGGTCTTTTTAACTTGTTCAACTAATAAGTGTTGTTGACTTACAAAATATGCTGACAGCTGCAAGATTGGTTTTATACTGGACTCGACTGGAAAAGCTGAAGTGATTCATTACTTAAATTTCTCCCAAACTGGGCAAATTTAGTGGGAGTACATCTTAATTGCCCAAAATATCAGGTAATGTAGTCCATAGGTAAACAAACAGCTACCCAAAAAAGTTGTTTCTAATGGCATTAAACCTGATGAAACTAAAAAATACACAGATTTAGGGAAATATATGACTTCTGATTTCTCTTTAAATAACCATGTTAATAAAATAGGAACAAAAACATTAAGAATAATTTGTGTTGTACTTAAATCAGCAATGTTGATGGATGAATCCAGTATTTGTGTGTGTGTGTGTGTGTGTGTGTGTGTGTATATATATATATATATATATATATATATATATATATATATATATATATGGCAATTCTTGCTTATAAAATCTTTAATGATGGGAATTCATAGCTCTCAACTGTACAGATTTTATCAGAGTGTCCAGATTTTGGCTTCATATTGTTGGTCCATTTTTCATAAAATTGTGGTTTTCTGGCAAATTAGTGGTAAATCATTAAAGATTGAAGTTAGAAAATAATGACAGACATTTGACTTTCAGACTTCATATCCTTCAGAAACTTCATGCTAATGCAAAACCTGTTATTTTATCAACTTTCTATGTTTGTAAGAGCAATATTTAAAAATTGTCTCTAATTTTGGGCCTTTGTCCCACTTTTATTTATGGCTTTGTCCAGATTTCTAGCAACATATCAATGTCTATTAATTGTCATAATCTTTGGAATGATAATATTAATTTCAACATAAAATGTAATAATAATATCAGGGGAATATTTAATGTTTAAATTTAATGTCATTCCAAGGATTTGAAATAAAATCCCAAATAATATTAGTCTATCCAGACCTATTGACTTATTTAAATTAATTTTTGATGATTGAATAGGTGATCCCACTTATGATATTGACTTTAGTAAAGCAGTGTTCTTTGATAGCTCTTGGGCCTGAATGCTGAAATAAACTATGAGAAATTATGAACTCCTTTCATCATCCAAACATCATTGCTTCTACTCCAGTCATATCACCTAACCTGAGCTATACCACTCTCTAATATTAGTAGCATTCTTCCTGTCCTTCATATGACAGGTTTTTTTGCAACAATCTTCACTACTCGCTCACATATGGTTTTGTTTACTATAACTTCTCCTTCCAGCTATTCACAACCTCCAACACCCTTCACTCTACTCAGCTATCACACTTAGCACACACTTAAAATTATCACAAAGACACCTCACTTTCTATATGAGATTTGTCTTAATTTTTGTAAATATATATATATATCTACGGGTCTACTTCATAGTATCGAATTACCGCTTCATCGAATCCCACATCATCAAGACTACATTGCCATAACTGCAGAACATTGAACACCTAGAACATCAAAAACTAACCCTTGGAAACAACCATTAACCCAACATTACAAAAAAAAAAAAAAGCAAATGAAACCCACCGATGTGGGGGGCTCCAGCCTACACCCCCCCCTTACTAAATATACCAACTCCAAGACTGCACTACAGTGGGGAAAGGGCAAAGTTCACCATGGTGGCCAAGTAGTTCTTTTCCCATGGAAAGTTTTTAATGTTCCAGTTGTTCACTGTTCTGCAGTTACAGCGATGTTGTCTCGATGATGTGGGCTTCGTTGAAGTGGTAATTCAATACTTTGAACTAGACCCATATATATATATATATATATATATATATATATATATATATATATATATATATATATATATATATATATATATATATATATATATATATATATATAGATAGAATAGATATAGATATATATATAGTATATATAATATATATATATATATATATATATATATATATATAAAATTGTAGATACTATTTACATGTTATTAGTTGATAATAGCATTTTATAAATGTGCATTTTTGTTATACTCATGCCGTTTTCATTAAATGCAATTCTGATTTACTTTCTATTCTTAGGCTGAGAGGGAAATTGGTCACTTGTGATCAGTGCTTTATTCAGATAAATAAATTTTAAATAAAATAAATGTGACAGCAGAGATGAAAGACCAGTGAGTATCTTCGGAACTGTATCTTGTTGTAGTCTTATAGAGACTGACTAGTTTACATATCATTAAACCACACCAGGGTGGATACAAAGTAAAGAAAAAAGCATATATCAGAGCCATGGTCACTATCCTGTCTTTACTGTGCTTCCTAGTACCTCTGCAAACTTGCCTTCCAGTGAACAATTACCATCAAGGATAGTCTGTTTTCTATACAAATAATTTGCCAATTAAACTATCTGACAATAAATACTCATCAAATCCCTCGTGGACCCCATGTGGGTAGAATGAAAACGATAAGCTACAGGGTTATCTGTTTTTTGTTGTGTGGAAGGTGGAAAGTATGTGATAAAGTTAAGAATATTTCTGAGAAGAGGATAAACATTAGTTACACCATTGCTTAATAAGAGGTGTTGCATATCCCTCCTTAGACTGCTTTGGCCTATTATCAGTAAAAGAGATTTGTTGGTGTTATTTAAATCTGGTGCTTAAACATATGAGGTAATTGTGTATCTATGGCCCTATTTCAGAGTTGTGGCAGTACTACAAAGCCAGGAAGGAAGTTGTGGGGAACTGTAGAATGCTGCCACCCTTCCTTGAGTATTTTGTGTGTGTGTGTGTGTGTGTGTGTGTGTGTGTGTGTGTGTGTGTGTGTGTGTGTGTGTGTGTGTGACAGAGAGAGAGAGAGAGACTTAAAATATTAATTTCTGCCAGATGTACTTATTACGGCTAAAGGGTCACTGGAAGAAATTGATTCACAGACATATCTTTGAGAAAGGGGCCTGGAGAAACGAAGCCAAAGAGATATCTCTGTTAGTTGCCTGTGTGCAGTCTAGGCTGGTTGTGAATGTCTAAGCTCATACCCAGGGCATCAGAACATGTTCTTTTTATGGAATTTGGACCACATTGTATTTTGTGAATCAATTATTAAAATAGATGCTTGTGTACTTTCTCATTGTTATTTCACCCTGGGATGGCAGTGGTGGGATTAAAACCCCATCATTGTCAGCCATCTTGGCATCACAGTTGGTGTCATCCTGCCATCAGGGCGCCACACTGGTGATAGTGGTGTCATCTCCCCATCACAGCAAAGATCAGTGTTGAAGATAGTGAAACTGAAATGATTCATTCTAAAATTGTTTACTTACCAAAGGTGTGTGTGTGTGTGTGTGTGTGTGTGTGTGTGTGTGTGTGTGTGTGTGTGTGTGTGTGTGTGTGTGTGTGTGTGCATGTGTGCGTGTGTGGGTGCGTGTTTGTGTGTCTGTGTCTGTGTGTGTGCATGTGTGGGTGCATGTTTGTGTGTGTGTGTGTGTGTGTGTGTGTGTGTGTGTGTGTGTGTGTGTGTGTGTGTGTGTGTGTGTGTGTGTGTGTGTGTGTGTATTCTCAAATTCTCACAGCCAGAAGTTAAGACATATAGAGGTTTGGCTATGTGCAGCAGTTATTTTATTTTGTAGACATCTTTGTTTAGGAAAGGGCAGAAAATGAGTTTTTTCAACAACTCTGCTAAAATATCAATAGCAAAGCAAAAGGGATACAAGCAGGTTAATATTTACAGAGAGGAGATGTTTGTAGCCTTGTGGAAAGAATGTGCAGGAGGAAGATGAAGGACAGTCAGATTCAACCCTAGAGGACTTCAAAGCCCTACTGAATTTAGAGAAACTGATACTTGAAATGAAGGATATGAAATTCAAACCAGCTGAGAGAAGGCAACTACAGATGGAGCAGAGAGAGAAAGAATGCACAAGCAGAGGACAGAGAAAAGCAATTCCAGAATGAAAAAGAAAATCATTATTCTGTGCCAGAGACATGTGAATCATAGAAGAGGAAAAATTACACCCAAGAAATTCATATCAGTACAAAACTTTTTTCCTCGATACAAAGAGGGATATGATAGCTTTATAAGGGCCTTTGAAAAGATGTGTAAGCAGTGGGTGAGTTTTGCTAAATTCCTAGCTCATGGTTAAAGCAATACAAGCAGTTTCTAAACTCAGTGATATTGACTGATTGAATTATGCCAGAGTTAAAGAATGTTTGCCTGCTTGTTATAAATTAACACCAGAGTTGTACAGAATGTTTAGAAAATATGAAAGAAAAGCAGATGAAAGTTTGACTGAATATATTGCAGAAATTAAAACTTTTTTTTTTAGATGCATGCATGGATGTAAGGTCACTGTATATGAAATGCTTGTAGATCATTTCGTCAGGCAACAACCTTTTATTACTATTCCTGAAGACATGAGGAATTGATTGGAAGACAAGGAGTATAATACTGATGAGCAGACGGGGAGAACAGGGGATCTTTACCTAGCTAGCAGGTTGCCACTGGATAGGAGAAGGAAACCCACCACTGTATATAGGTATAATGGAAGAGTGAATAACGTGGATCCTAGCAGGGTACACAGAAAAAGTGAGAAATCCCAAATTTAGATAAATGCCCAGGTTTATGGATTAAATGTTTTATATTCTTGCTGTCCACTGAGGCAGGGAATGAACAAAGGTTTCAGGAAGCATGAAGGAAGAGTAGTATCATGACAATTATGGGTTGTTTGCAGACAACAGTTCTACCTATTTATCAAAAAAGTCTGTATGCTATCCTGATACAAAGAAAGAGGCCATTGCCAAATGGGACACGTCTTCAGTCATAACTATAGGAAAACATGAAGTGGTCAGGCAGGAGAGCTACTTGTCTGGGCAGTCTATTCCAATTACTGCTTTAGGTGAAAAACCTTTTCAGGTACCTTTGAACAGAATCTATCTGGACTGGGAAGGAAGACAAGGTATTGCTGATGCCTTGTGGGGAATGACTTTGATGTTGCAGTACTTTGTGTGCATTCTGGTCCATGCAGCTAGGCATGTAGACAGACTCATGGGGATGACAATAGGGAAGACTCAGCTGAGGCCCACACTTCCATCTGGGGCTCATAGCATAGCTACCTCAGAAGGGAAGCTGGTCAGTGGCAGCAAACCAGGACTTGAGCCACAGCAGCTGAAAGGTACTGGGTTTCCCTTTCAATGTAATACTTCTAGGGTAGAGGTAAATAACAATAGTCAGACAGAACTTGAGGCACTACTGACAGATGGTACTAGACTTCATTTGGAAGGGAAGATGGAGAGGGTCAGTAAGGTGGAGCTAAGCATGCTCAGCTCTCAGATCATACTTTACAGGACTTGACAGAGGTAGCCAAGGATGCTCCAGATACTCACTGGTAGACAGAATGCTGACAGGCAGAGATACCATCTTTATGTCAGACACATTGATATATTTGTGCTCACACTGTGAGGTAAAGCACCGAAAGACCACTTAATGTCCACCAGTAAATAGCCTGGTAGAGAGGTGTAACTCCACATTGAAGACCATGTTGAGAACATTTGCAGACCAGTTCAAGAGGAAGTAGGACAAGTATCTGTCCCAGCTTCTATTTGGATATGGGGAGGTGAGTATGTTAATCCTTTGACCTATTGTATGGTAACAGGGTAAGGGTCCCTTGGACTTAATTCAGGATGAATGGGAAGGAGAGTGTGATTCCTTCAAGGGGTCTGTTGCAGACTGTGAAAAACTGAAGGATGCCAGCCTGGCTAGATAGAAATTTGTAAATAATTCTATGTCCTTCTAAATATTAATATGATCCACAGGCTTGTGTAACAAATGTAAAGAAAACTGTGTATGTTCTGAGCTTCAAAAATGGAACCACAGTGCACCCTGCTGGAAGAAAGCTGACAAGTAAAGCATTTTATGACTGCTTGATCTCAAGCTCGGAGACAAGATGTCTGGGTTAGGAAATTCTTTCTATTGTTCTAAGACATAGATAATTACTAGGTTTCACGTTTAAAAGTGGCTTTTATTGCTGTGGTTTCCTGGCAGGTGCAGCTTACAAAGAAATGTAAATTTTGAGTTTCTGTTAAGCCTGGGAACTAAAGGAGAAGTGACAAAAATTATGTAATCTGAGATGAGTCAGCAGTACTGTGTATCATCAATTTAAGACTTTCTCAGAGAGAAAGATTGAGCATTTTGTATCTTGATATGGATCTGACAACAACTCACTAGGCACTTGCATTGCTCTGTAAGTAAAGTTATTTAGAACTTAGTATTTATCTTAGAGATAGATAGAATATAGCCAGATTAGTCTAGCTGTTTTTTATATTTATGTCTGACTATCCTACAGCATTGTTTTAAAGCATTTTCCCATGATTTCTGAACTCTGTAATGTCATTGTGTTAATAATTATTGTCTTGTGTTTTTATTATTTATTATTAAATATTTTTAAACCTTTCACCTGTGGCTGTTTTGTGTCAAGATAATTTAAGCTCTAGAGTACTTGCATGTATTTGGTGATACTGTACAAAGCCATTCCAATAGCCTTGCTGTTCGTCACTCTTACTAATTGGATAATAATATTGCACAGTAAAATTGGACACCCTTTGGTAAGGGCCTTTATTAGTAGCTGATAAATAGTGGTTGGTGGCAGTGATTTCTACCTTATAGTCTGAAGAGAAGGGGGCATAGCTGGAGAACCTGTGCCACCCTTCCACAGGAGTGTCTGTTTGTATATAACTCATATCTCAAAGTGTGCATGTGTCAGCTACTTGGGCAGGAACACAAATCACTGGTTGGACAGAGAGGGTGCTGGAGGTTTTGTCTTGAACACTAGGCTGAGATCTGTACCCTATAGCCGTGCCAGTGTGGAGTCTTACTGGGAATCTGGAGAGAAAGGAAGAAACCAGCCCCAGACAGACTTGATTTCTGTGTGCTCTTATGGGAAATTGTACTTTACTGTGTGTGTGTACTTGGTTATCCTCCCAATGTGGACATCCCCTCACTTGTGCTAGTGTTGAGGATTGAGGCTCCTTGATTACTGGGCCAGTGTACAGGCTTCACACAGACTATGTCCTAAACCTCAGGACCAGGCTTAAAGAGCTCATGGAGATGGCTCAGGTGCAGCTGGCACAGGTACAACAGCAGCAAAAAATCTGGCATAACAGACCAGCCATAGTCAGACAGTATTCTGTATGGGAAACAGATGATGATACTGTGAGACACAACAAGTTGTATTCAGCCTGGGAGGGCTGTTTTACCATAGTAAAAAGGGTAAATGATCTCAACTACATGGTAATCAGACAGGAAGTATAACCACAAGCTCTAACATGTTGATATGATAAAACCCTATCATGATAGAGGAGCCCTGGTACTTAGGGTCTACATTGAGTTGCAGGAGGAGCTGGGGTGGATCTGGACATAGATCCCCTCAGTGCTGCTCAGTCTGACACCTCAGAAGATGAGCTGTCTTTCTCCCTACAACTAACCCCTAGCCAGGCTTAGGAAATCTGTGCAGTTTTACAGCAATTTGGAGATATGTGTATCCACGTGGTGGAGCACCAAATAGACACAGGACCCCAATGGTCCCTTCCAGATTGTATGAAATAGTTAGACAAATTATGAAAAAGAAACTGAAAAACATGTTAGAAATGAGAGAACTCCAGGAGTCTAACACTCCCTGAGCTTCACCAGTCGTGCTGGTTCCAAAGAAAGATAACAGCATCTGGCTTTGTGTGGACTACTCGAATGTGAAGAGTGAAACAGTGTCAGATGCTTCTAATAAGTATCTGACATCTATTAACTTCATCCAGGATTACAGACAGGTGCCCTTGACCCTGTAGCCATGGACAGGCCAGCACTTGTTCTAGCCAGTCCTGATTATTGTTACAAATTCATTGCACAAGTAGATGCTTCTAACTCTGGGGCAGATTTCCTTGATAAGAAAAAATACACTGTTGTGTACTTGAGTCGTAGACTTCAACTCAAGCAGGAGTCTTATAATACAGCCATAGAGAAGCAGTGCCTGGGTATAGTCTGGGCTTTGCAAAAGTCACAACCATACTTGTATGACAGAAAGTTATTTTTTCCCCAAATTCCTCTCTCATGAGAAAACAAAATTTAAAGTTCTCTCTCTTGATAATTCAACCATTGAAGTCACTTCTCATAGCAAACCATTAGGGGTGATAGTTGACGATAATCTTACATTCAACCTGCATATGCAAAACTGCATAATAGGTTCATAGGTGTTTACTAGGCTAACAACCACAATGGCCTTTTTAAGCCTAGCCATGCATCCCAAATCTCTGGCAAGTTCTGATACCCTTGATAAGTGTAAGCATGAGCCTGGGAGATGAACCATTTACAGGTTACCTGTGTCCATTAGAGACATAGGTGCCAAATCAGGGATGAATTTCTGGTTTCCCATCCAATTGTCCGAGTTGCACTTGAATTGGGTTAGGGAAGAACTCTGCTTCCCATGGATGGGAAGCCTGTGTCATAGATGGAGTAGTCTCTGGGATACATACCTATCTCTCCAGCAGATCCTATTAATATCACAGGCAAGATTTAAGTCTTTAGAACTGCTAACTCTGGTGCTGTTTGTCTTGTGGATATGCGGGAAGTCCATCAGAGTGGAGTTTGACAATGCCCTGTATGCCAGGCATAGATCTCCTCTCAAAAGCCTGTAGGAGGCAGAATACAGGGATAGGGCCTTGAGGCACTCTGCATAGGACATTTTACTTACGCTCTGTATTCTTTCAGTGAGGAACCTCTGTGGACATTCCAATTGTTGGATATGCCTGGATAGGTACATACCAAAGGGGGCACTGTACTCAATTATAGGTCTGATGAATGCCAAATACAGTGGAACAATGACTTCCTTGGCCATACCTATGTTTATAAGTTGCGCAACATAGAATGATTTCCTCACCATTCTAGACATATGATGGTCAAAGGCTAGATTACTCTCTATGTGTGTCCCTTAGTCCCTGACTACTGAGTCAGCTCTAAGGGGTGTGTTGTCAATATGATAGTTAACAGGAGTGGATGACTTCCCAAAGGATACTGTTATGCATTTTTTGGCATTTAGTTTTAGTCCATAGCTCTGACACCAATTGTTTGTCTGTGTCAACCCCTCCTGAAGAAAATCTGTGTCAGTGTGAGATTCAATGACAGCTCCTAATTTGCAATCATTTGCAAACTTAGTCAGCCAGAGATCATTGACATTGGCCTTGACCTCTGAGAAGTAAATGCCAAAAAGGAGCAGTCCAAGGACTGATCCTTGAGGGACTCCACTTGTGACTAGCCTCTTTGTAGGGGTAGACTCCCCAATTCTAACTTCCTGGGTCCTGTCTGTGAGCCAGTTGGCTATCCACCGGGTGACATAGAAATGGTTTTGAAATATGGGAGGAAAAACTTATCAAAAACTAGAGATGCTTTACAGATCCAAAAACGTTCTCACAGATGCAACTAAAACTGCATTTGCCACTACTTATCTTCTCCCTGCTCTTCTTTATGGCTCTGTCATTTCTACTAACCTCCAGGCACAAAAAATGAAAACGTGAACACTGCTATAACAAAGTAGCTAAATTTACAGTACATACCCTGTTCAGAACCTATCACTGTATAGCACTGAAAAGCCTTGATTAGAACTACCACATTAACTAATATATACACAACTTCTTACCACCTATAAAATTATCCAGCATCCCCTGCCAGCACTAAAAACATTCTGCACAACTATGTTCCCATTCCATCATTGCGATCCAGGGACCAAAAACTCTTGTCTGTCTACAAGCCTAACAAATCTGCTGGGCATTGTCTGTACTTGTACCAGGTTGCTAAGGCCTGGAACTCCTTACCTGTATCCATCAGGTCTATAGCCTCCCTCCCATATTTCAAAACCACTCTGAAAGATTTTCTAGCTAAAATATGGCTCTATTCTTGCTCAAAACCAGGATAACCTATAGTGGATATAAAAAGTGTGCACATCCCTGTTAAAATGCCAGGTTTTTGTGATATAAAAAAAATGAGACCACAGTAAATCATTTCAAAACTTTTCCCACCTTTAATGTCACCTATAACCTGTACAATTCAATTGAAAAACAAACAAATCTGTTAGGGGGAAAAATATAAAAAATAAAAAAGTACACTAAGCTGGTTACATAAGTGTGCACACTCAAACTAATACTTTGTTGAAGCACCTTTTGATTTAATTACAGGATTCAGTCTTCTTGGGTAGGAGTCTATCAGCATGGCACATCTTGACTTGCCAGTATTTGCCCACTCTTCCTTGCAAAAGTGCTCCAAATCTGTCAGATTGTGAGGGCATTTCTTGTGCACAGCCCTCTTCAGGTCACCCCACAGATTTTCTATTGGATTTAGGTCTGGGCTTTGGCTGGCCCATTCCAAAACTTTAATTTTCTTCTGGTGAAGCCATGCTTTTGTTGATTTGGATGTATGCTTGGGGTCACTGTCATGTTGAAAGGTGAAATTCCTCTTCATCTTCAGCTTTCTAGCAGATGCTTGAAGGTTTAGGGCCAAAAGTGACTGGTATTTCGAACTACCCATAATTCCTTCCACCTTGACTAAAGCCCCAGTTCCAGCTGAAGAAAAGCAACACCAATTCATGATGCTGCCACCACCATGCTTCACCATGGGGATGGTGTTCTTTTGGTGATGCAAAGTGTTGTTTTTGTGCCAAACCTACCTTTTGGAATTGTGACCAAAAAGTTCAACCATAGTCTCATCAGACCATAACACATTTTCCTACATGCTTTTGGGAGATTTGATGTATTGTTTTGTAAATTTTAGGTGGGCCTGGATGTTTTTCTATTTAAGAAAAGGCTTCCATCTTGCACCCTACCCCATAACCCAGAGAATATGGAAGATTGTTGTCACATGTAGTGCACAACCAGTACTTGCCAGAAATTCCTGCAGTTCCTTTAGTGTTGCTGTAGGTCTCTTGGCAGCCTCCCTGACCAGTTTTTGTCTTGTCTTTTCATCAATTTTGGAGGGACATCTAGTTCTTTGCAACTTTACTGTTGTCCCATATTTTCTCCACTTTTTGATGACTGTCTTCACTGCGTTCCATGCTGTGTAAATTTTTCTGTACCCTTCTCCTGACTGATACCTTTCAACTATGAGATCCCTTTGATGCTTTGTAAGCTCTCTGCGAAGCATGGCTTTTACTCTAGCAGGCAACTGAGTAAATGTCAGGAAAATCGTACTAAAACAGCTGAACTTTATTTGGGGTTAATCAGAGTCTCTTTAATTGATGGCAGGCATGCACCAAGAAGACTGAATGCTGTAATTAAATCAAAAGGTGCTTCAACAAAGTATTCATTTAAGGGTGTGCACACTTATACAACCTGCTTATTGTACTTTTTTTATTTTTTATATTTTTCCCCTAACGAATTTATTTGTTTTTCAATTGAATTGTACAAGTTATAGGTCACATTAAAGGGGGGGGGGGAGTTTTGAAATGATTTATGGTGTTCTCATTTTATATTACAAAAACCTGGCATTTTAACAGGGGTGTGTGCACTTTTTATATCCACTATATATCCTTAAATATGAACAAGTATCTTTACATTCCTTATCCTTCCTTACTGCCCCTTCTTCATTTACTTCCTTACTGCTATCTAATTCTCTTCCCTGACTTTCTCTCTAAATTTAACATAAGCATGTTTTCCCTCACCTCATATTGGAATTCCTGTTTGTATTAGACAAACTTACCTTTAATTTCTCTACAAACTGACTAAAAATTTCTCTAAGTATTAAAAGGTTGTCATATACCTTGTATTGATTCTTAACCAATGTTTTTATGTTATGTTTAATTTGTTATAATTATTCAAACTGCAGATGTTTTTGTTTTATGTTTGAAGACTGTAAAATTATTATTGTTAAAATGTTTTGTAATAAGTTGGAGCTTTTCTCCCCGGGCCTCCTCTCTTCTACCCCGCCAGACTTTCCCAGTAATCAAACGTCAATAAATAAATAGATAGATAGATAAATAGATAAATAAATAAATAAATAAATAAAGTTCACAGTGACTATAGACCATAACCCTTTAAAATAACTATATAGAGCAAGTGGACAGAATGTAAAGGTTTTTTAAATGGAGTCTTGCCTTACGGATCTATAGCATGACTATTCAGTAAAGGAAGGGATAGTGCTAATATTAAGTGTATTTAGAAAATGTGGGAAGACAAACCCACACAAATCCATGCTTTTGCCAGATATCTAATGTTCTCTGTACTACCCGCTACATTAAACACACATTCGTAGCACAATCTTAATATGTAATCTGCACCCCGTGCCTAGGCAGCCTTTCCATTTTTCGCCAATATAGAAGATTATTCTTCTGTATGGCGGATGAGATGTAAAATAAAATCTACAATTCAGTATTATGCTTACAACCCACATTTTGCTATGCAGATCAGTTATATGTGTCTCTGAAGAATGGACAGATGCTTACAATACAGCACAAGTGCCCTTACTCTGGCCTCTACTTTCTACAGACTAAAAAAGTCAGGATGGCGTCTCTGCAGGTCCAAATAGAGGTGTCTACACTAGTAATGGGAATAGTTCTTCAAGTCAGAGAAAGACAGATACATGTTTTAATTTCTTGATTTGATTTTAAATTAACTTTAAATGTCTGTATACACTTTAGTTAAAGTCTTTAAGACTATAATAGGGATTCCAGTACATAGTTCACTGCATTTTACTAGTTTAAGTGGTCTGACTGTTAGCATTAAGCCCTGGTTTAATTCTTGTGTGCTGAGTGTATGTCACGCTAGTCCAGCACTTTCCTTTACATTGGGGCAGTTTCAGGCCAAACAACTCAGAGCTAAAGGTCTGTGAATTCCAAAGTTGCTGTTTGCTGTGACTTTTTTAAATTACTGTTGTACTGTAATAGTTCTACAAGCCAGAGAAAGACAAATAAGTGCCTTCATTTCTTGATTTGATTTTAAATTCATTTAAACAGTCAGTGTGCACTTTAGCTAAGGTCTTAAACCTATATTAGTGGTTATAGTATATAGTTGCACTGCATTTTTGCTGTTTTAAGTGATCTGTTATTATTAAACCCTGGTGTGTACCGAGTGTATGACAGGCTAGTTCAGGACTTGTCATCGTATTGGGACAGATCCACGACCATCAGCTCAGAGCTAAGTGAATGAATTCCAAATTTGCTGCTTACTGTGATTTTTTTTTTATTTATTTAAATTATTGTTGCAGTGTAATAGTTCTACACACTACAGAAAGACAGATAAGTGCTTAAACCCAGTGGATCTGTTGTTTCCTGCCCCTTATGTTAATTTGACAACATAAGTCCCTCCCTCTTCCTGTTTATTGGTTGTTGACAATAAGCACATTAAGTATAATTTGCAAAGTCTCCCCCCTTAAAACTACTCATCACGCCAAAAGACCTTTGATAACATTTCTTAACACTGAGTGTACTGATAGTGCATGCACTGATTTTAGTATCAAATTAGTGATTTTTCTTTACTATAATTAGTTTATTGATTCTTGCTGGTGACAGAAGAAGGTTTCCAGGCCAGATGTTTTGTATTGAAATTTAAGTACTCAGTAGCAAGTCTACCCTAACATTATTCTAAAGATGAACTCCAAGAAGTTATAGTTACCTCTGCCCTCAGAGTAATTTTTATCAGTATCATAGACCAGCAATTCCCGGTGATAATAGAGAACACTGGACCACACCAATGTTTTTATGTAGTTCTCACAACTTTACAGCAGTTGCAAAACATCTAGGAGCTGCTGCATATATCATCTCTGCTACAGCTCTCAACTTCTTTGCTCAATAAACAGGAGCAAAGCTAAAAATAATGGGTAGAAAACTTGTTATTGTTATTCATACCTCTCAGGCATACCTCTCAACTGTACAGATTTTCATAGACAGTCCAGATTTTTGCCTCATATTTTTGGTCTGTTTCTCATAAAATTGTGGGTTGAAATCAGAAAATAATGAAAGACATTTGAGTTTCAGACTTAATACCCTTTGGAAAATTTATGCTAATGCAAAACTTTTTATTCTATTAACCTTCTATGTTTGTACGAGCAATATTTAAAAAGTGTCCCTATTTTTGGGCCTTTGTCCTCACATTATTTATGACTTTGTCCAGATTTCTTGCTCTAAGATTTGTGTTCAGTAACAGAGTTGTTTAACTGGTTGTGACTGATTCAACAACTATCTGGACATACAAAGTTGATATAAGTATACTTTTTGCACTTGTTCTGTTTCAGTAATAGTTAAAACTGTACTGCATTTATTTATTTGTTTCATTGAATATTAATTGAATATTGGTCTCACTCTCTCTCTCTCTCTCCAGTTTGTTTCTTAGGGCTAGGTCAGCACTAGTGGGGGTTGTTTCCATTCTGTGGAGTTCTGTGTTTATCTGATTGCCTGGGGCTCTAGGGCTCTATCTTTTGTTTTATACTACTGGTATAGTTATGTTTCGATGTATTTGTGCTCAGTTGCAGAGCTGTTTAACTGGCTGTGACTGATTTGACAACCATCTGGACATACACAACTCATATAAGTATACTTTTTGCACTTTTGCACTTGTTCTGTTTCAGTGACAGTTAAAACTGTACTGCATTTATTTGTTTCATTGAATATTGGTGGTCTTTCTCTCTCTGCAGTTTGTTGTTCTCACCCTCCTGCTCAAGTGTTGTTGTATTCTTAAACTCAGTGGCTTTGGAATTGCCCGCCCCTGCTGTAAATTTGTCTTTTGACACTCCTCCCAGCCCCATCTCATTTGCTCACTCAACTGAGTACAGTGAGATAATTTGGGATGGAATAGTCACTCCCTTGCTTATTTGATTTTGGACACTCCTACCAGCCCATCTCATCAGCTCTGTCTACTGTGTACAGAGAGAGCATTTGGGAAGAACAAACCCCTTAGTTTCTTAATCTTGAATTATCTTCGGTTTCCTCCCTCTCCACTTAAAAAATGTACACTTTATTTAGCTGCTCTTACTGTAACTGACTTCTACCTAGGCTGTACTCTAGCCTTGTTTCAGAACTATCTCATTGATCAGCAACAAGCGGTATGGTGGAACAAAGCTATTTCTCCCTTACTACCAGTGACTATGGGCATGCCTCAAGGGTCTATTCTCAGCCCCCTCCTTTCTAACCTGTTTACAAATAATCAACTCTAGCCACCCCTTATACAGTATGCAGACGACACCACTGTCATATGTTCTGCCCCAACTCTACCTGAACTACAGAACCTACCCAAACATCCTTCAATGCTATTGAATCATGGTTGACAGATGCCCAATTAATCTTGAGCCCAAATAAAACTAAACTCATGCTCTTCCACTCCACTCATTTCAAAACCCAATCCACTTACTTCAACATCACATCCAGTAATAAGACTTTGATTGAACCAGTACCATCCACCCAACTTCTCAGTGTTTTTATTAATCAAAAGCTGAAGTTCGACTTACACATTGCCCAGACTGTAAAAAAAGCACACAAGAAAATAGGTACCTTATACAGATGCAAAAACTACCTAACCACAAACTCCAGAATAACCACAGCCAGAACTCATCTTTTGACAACTTTACTATACGCCTCACCCAACCTTACCAACCTCTCCAAATCAGACCTAAGCAAGCTAGATGCCTGCTATAATAGGATAGCTAAATTTGCCACTAACTGTCCTCCTAGAACCCATCATTGTAAGGCCCTAAGACAACTATCTTGGTTAGAACTACCCCACCAACTCATTCTCACGCAATTCTCTACTGCCCACCAAATGTACTATAAACCCAATAAAACACCAGCTCTACAAGGCCTACACAATCCCCATATAAGTACCCGTCCACTAAGATCCACTAATAAAGCTCTAATTGAAGTAACCAGGAGTAAAAATAGCTCAGGTGAATATCTATACCCCTACTACATTGCTAAACTGTGGAATGCCTTACCACTTGAAATTAGAACTATAACTAACTTAAAAAAACTTCAAGCATCACATTAAAGCCCACCTCACCAATTCCTGGACTTGTACATGTACTGGGCATGGGTAGCCAAAACCAGGGAACTAGCTGATTTTAAAATTTTTATTGCATGTGTAATGAGCATTGAATTTAAGTCATATGACTACCGTATGTTGTTTTTTTTTTCTTTCTCACTGTTAATATCTATCAGATTTTAAGTCTTTAGTTTGCTTTGCTACCTGTATATAAGACTAAGTATCATAATTGCTCTCTCATTATATACAATGTCACTACCTGCTACTACTGTAAGAACTGTCTTCTAGAAGCATTGTTGTACAAGATTATTCATCTTGTTTATCACTTGACCTATTTATTCTGTTCTAGTCTTTTTACCATTATGAATGTCTGTTACGATTTCTTTCTTTATGGTATTATACAATTTTCTTTCTACTAACAAATAGTGTACTAACAATGGAGCTTTTCTCCCCAGGCCTCGGCTGAAAAAGTGTTTTATGCCCAGTCGGACTCTCCTGGTAAACAAATGTAAAATAAATAAATAAATACTTTATTACCTTATTTTGCTTTGTTGTGTGCTCTTTGGTGTTCAAGTGCTCTTATTCTTCTGTACTTATTACTGCTTGTTAGTAGCCTGATTAAATTTATCTGCTATTCTAAGCATCTTAATTTTGATTTTAGCACTTGTGCTTCAGGAAAGTTATTTTACATTTTAGAAGGTTTTTGTGGTCTACAATCTTGTGGACAAACCCTTATTAAAACCCTCTCTCCATAAGCCGCCAAGTATTCAGAACACTATATCTGGACGATTCCCATCAGTTTCTCCTGCCAGCCTGGTTGACATGGGCATACTGAGACAGTGTAGCAACTGCCTCATGTTCACTGACAGCCCTCTTCTCCTAGCACATAATTCTTCTACTTGTGAGAAGTGCATCTACATCAGCAACCTGGAATCCATACTCTCTTGCGCCACAGTCAGTATTCCTGACAAAGAGGTGATAGCCAGCACAAACACCACACCACCCACATCACATAGCCAAGCACAACACACAGCCACCTTTGTATAGGTCTTCAATAAAAACTTACCTAAACAACAGAGACCTCCAAAACACACTCACAAACATTCCACACACAACACCAAACACATCACACACAGCAGACAACACACCACTGTCTCACAAACACAGCCCATAAGGCATGACAATAAACCAAACATACTAGTCATTGGTGACTCAGGTGTGAGACACACCAATGTCCCCCTCACCAGGCTCAACAAGGAGAAGGTCATGGTCAGTTGTCTGTCTGGAGCCAGAATCAGCCACATCACGCACTCACTTAAGTCTTTCCACAAAAGCTACAAGTATGACGCTGTCATTGTCCATGTTGGTGTGAATGACATGGGATGTACCTCCCTGGACTATATGAAGAGAGACATGATTGAGCTCTCAGGGTATGTGTTTCTGGCAGGTATGACCCTAGCCCTAAGCAGCATCCTACCTTCACCAAGAATGATACCACAATACAAACAAAAAATAATTGACTTCAACAACTGCCTTAAATTCTGGTATCTTTCCAAGGGGATCCAGTATATGTCTGCCTGGGAAGACATGGTTGACAAGCCTTGATGCTGTGTCAGAGATGGTCTCCACCTGTCATCTCTGGCATTCCAGATCCTGGCCAAGGCTCCTGCCTCCCCATTGTGCCTTTTTTAGGCTATGTCCCAAAGACAAATCTTCCAACATAAAAGATCTGTCAAAAAGCAAATTGAAAGTCATTCTGCTTAACGCTAGGAGCCTTAACCTGAAAATGCACTCTCTGGAGGCTGTCATCATACTGGAAGATGCCGATGTCTTTGTGGCCACAGAAACTTGGTTCAGGGCTGTTGGGAGCACCCCTACCTTACCAGGCTATACCTCATTCCACACCTTCCAACCCCAAAATAAAGTTGGGAAGACTAAGGGTGGTAGAGTCTCTGTCTTCAATAAGGACAGACACACCTCCAGACTGGTTTACAAACATGATGCACTGGAATTATTCCAGGTACAACTGATAGTTGGCAAGATACCCATCCAAGTTACAGCCAGATATAGAGCACCTCTCCATCACTCAGGACACCCACTCCTCCTACCTGGACCAACTTTACTCCATCAAGGTATCCCATAACACCCTGATTCTTGGTGACTTCAACTACCCCACCAAACACTGGGTGAACTATTCCTGCACTAATGCACTCACCCAATGATTTATTGACATCAACAATTCTAATGCACTAGACCAGCTCATATCATCCCCCACAAGGGGAGATAACATTCTGGACTTGGTTCTCACCAACATGAGTGACCACTGCACCACTCCCATAGTATATTCTTCCCTGGTGAGATCAGATCATCGGGCTGTCTCATTTGAAGTTTCTATCCTGTCACTCATATGGTCAGGAGAAAACAGACGATCATTTGTGGGTTCTGTTCAAGCAGCTTTATTGCACACAAACACATCAGAAATTAGGCTTTGTAACTTAAACTTAAATAATCTTATAAACAGACTGACTATCATATTCATACATGTTAACACTCTGTCTGTACTCTCAAAATGGCACTGCTGCCTGCACTTGCTCAGTATTTATATGTATGAGCTACATCTGGAAATGCTCCTTAAAGGTACATGCACACACTCTGATCTACATCCTCCCTCTTTGAGAAATGATCCATATACAAAATGACAGTATTCAATGACATGCAATTTACAGAAGTTATATTTTGGCATGCAGTTATACAAAGCTAATTATTCAACGTGTAATCATACAAAATCAGACACATGGAAAACAATCATGTCCAGGTTGCCGTGCATTTTACACTAGGTCTAGAAATATGACCTGATCGTGTAACACAAAAGTCAGAACTGGATCTAGCAATGGGGACTGTCTTCAAGGAATGTTCAACTTTGTGGAAGTCTGGGACATCATCAGGAATGGGAATGGACACTATGACATGTTTCTCAGTATGACCATTGTCAGGGTTGCTCTAAGATCTAGAGTCTGTATCACAGGTACAATGCTGCAATATCATTTCTGATACAGGAAGAAGATGTCTGTGGTTTCTTCTATACTCTATAGCTTAAGATTTCACTAAGTAGGATCTCGGCTCGGCACATATACCTCTAACTTGACCAATTCGATCAAAGTCTTTCACCATTTGCATCCTCACTGTTTCTCCTTCTTTTAATGGATGAAGAAATCTGCTCATTTTATCATAGCTGGACATCTGAGAAGAACTTTTCTTAAAAACCAAGGAAACAAACATCCACTTGCCACTCCTTCACTAGTAAATCACCACAGACACCTTTTTAGGCTTCTTAACACAGAGAAATAAAGTTGCTGTCAACACAGTTTCAAATGTGTCCATGGCAACTTTTCTTAAAAAGTTGGACTTTGATTGCTCTGTTGATTTTAGCATTAGGCACCAACAAACTAGAACTGATAGGCAAGGTTGTTCTGGTTTGCCTGGATAGAAGTCTCTGAGCAGGGGAGCCAAGTAGGTTGTCATGGGGTATATTTCTGAGACTAAGTTCAAGAAGATATCGGTATTGTCACGATTTGACCTTTCTGGTAATTGATTTGCATTCTGTACTGCACATTCAACAAGGCCACTTGACTGTGGATATTCAGGACTGCTAGCAACATGGATAAAGTCCCACTCTTTACCAAACCTCTGAAACAATTGACTGGTAAACTGAGAACCATTGTCAGAAATAACTTTGTGTGGACTACCATGGACTAAGAAATGATATTTCATCTTAGTGATAATAGCACTGGACATTAGGTTAGGTAGCAAATCAATCTCAAACCAGTTCAGATATGAGTCTATCAATACTAAGTAATATTGACTGTTCCACTCAAATATGTCAGTTACTACTGTTGACCAAGGTAGTTCTGGAATTTGGCTTAGCTGAAATGGCTCTTTTTGCAAATGCGGCTTAGTGCTGTTGCACACTGAACTAGAAGAAAGCACTTTATCAATGTCTTTTGACCGAAAAGGCCAACATACTAGTCCTCTTGCCCTTCTTTTGGTAGAATCGGAACCTCGGTGGCTACGATGTAAAATCTGAATATATTCACATTGTAAGGAAGTAGGAACAATAACTTTTGGTCCTTTAAAAATGATACCATCTTCCATCAGCATCTCATCTCTGTATGGAAAGTAAGGTTGTACTTCTGGCAGTACACAGGATTGCTTTGATGGCCATCCTACATTGATGAAGTGGTGGAGCTTTTGCAAAATTGGATCAATCTTTGTATGATCTCTCATCTCATTGAGTCTTGTGGTAGAAAAATTATGCACTTTCATGACATCATAGTCAAAATTCTCTGCATCAAGCTGTTCCATAGTATTTCTGGGTAATATGTATAAGGTATCAGCTAGATGAAGAAGTTTACCCATTGTATAGACCATTTTGAAATTATACTTTTTTTAATTTGAGCATTATTCTTTGTAGTCTTGCTGGAGCAGAATGCATAGGCTTCTTTAAAATAATGACTAGAGGTTGATGGTCAGTTTCTATCTGGATAGCTCGGTGTTGTTCTAACCATGACCATGCAACATTTTTGCATGTCAGCTCTCTCAAAGATGCTGATAACTCACTAAAGTCAGGGATAAATTTGCACAAATAGTTAACCATGCCAAGAAAATGTTGTAAGGCTTGGGCATTGTCTGGAGCCAGCATCTCAAGAATGGCTGCTTGCTTGGAAGGATTTGATCGTAAGCCTGTACTGGTAAACAATTGATCTGTATAAGTAACTTGTGGTAGTCTGAATATGCACTTCAGTAGATTAAGCTTTAAATTCACTTCACTCACTCTGTCCAGAACTTTCCTGGGGTTTATGTCATGCTCTGTTTCATCATTACCTCCAACCAGTAAATCATCAACTATTATTGCCTACAGATAGCCTGAAAAAAGTTTGCTCCATTGCAATCTGAAAGACTTTACTGGCAGAATTTATTCCAAAAGGCATCCTGGGAAACCTGTATCTACCAAATGGGGTACTGAATGTAGTCAGTAGTGAAGATTTGCAATCAAGCATTACTTGCCAAAACAAATTCTTTGCATCTAAGACAGAAAAAAACAGTGGCATTTGGCACGAGGGTTGCAATCTCTATGACTGTTCACATAGGATGATGAGGTCTCTTTAATGCTTTATTCAAGTCTCTTGGGTCAATGAATATTCTGATTTCATCTGAATTTTTCTTATGAGCTGCTACCATAGAAGACACCCACTAGGTTGTTTCTGTGACTAAGCAAATCATACCTTGCTGAACCATTTTGCCTAACTGGACCTTGACTTTGTCCTGCACAGTTGCTGGAACTCTTCTTGCTGGTCTGACCACTGGACTGACCTCTGGATCTACTTTCATGGAGTACACAACTGGAAGTTTGCCTAACTTGCAATCAAAAACATCAGCATACTCTGCGAAAATTAGTATCACTGAAGCTGGAACTGGGACATGTGCTTACATGATGTACTTCTTTGGTAAAAAAAAAGCAGTTTCATTCTCAAACTATCTTTGAAACCTAATAATGACTGCACAGGCCTTCGGACTACATAAAACCGCAAGCTGTAACTGTCTCCAGCTGAATAGCATGAAAGCACAACTGCTCCTTTGGTTTGAATTTCGTTACCTCCATAAGCGAAAAGCTTCACACAATTGACCAAATTAGGTTGCTCACCAGCTCTTGCTTTGACAAATGTTTCTACTGACATCACATTACACTTTGAAGCAGTGTCTGCTTTAAGCTCTGTGGGTTTACCATTGATCAGGACAGTACAAAATACTTCATGTTTTGCCAGTAAATCTACTGCATTAACCTTTTCACCGATCACTGATACACCATTTGCATAGAAAGTAGGGTTGCAGCTCTCTGTTATGATCAACTTGCTTTTTTAAGTGACCTTTCTTAATAACTGAATGAGGCTTACTTGATTTACAAAACTTTTGAAATGACTCCAGTTTTTACACTTGTGGCATTGCTGACCAAATTCTAAGCACTTTTCTCTTTTAGACTCATGAATGGCACCACAGTTATGACAGTTAGCAATAAGTCTTGACTTGTGTTTTGCTGATTCACTCCTATACTGTACTGAGCATGATATTTTTACTGAATTAGTCTTGGAACTTGCTAGAAAACTATGGGTTTTCCTTGCCACACCCCCAGGGGTTACTGCTGCCATGTGCTTAGACCTGTTTCTGCTTGCCATGTGCTGTATGCTGTCTATGTTTGCTCTGGAGGCTGTTGAAACCATGCTTTTATCACTTGTAAGCATACCTATATGGCTTTCTTTGAGCTCATGGATTTGATAAATCTCTATGGTTTTGTTTAACATTAAATCACTATCGTGAAGCAACATATTTCTCACTGCAGCACTATTAACACCACACACAAGCCTGTCCTTTATTAACTCATCTTTCAAGTCACCAAATCTGCATGTTTTAGCCTTGTTTCTCAAATCAGTGATATAAGCTGCAAAAGTTTCACCTGGCTTTTGGTCTCTTGTATAAAATAAGTGCCTCTCTAATGTAACATTAGTCTGGGGGCTGCACATTTCTCTAAATTTATGTTTTAAGCACTCAGGGTCTTCCCTTGATTCAGCTGGTACCACAATATGGTGGTTTTCCCCCTCTCCTGCATATACTTCTGGTGCATGCACAAATGAATGCTCTCTTTCAGTAGCGTCTGACCCACCTAAGTTAAGCAAAATGAATGCCCCTGTATGTGCATTGTATGGAAATATTGTATTCTTGCTCGAATACTCTCTAATTCTCTGCTATATTATGATCAAACACAAGTGGACTGGGTCTGCGAAATGCCTGTGCCATATCAACATACAGAAGTGAAGGTGCTTAAAATCATGTATGAACATACACGCATAAATATCTGCCAGAACTTTATTTCAGTACTTGTAATTATGCCCAATAGCACAACAAACTCTTTGAAATAACTGCACTTTGCCAAATAAGTCTCCATAGCACAAGAACACTCTGAAATTACTATACTTTACTTTGAAATCACTGTACTTTGTGCAACCACTCCTTATTCGTGTAAGAAACACTTCAAAATGACTGCATCTTGCAAATAAATTGTACACAGCAGAAGAAACCCAGAGTAAGAAACACTTCGTGATGAATGCACTTTGCAAATAATCTGTACACAGCACAAGAACCCTTCAAAATGCAAAATAACTCTGCACAGTGTAAGAAACACTCTGAAATGGTGGCTTTCTGTGAATAAATGGACACAGCACAAGAAACTTTTCAAAATTGCTGTACTTTGATGGCACTTTGCAAAATAACTGTACTTTTCACATAGCAAACTCTTTGAAATAATTGCACCATAATATGCACACACTCTGCAAACACTTTGCACACTCTATGATACTTTGAATAACTCTAGTTATGCTTTGAATGGTTTTGGTCAATGTGAAATAGTAGTTTATGCCCAAAGCACTGTCTTTTACTAAAAAACATGCAGTTACCTTGGTCTTTAAGCTCAATTTGCCCTTTTATTGTTCTTATTATGCCTTTTTAATCTCTTATTGTGTTCATTGTTCTTTTCTTGTGCCTGTTTTACTTTAAACATGCTCGTTTTGCAAACCAGAGGTAATTCTGAGCCCCATAAAAATAGTTTTGCTAGTTTTATCAAACATCGTGGTTTCAAACATTTCATTTAATTATGTCAGAGTAATTCAGAAAGAATTTATTTATTAACTTTGCCCAGGTTACAGGGGCCGGATCAGAGTTGTTTACAAGTCGGTTTGAACCAGTGGTTAAACCGTCAGTTCCCTTTTTATAATTCTGAGGGAAATCTTGAATCTGACCCCAGAAGACCTGAAGGTATTGATCTTCCCCAGAAATTGAATTTATTTGATCAAAAACTCATTAAGTTAAGAAAATTGCAGTTGGAGGTTGCATATTTTGGTGAATGCCAACACTCCAACATAGTACCTAAGGGCCTTCATTCTTGGCAGTACCCGACAGGGTTGGAAGAAGGCTCTCCTTTTCATAAGGATTTGATTCTACTTTTTGATAGACATGGGGCCAAACTTCTCAGTTTAATCAGCAAGCATTATCAGGAAGCAGCTAACTTATTAACAGAGGAACTAACTAAGCTGGATGTAGGGATCAGGAATTATTCCAATTTCTCGAGGTACACTTATGATTACGATAGAATTTTTTCAAGTATTGACCAGCAGATAAGTAAGATTACAGCGAATAAAGTCAAAAAGCTGCAGTGGGATATAAAAGCATATAAGGAAGGGGTGGCTTATCCTAAGCCACCCAAATCTCAAGGCAACTATATAAGAGCACCAGCCAGGGCTTTTGGGGACTGTAATGTTACCAATGAGCCTAGACCCATTTTGTTCAACCAAGAACAAGAAGGTGCAGCCCTTGGGATCTCAGCTGCTCAGAACCAGACAAGTGGGAGCAATCGGCCAGGATCACAGGGTAAATCGACAAACATCCCTTCAGATATTGGGAGTTCAAATTTTCGGAACCCAGTCTCACCAACCTAACAATTACCGGGCAGGAAGAACAGGTATAGAACCAGGAACAGAAGGAACTGAAAGCAATTGAGAACAGTTTCTCAACTACTAGTCAGAATCCATTGGAGATAGTTTTCAACTCAGGGAAGGATTTAAAATTTTTTAACAATTCAAGTTTCGGTTTCCCCCAACCTCTAGTGGACCTGTTGGCTAAGGGTTTATCTTTTGTGCCTTCACAGAGGGCACATTTGGCTAATACCATCATTGACTTAAAACTCTTTGTGAGAAAACTCAATTTACAGTTAATAATGGGGGAACAGAGGATCTTGAATAACCTGTTCCACATCGCTAGTACTTTTAACCCCCCTTTGCATCTGTCCCTAAGCCTTTTTGAGCAGCTATGTGATTTGGACATTCGTTTTCTACTTCAGTCCAATCGACCAGTGTCCTTCAATATCAACAAAGAGGAAAAAGATCTTCTGGATTTATTAAGTAGCTCCTCGGTTTGGGTTATGCAACCAGATAAAGGTGGTGGTCTAGTGGTTATGGAGGGAAATGATTACACCAACCAAATGGTAGCTATATTGGAATCCAAGGCATATAAAGAAGTCTCAAGAAATGAGTTGAATGTTAATATAACCCGAGTGAAGTCTTACTTTGAGGACATGTTTATTAGTGGGGTTATTGATGTCAACATCTTCAATTATATCTCTATCCCTAACCCAAGAATACCAGTACTCTTTGGGAATCTGAAGATTCATAAAAGTATCCAAAACCCCCCTATGTGCCAATTGGTTAGCGCAAGGGGAAGTATTACATATGCAGTGGCCAAAGTTGTTGATACAATATTGAAGAAGTATGTTTCTAGTGAGGCTCACATATGCAAGGACTCCTGGTCATTTTTGGCTAGGGTTAGCCAAATCCCATTTAGCATTGAAATTTTTTTCTTAACCATCAATGTGGTAGATTTATACTCTTTGATCCCACACAATGTGGCTGTGGATTGGATCCAAGCAATGATGATGTTCAAGCAAGCACCAGCTAATGAAATTCTAATGATTAGAGAATTGTTAGATATTGTTCTAACATGCAATTTCTTCTCTTTTAACAACCGATGGTATCACCAGTTGGTTGGGGTACCCATGGGGTCTCCTTGTGGGGCAAGTGTCACCAATTTGGTAATGGCTTTTTGGGAGAAAGAATTTGTGTTCTCAAATCCTATAATCAAAGAAAAAGCCCTCCTATATACCCGATTTTTGGACGACATTTTCATTATCCTTAAGGGCAACAGTGAATTGGCAGAGCCTTTAGTTACAAGCTTTAATAGCTCTACTGAATTTCTTAAATTCACATTGAATTCCTCTGAAGAGAGAATTGCTTACTTGGATGTGGATTTGTACAAAAACATATCCCAAGGTTGTTACCTAGCTAAAATCCACCGAAAAACCACATTCTCCAATTCTTATCTGCATTTTAATAGTAACCATCCATACCACCAGAAGAGATCCATTGTGAAGGGCCAGTTGGTGAGAGCGGACAGGATGGTATCAAGAGATGGAGATTTTTTGGATGAATGTCACTTTATTCAGGATCTTTTCCTGAATAGAGGTTATCCAGGTAGTTTGGTGGCAGAATTATGCAATGAGGTTCATTTGAAGAGAGAAAATGGGTTCTACCTTCCTATATTAAGCAATCAGATTTCAGAACCAGGTCTGCCTCCTCAAACAGTCAAGACATTAGCCTTTTTTCTTGCAGTTTTATCACTTCTTACAATGTCGATGCGAGTGAAATTGTGTCCATTATTAAGAAGAATTGGAGCTTTCTTGTGTCAGACAATCAGGTTTCCTCCCAGATAGGACCATCACCTAAAGTTGTTTTTAAGAGAGGCTTGAATCTTAAGAACATTTTAGGAATGAACACCCAGCCGTTCAATGCTAGATCAGGGATGTTTAAATGCAGTATGTGTAAATACTGTAGGTTTGTACAAGCGGGTACCTACTTTTTGATTAGAGATTTTAACTTTTACATCAGGGGGAGATTCAATTGCAATAGTTCCCATGTAGTGTACTTAGCTAAGTGCACTTCATGCCCGGCTTTTTATATAGGGAAAATGGACTGGAGATTGCAGGAGCGCATTTGCGAACATTTGTATGCCATCAGGATAACGCCCTGGCAAAACATATTAAGGAATGCCCAGATCATGAATTTACCTTTACAGTTATTGACCAGTTTGTTTCAAATAATAGGTGGGGCCCCAAATTTTTGTTGTTGGAACTCAAGGAATTGATATGGCAGTTAAAATTGGATGCCTACCACTTCCTGGGTCTAAATAGCATGCTATCCATTGCTAGTGTGCTGAAACTGAGGAGTTTAAAACGATAAGATGTTATTAGGGAGGATCAATATGCAACTCTCCTTCAGAATTTCATGATTTCCATGTACCATTCATTCATCATATTTTTATTTATTTTTATTATTCTAGTAAACTTTTTGGTATAGACTACTCGTGTATTTTAGTTATCGAGTTAGTTTTGATATTTATATTTTAGGGTTTGTTCCCTATGGTGTTTTTTTATTTGCTTATTTAATATTTAATATGCGAGGATATATTTTAAGAGTTTTTTGTATCATTTCAAAAGTAATTTTTAATATGGTTAAATGAGCATTCATTTGCACTGTGTTGGTGTCGTAAAACGCTTTTTAGGTAATGTTTATTAGTTAACTCATTTTTCAATTTTTAATTCAAAATATTACTTATATTATATAAAGTATTAAGTTATTCAAGTGATTGTAGAGTAGGGGCAATATCCTAAGTGTTAATACTATGGGCCAGATTCAGGAAGGCTTACACGGAGTTTAAGAGTAGTGTAAGCCTCCGTGTAAGCCTCCTGATTCAGCAACAGCCCAAATCTCCGTGTAAGAGACAGCTAACACGTCTCTTACACGGGGTGGAAATGCTCAATACCTCATTTGCAGCTCCAAGATATGCAAATGAGGTATGTGAGCGATCCACGAAGCCCAAACCAGTCCGTGTAACGGATGTGTTAGCTGCAGAAATGTACTCAGCTGACAACTGAGTACATTTCTGCAAAATTAAAAACGGAGCTATGTCAGCTCCAAATAAAGGGTGCATTTGTTACAGTAAGCATGCCAATGGCCAAATATGTGGCCATTGGCATGAAAAAGTGTTGCAAAAAAGTTATATAACTTTTGTTCACTGGATTTATGTGTTTAACTGTAGCGCACACCCACGCAAACGGGGTGCGCTACCTAAAACTGAAAACCGAAGCTTATAAGCCCACAATTGTGGGATTTATGTATTACATGAAATGTCAATGGAGAGACTTGCAGAGCAAAAACAATATGGCCTCCGATTAGTGGTTGTCAAGGAGAGGAAGCTCCGTGTAAGATATGTAACTAAGCATTACTAGGCAATCCTATGTAAATGAGGGTTACAATACTGAATCACACTGCCACATAGGTAATGAGCACTTTCTGAGTAGTGTAAGAGATAGAGAAGGGGGGGGAACAGAGTAAGAGGTAGGTGACATCATGGGGGGGAAGGATAGAAAGAAATGTACCAGATTGGAGGGCAATGTAAGGTAAGAGATGACAGACAGACATCAGGGAGGGAGGTGTGTCCCAACAGAACACTAGGAAAGTGAAGAAATTGAGGGCATACGCTATGCCTACACTCAAAGTTTCTTGATATATGTGCATGTGGCGTGCTTGCGTGTGCAGGTTCTACATGTGGGAGCGTGTTGCAAACTGTTTACAACGGTTTGCGGGCGCGTGTGTAAGGCAGTGTCTTGGCTTTTAGCATGAATCAGCCTAGCTAACACCGTGTAAGGATGTGTGCGCGCGTGTAACACCGTGTAAGGATGTGTCTTGGCGTTTAAGTGACTGTGAGCATGTTTAAGCTGGTGTGCACATTGCTCCCGCTCAGGAAACAGAGAGGAAGCAGGAAACAACCAAAATACAGGGAAACTGCCAGGGAATACTGCTGGAGTTAATTGGTGGAAACAATTGGAAGCAGGCAATTACACAGGCAGACTAGAAACCAACCCAGCACTTAAAACACAACAGAGAGCAGTGCAGGCTGTTTCTCACAAGAGATACTGCCAGAAACTAAGCTATCAGAATTGAAAACTGAAAATAGCTGAACTCAGAGCAGAAATGCTAGGGGCTGCCATAGCTGTTATAATCAGACATAGGCGAATTGCTGAGGGTGGTGATAATGCAGATGCTGACAGACAACCCAGAGTGAGGAGAAGGAGAAGAGTATACAGGCCCAGGGTCACCTACCATGGGTTACATGAGCTGGAGATAGTAGAGCGCTATAGAGTGGACAGAGAGCTCCTGCAGCAGATTGTTGAGCTGTGCAGGCCACGCCTCACACACAGAACCAACAGAGGGGAACCCATCCCAGTGGAAACCAAGGTATGTGTTGGCCTAAGAATACTAGCAACAGGTACCTTCCAGAGACCAACTGGCGATATGATGGGGATATCACAGGCATCAGCCTCCAGGGTACTGCACCAGTTCCTGGATGCCATGTCACCACATGTCAGTGATCATATATATGTCCCTAATGACCGTGAGGTTGTGGCCAGCAATATCGTCTCTTCCAGCAAATAGCGGGATACCCTGAGGTGCTGGGTGCAATAGACTGCACGCACATATGCATCAAGGCACCAGCCGGTGAGCGGGGTAGAGTCTACATTAACCGCAAGGGATACCCCTCCATCAACTGCCAGGTCGTGTGTGATGCCCAGGGCATAATAATGAATGTGTGTGCTGGCTGCCCTGGGAGCTACCACGATTCCCACATCTGGCATCTGGCGAGCTGTACCAATCATTTGCCAATGGGGACTTCCCACACGGACACCTAGTGGGGATGCTGGTTATGCACTTGAGCCGTGGCTGATGACACCCATCAGAAATGCACACACACCGAACAGGAACGCCATAATGAGGCACACGCACAAACACGTAATATCATAGAGTGTGTGTTTGGGCTGCTCAAGTCACGGTTCCGGTGTCTGGACACGTCTGGTGGAGCTTTGCAGTACACACCAACTACATGTACCCAAATGATCATGATATGTGCTATGCTACATAATATGATCCTGCGGAAACAGCTGCAGCAGGACCAGCACAGGGCTGGGCCAAACATCCCCCCACCATTGCCAAGGCCACCACAGGCAGGTGGTGACTTAGAGGAGTAACAACCTGACCTGGTTTCAGTAGGTTGAATGAGGGGTGCCCAGTATGCCCTGGCCTTGGCAAAGAGGCAACGATAGCACATATGCTTGGTCAGTAGGAACACTGGGACTGATACCCACTCTGACTCACTCATACAGTAACAGGGATGCCTAACATGACACAACCTGCTTCCAAACGTACAGGGAGTGTAGTATGTGCATCCGACAGAGGCAGCCCTGCAGCACCACCCGAGGCATGAATGCCATGTGTTAAGTAATGTAACACCATGTATCATATGCACACCTGAGGACCATGACTAACATCCACCCTCACCAATCATAAACCACAAAACACAAACCCACCTCATAGCTATCACAAGGGATAGGAACCTAGATGTAATGCTACCCAATGCCAAAGGTATAAACAGCAAGATGTGTGCAGTGTAAATGCACACAGTATAGGAATGCACATATCAGTGCTGTAATAGAAAACAGGGTCAAAGCACATCAGCACCCTGACACTACCAGGGTCACACCTCATACAGTGATGTACATGTGCAAAAACATGGAACAAGATACAAAATGAGGGTGACTACCAATAAATGGCATGGATAACCACACACCCCTGTTGTTACCACAACAAGAAGCAACATGCATTAGCCATGGTCAAACACCAATGGCTAAAACTGACTACTACTATATAGCTTGCTGCAGACCACTGTCCTAATAGCAGGAACTGCCCCAGGCCTATGTTCACAGGTTCACAGGTTCATACTAGGCTATCTGCCCTAGGGCATTTATAAGCCTAGACCAGAGTTCCGTGGAGTCTGCCCCCTTCACTCTGACGGATAATTTGCCCATTATATTGCTGTGCCTCTGACAAGCAGTGATACTGAGGTTATCCCTGGGGCATACCTGCAATCTCCCATCCATTGATTAAGATCTCACTTGAACAAAGCCAGTGAGGTACTCAGCCTCACATGTACCAGGATGTTGTTCCACAGCATAGGGACTCTCTGGTTGAAGAATCTGTCCCTCCAGCACATCCTATTAATATCTGTGTTGAGGTTTAAATCTCCTGCCACTGTAGTTCTGATGGATGTAGAGGTCTTGAGGTGAAGCGTGTACATTAACTCAGGTTTGGACATGGCCTTGGATGTCAGGCACAGGTCACCTCTGAGCAGATGGTAAGTCACGGAATCAAGCTGGAATTCCTTCAGTCGGGCAGCATAAGAAATATGTTTGAGACCCTTTCTCCTCCTGTCGAGGAATTTGTGGGCCCATCCAATTGCCATAGGTGTTGGGTCATATACATGCTGAATGGGGCATTGCACTCAATCAATGGTCCGATGAGTGAAGAGTACAGGGGAACAATGACCTCCCTGGATCTAGATGTGAATCCCTGCATGATGAGGTGGGCAATGTAGAAGTTCTACCTAACTACCCTGGCAACGTGAGTGTCAAACAAAGGTTACTGTCAACCTGGGTGCCCAGGTCCCTGATAACCTCCTGTGTGCTTAGAGGATTGCCACCTACATGGGAACTAGTGGTAACCTTGTTCTTCCCAAAGGGTATGGCTATGCATTGTTTAGTGTTTAATGTAAGGCCATGGCTCTGGCACCAGTTATCCATGTCTATGACACCCTTCTGAAGGATGTCTGTGTCAGATGGGTGTCCAACTATGGTTCCCAGTTTGCAGTCATCTTCAAACTTTGTCAGCCATAATCCTGCTGTGTTTGCTTGTACTTCTGAAAAGTAGATGCTGAGCAATAGTGGGCCCAGGACTGAGCCCTGTGGGACACCACTTGTGACAGTTGTGGAGTGTGACATGGCACCAGCAAGTCTGAACCTGTCTGTTCTGTCATGTAGCCAGTTTGCAACCCATCTTGTGATGTATGGGTTCACATTTAAGCTGGTGATGTTTTCAATGATACCCGAGTGGGGTATTGTGTTGAAAGCCTTTGCCAGGTCAAGGTAGGCTGTGTGGAGTGCCTTGCCCTTGTCAATGGCCTTGGTGTCTGTTATGAAACAGTCAACCAAGTTTAAAAGGCATGATCTGCCCTCAACAAAGCCTAACTGGGTTGGATCTAATGTCTGCAAGTCCCCTATGTCCTCATCTATGACTTCCATTATGATCTTCTCCATAGCTTAGCAGACCCTGCTTGTCAAGCTGATGGGATGGTAGTTTCCGTGGTTGGTGGAGGCACCCCATGTGAAGTGGGTCCACCATTGACATATGCCACTCCTTGGGAACATATCCTGAGTTGAGGCTAAGATCAAACAGCTGCCCTGACTGCGGGTTTAATTCTTGAGTGAGTTCATGGAGCACAAAACCAGGGACACCATCTGGTCCCATGGATGCTGCGTTCTTTCCCTTGGATAGAGCAGTTCCCACCTGAGCATTTGAGATGTTTGAGGGGCTACTATGCTGTTTCAGACATATCTCTCCAGTTGTGGTGGAGGGGGGGGAAATCTGCACTGAACCTGTCAGCCAGTATGTTGGCAATGTCTGTAGGTTCAGTGATATTTACAGCATTCTGAGCCTATTCTGAGCATATCTGGGAGTTTCCTCCCAGGTGTGTAACGTATGTATAAAAGGCCTCATGGTTGTCCCGTGAGTCCTTAGTGGGTTTACTCCCAATATTCGCCTTGGATGATTTCATGGGGAACTCAGTGTTTCACCTATATTGAGCAGGGTGTCTACCCTTCCACGGATATCGCTCTATCTTGTAGTACCTCCTTCCTTGTGTTGTAGTGCTTGTTTATGGCTGAGGTCCACCACACTGGACGCTTGCCTCTGGTACAACGAGTCTGTGTTTTGTTTGGGATTGCCTCATCCATGCAGTCCTGAAGGTGCTGGTAGAAGGCAGTTGTAAGTGATACAGTGGCTTGGGTAATGGTGTCTGCTGGCTTGGGGCTTTGAAAGAGACCACACCAGTCATTAGAAGTGTGTAGTCGGCTTCTGAGAAGTTCTGCACTGTGGTCTTTTCTATCTGGGGTGGGGTGGGATGTGGACTTCCACTGAGAGTAGGTTATGATCTGATCTCACCAATGATGGGTATACCTCTGGTGTTGAACATTGTGAGCCCATGTTTGTGATGATGAGATCTACTATGTTGTCTCCTCTTGTGGGGATGGTGACTAGTTCTTCCATGGCATGTGAGTGTATGAACTCTAGGAACCTGTGGGCTAGAGTGTTGGGGCTGTAGTACTGATCCCAGTCTATATTTGGATAGTTGGGATCACCCAGTGTGATGGTGTTTGCAGGTACATGTATCCCCGCCACTGTTTTCATGAAAGCTCTGTGAGGTACCTGAGTTTCAGAGGATGGCCTGTAACATGCTACAAACTGCAGAGCAGTCTTGCCTATGGTTAATTGCACCGGATGGTGTCCAATGCATCGTGTGTTGCCACCAACCATGAGGTGAGGGTGTCCTTGATGAATATTGCTATTGCCACCCCTCATAGTGGTAATATGTGTACTGCATAGATACGAAATATTGTGCCTCTGACTTAGTAGTGACACATTATGACCACCTTACATAATTGAATAATGTGACTATGCCTCTGTCTAGTCTGTGCCCCTGTCCACATGCAGCTGTCCAGATGTCTCTTGAAGAGAGTCAGTGAGGTACTCTGTCTAACATGAACTGGGATACTCTGCTAGAGTTTGAGATGCCTCTGAGTTATGACTCTGTCCCTTCAGCATGTCCTATACATGTATGTGCTGAGGTTCAAATCTTTAGCTCCCATGTTTCTGGTGGATGTGGATTGCTTGCAGTGGAGCATGTCTACCAAATCCTGATTGGACATGGTCTTGTATGTCAGGCATAGGTCACCTGTGCGTATGTGGTATGACACTGAAAAAGCTTGTTTTAGTTATTCTTGAAGTATATGACATGTGTTGTAGATCCCTGATCTTCATGGTAAGGTACTTGTGGGGTCTCTCCAGCTGCTGCAAGTGCTGGTTGAGGTACATACCAAATGGGGCGTTGTATTCAAGCATGGGCCTGATAAGGGAGAAGTATAGTGGTACAATGACCTCCTATGGTCTGGATGGAATACCCTCCATGATAAGGTGGCCAAGATAGAAAGTCTGTCAAACAACTTTGGCAACATGGGTGTCAAATGAGATGTCACTATCTACATGTGTCCCCAGCTGTCTGATTTGTTTCCTGTACTCATTGGGTTGCTGTCTATGTACAGATCTGTGGGTACTGTGTTCCTCCCAAAGGGATGGCTACACATCAGTTGCAGTCAGTTTCAGGCCATGAGTCCAGCACCAGCTATCTGTCTGTGTGACGGCAGTCTGTAGGATGTGTGTGCTGGCTGATGTATTCACTATGGTGCCCAGGTTGCAGTCATCTGTAAACTTTGTCGGCCACAACCCTCCTATGTTTGCTTTCACATCTGAAAAGTAAATACCAAATAAGAGAGGTCCCAGGACACAACCTTGTGGGACACCACTTGTGACTGGCTTTGAACCTGACAAGGCACCTGCAATGTTGACATTATGGGTTCTGTTTCTGAGCCATTTTGCAACCTATGCTGTGACATATGGTGTTATATTTCAGCTGTTGAGCTTGTCTATGATGCCTGAGTGGGGTTTTGTGTCAAAGGCCTTAGCCAAGCGCAGGTAGGTTGTGTGTACTGTGTAGCCCTCATCAACGGCTCTACTGACAGTTTCAAAGTAGTCAACTTGGTGCAAAACGCAGGATCTGCCCTGTACAAAGCTGAATTGGGTGGGATCAAGGGTCTGTAGGACACCAATGTCTCTGTGTGGAAGCTCCATAATGACCCTTCACAAAGCTTTGCAGACAAGGCTGTTTAAGCTTGTGTGGTGGTAGCTGCCAGGGTCTGTGGAGGCATCTCCTTTGTGGAGTGGGACCACTGTTGCCGTGCCAGTGTTCAGGTACAGATCCTGTAGCAAGGCTAAGGTTAAATAGCATCTGCATATACAGGTTTAGCTCCATCTGTAGTTCACATAGCATGCAACTGGGGATACCATCAGGTCCCATTGATGCTGTGTACTGCCTTTGCTGACTGCGGCTCTCACATGGACATCCAGGATGACAGTGAGGTTACATACAGCTGTGATAACTATCATGTTTTGGGGGTGAGGGAGGGTACATTGCACTGAACTGGTCTGCCAGGGTGTCACTAATATCTGTCAGGTCCCTGGAATATAAGTTGTTGTGTACCAAATCTGAGCATATATGAGGGTTCCCACCCAGGCGTCAGACATAACTGAAGAAAGCAGTGTGGTTACCTTCATCGTCTGTGGTGATTTATGTCCCCAAGTTGAACTTGGGTGTCTTTATGTGAGAATGTAGCTTTCTACTACTGCTGATCACAGCTGCCTTACATTCTGGAGATGTAGCTCTGTCTTGCATTAGTATCCTTCATCTGTTATACAGTTCGTTTAAGGCTGGGGTCCACCAGACAGACCACTTTCCCTTGGTGGTGAGGGTCTCATTCTCATTTGTGATTGCATGGTCCATGCTTACTCAGAGATGTCCGTAGAAAGTGTCTGTGCAGGAGTCACCATTGTGTGTTGTGGTTTCCACTGGCCCAGTGGGCTTAATGGATACCATCTCAGTCCGAAGAAGTGTGAAGTCAGCTTCTGAGCTGTTTGTCACTATACCCTGGTATCATACTAGCACTGACACAGGTGTAGACAATTCCCCAGAATCCATCAAACAAAATGGACATGCAGGCTTACAGATGCCCTAGGGGGGTAGCCTAGTATGAACCCATTATGATACAGATTGTACAGGACACTACAGATAACCCCAAGGCTGTTGCAAATGATGGTAGTAAGCATGTTGTTGATTCCTGGATATGCTCCGGATCACACAGATATTACAAACAACATACCAGACACACACAGGTATGGCCAACATACATCCTGACATGTGCAGTGCAACCCCCATAATGCCAAATACCTTCCCCAGCAGACTGCCTCCCTGACATTATGTCACCCTTACCACAGGGTGCACCCAAAGAGCAGTGTACAACAACAGTGGGTGTTCTCAACAAAGGTGTCTCCTGAATGGATAGTAAAACAACCACCACAGAATCATGAGAGGTTTGGTCTGCACAGCTATGGAAAGGACCAGCATGTACCACAGACATAATGATATTGTGGATCTATTGACACCGACCCTACCCAGTGTGGGTTTACAAAGTGCAGACCCCACCCCTAAACATGTGTGACTCAGTTGAAACAGTACTTGAAGTCAGTGATGAGGGCAATGTGGTCCACACAGTGTAGCTGGACCTTGCAAAGCCTTCTGTACAATACCCTATGTGTTCCGTATAGATTTGCTCACCAGCTGATATATACACCCCAATGTCATGAGAGGGTTGCAAACCAGACCAACGACAGAACTGACATGGTCAGACATGCAGCAGCCATGTCAGACTACAAACCACATATAACAGGCATCCCACAAAGCTTGGTCCTGGGACCTTCACCATCTGGTATATATGCCCCATAGGTACAGGCCAACAAGTAAGGACTGTGCTGGAACATGTTTGTAGAGGACAACAAGCCGCCTGACATATCCGATACACCAGCTGACACAAGCATCCAATAAAAGGGCCACATAGAAACAGACAACTGGTGCCATAGCCATGTCAGCATGTTAAATGGTGAAAACAGTATAGTCAGCCTCTGTGGATATCCAGTAAGTGACCACCAATTCCCACATAGGTGTCGACCCATGACATACCTAACATGTAATGCCAGAATGGGGACACAAGGTGATAGATATCCTGCATTGGACAAAAATGTGGCTGTAGGGTTAACAGAAACAATCCGTATACCAACCTAATCATGAGGGTTATGACATCTAGCTAACGGGAGGTCATTGTGGTTTTGCAGTTATCTTTCAGCAGCATTACAAATGACCACAACAGCGCCTGTGGGGTGTACCTCAGCAGATACATTCAGCAACTGTAAAGTCCACAACAGTACCTCACCAGGAGTATCAAAGAGCTGGAACACATGTAATGTGTCGCCTGATTAAACAGAATTCAGCTCCACACACTGCCATGCTGGCCACCCAGACACAAGCTGTGCCTGATGTAGAAAGCCATGTCCAAGCTGGCAGCAATGCACATGCCGTACCTTGTACAATGTGAATGGCAGGGAGATATGCACATGAGGGACTTGAACCCCAGCACTGACATACATAGGACAAGCTGTACTGCATTATCCATAACACAGAAGCCACCCCCACGCATGAGTAAACTACCAGTACAGGTTATCCATAGAGTCACTCATTGATTCTACTCAACAGGGATCCTAACGAGTGGATGGGAGATGGTAGGTATACCCTGGGTATCAATGTTGTGTCACAGGTAGACAGAGGCACAGTATACAAAACAAGACATATGTCATGTCAAACTGCACTTACAATGTGTTGATGGACAAACACACTATCCAATAAGCATTAGAAATGGCCTTGGGCACATCGGTAGTGTTTGCCAATGTACACCCATGTTGTGGAATACACTACTGATGTTGGATGAGGCCGTTGTAAGTAGTTCACATATGAACATAATGCAACATGGTCAGATAGGTTCATAGGTTCATAGGTTCATACTAGGCTATCTGCCCCAAGGCAGTTCTAAGCCTAGCCAGAGTCTGGTTGCGCCACCCCTTATATGGAAACAGTACTGTGCCCATTAGTTTGACGTGCCTGTCTCCAGCAGTGACACAGTGACGATCCCTGGGGTAAACCTATGATTTCCCATCCACAGGTCAGGATACCTCTTGAACAGAGCCAGCAAGGTGCTGTGACTCACATGGACCGTGATTGTATTCCACAGCATAGGGAGTCTCTGAGTGATAAATCCACCCCTCCAACATGTCCAATGTACATCCCTGCTATGGTGTAAGTCACTTGCACTAGTGGTTCAGGTGGATCTGACGATTTTGAGGTGGAGCATGTCCATTAATCCCTGGTTGGACATGCTTGCATGTCATGCACATGTCACCTGTAAGCAGACAGTATGTGACTGAATAGAGCTGTAGTGTCTTCAATCTGGCAGCATATGACAGATGTTGGAGACCCTTTATCCTTTGTTGGGGACATTCAGGGTCTCTCCACTTGCTGCAGATGTCAGGTGAGATACATCCAGATAAGGCAGTGTACCAGATCACCGGTCCGATAAGTGAAGAGTACAGGGGAACAATGACCCACTAGATCTGGATGTGGATCCCTTCCTGATCATGTGGACAATGTAGAAGGTCCTACTAGCCACTTTAGCAATGTGAGTGTCATCAGAACAGTGACTGTCAACCTGGGTCCCCAGGTCCATGATAACCTCCTCTGTGCTTAGAGGATTGCCACCTATATGGTAGCTTGGGGTTACCTTGCTTTCCCTGAAGGGTATGACTACACATGTTTTGCAAGTTGACTTCAGGCCATGGCTCTGGCACCAGCTATCAGTGTCCATGAGTCCCTTCTGAAGGATATCCGTGTCTGATGCACTGTCCACTATGGCACCCAGTGTGCAGTCATCTGCAAACTTTGTCAGCCAAAGTCCTCCCATGTTGGCCTGTACTTCTGAGAAGTAGATAACAAACAATAGGGGCCAAGGACTGAGCCCTGTGTGAGACCACATGTGACTGGCCTGGTGTCTGACATAGTGCCAGCAACTCTAACCCTGTGGGTCCTGTCCGTCAGACAGTTTGCAACCTGATCTTGTGACATATGGGTGTACATTTCTGTTGGTAGGGTTTCCTACAATACCTGAGTGGGGTATTGCGTTGAAAGTGTTTTCAAGGGCAAGGTAGGCTCTATGGACTGCCTTTCCCTCATCAATGGCCTTAGTTACTGTTTTGATAATGTCAACCAAGTACAAAAGGCATGACTTGCCCTTGATCAACACAAACTGGGACAGGTACAATGTCTGCATGTCCCCATATCTTTCTTTATGAGCTCCATTATGATCCTCTCCATAGCTTTGCAGACTACACTTGTTAAGCTTATGGGGCAGTAATTACCAGAGTCCATAGAGGCACTGCCTTTGTGCAGACGTGCACAACTGGACCCTAAAGAGGCTGTTGTGCACAGTATGGAAATGTAAATCAGTGATAGGACTAAAGCCCAGGATACTGTCCACCACAGTGAAAGTACTGAACCACTACACTATACAGTACTACAGTGCTAGGTCAGTAGGAATGGATGTTAACAATTGTATGCAAAGTATCCCATGCAAAACCTGCAGGCACAGTATAATCCCTGTTGTGTTCACAGGAAGCATCTGGACAGTAACTACACAACATGTCACAGAACACACAACCTTAAACAGGAGTTATTTTTGAGTTCACACTCATCCACAACTGTGATGGGCTGCATAGTTCAACATATGGAAAGCTCACACTGGGCATGCTCACACACTTTGATAAATGAGACATCATTCACACAACATGCCATGGGAAGGCTGAACTGGGCATGCTCACACACTTAGTTCAAATGTTCCTCTTAACAACTGTGAAAACACACCACAGGATGCACATTCCCCATTCCAAACAATGAAGATGTCAGCACCCTATAAGTAGATCAGTAGAAATGCTACCTCTCAGTAATCCGAATAGCGTGCTCTGCTAATGCGTCTGTCTCTAGTGTCATAACATAGTTAGGTAGGGGTTTGAATCCAGCAAGTGGCATGTGTGTGTGTGAATGGGGGTAAGTGTGTATGAGAAGAACATCCCTTTTGGCAACTGTGGAAACACACCACAGGGAGCTCATTCCACTTTCTAAACACTGATGATGTCAGCACCCTATAAGTAGATCAACTGAAATGAAATCTCCCAGTAATGCGAATAGCGTGCTCTGCTAATACGTCCATCTCTAGTGTCATAGCATAGTTAGGTAGGGGTTTGAATCCAGCAAGTGGCATGTGTGTGTGTGAATGGGGGTAAGTGTGTGTATGAGAAGAACATCCCTTTTGGCAACTGTGGAAACACACCACAGGGAGCTCATTCCACTTTCTAAACACTGATGATGTCAGCACCCTATAAGTAGATCAACTGAAATGAAATCTCCCAGTAATGCGAATAGCGCACTCTGCTAATACGTCCGTCTCTAGTGTCATAACATAGTTAGGTAGGGGTTTGAATCCAGCAGGTGGCAAGTGTGTGAAGGGGGTAAGTGTGTATGAAAGAAACATCCCTTTTGGCAACTGGGAAAACACACCACAGGATGATCATTCCACTTTCTAAACTCTGATGATGTCAGCACCCTATAAGTATATCAGGGGAAAAGAAACTCCCCAGTAATGCGAATAGCGCGCTGTGCTAATGTGTCTGTCTCTAGTGTCATAACATAGTTAGGTAGGGGTTTGAATCCAGCAGGTGGCAAGTGTGTGTGAAGGGGGGTAAGTGTGTATGAAAGAAACATCCCTTTTGGCAACTGGGAAAACACACCACAGGATGATCATTCCACTTTCTAAACTCTGATGATGTCAGCACCCTATAAGTATATCAGGGGAAAGGAAATTCCCCAGTAATGTGAATAGCGCACTGTGCTAATGCGTCCGTCTCTAGTGTCATAACATAGTTAGGTAGGGGTTTGAATCCAGCAGGTGGCAAGTGTGTGTGAAGGGGTGTAAGTGTGTATGAAAGAAACATCCCTTTTGGCAACTGGGAAAACACACCACAGGATGATCATTCCACTTTCTAAACTCTGATGATGTCAGCACCCTATAAGTATATCAGGGGAAAAGAAATCCCCCAGTAATGCGAATAGCACGCTGTGCTAATGCGTCTGTCTGTAGTGTCTTAACATAGCTAGGTAGGGGTTTGAATCCATATCCCTTTTGGCAACTGTGAAAACACACTACAGGATGCACATACCCCTTTCTAAACGATATCACAATTATGTATGGCTTTTGATTACAGACATGCCATGTGTGTTGTGCACACACAGAATGCCCATGTGTGTGGGTTGTCCCTCACAATAATGCATGACATTGATTACACCAGTTATGGCAATGAACACATGCTGTATGTGTGTGCCAAATACACATATGTACCTGTGACTTTCAATAGTTACCATGTGTGATGCCTGCCACATGTGAATACATGGTATTTGCACAGGGTAACATTATGACCGTGGTCTTCTGTGCAGATGCTGCATGTGGGATGTGTATATACAGTGTGAGATGTAGATGCTATCAGCCTAGTAGTGAGGGATGCACACCTGGTCTGGGGCATAAAGTCTACATGTTGTTAATGTACAGGAGCTGCATGTTCTCACCTGTTGTGGGAGTGGTAAGACAGTATTCCATAGCAATGCAGTGACTGCATGCTAAGAACCATTCAGCTAGGGTGTTGTAGCTACACTTATTCATTAGCATTCATTAATTTGTCGGAATCCCTGGTGAGGGTCTGATGCCAACCAAGGTCAGGGGTCTACCAGCCTGTGTCACTTGCTCAGTGATCCCTTCCATGTTCCCTATCACATATCCCAGTGAGCGACATCCCACATCAGCTGTGGTGGCATGGACAATGACTGAGTCATGTGTCCATGCATCTGACTGACTTGTATGTTGTTGTTACAGTTTGGCCATGTGTTTTCATCTCATACATGTGATGTAAATCAATGGGTAGGGGATAGGGTTGACTGTGTACATGTGGCAGCTGTGACATTACTACATGACACACATATTCCACAACTGTACCATAGAGGTGACTGACAACTGACCTTTGCACATGCTACCGGAGTATTGAGATTACATTGGTGATTGACAGCACATAGGGCCAATGGTGAAAAAGAGACATAGGTCCATAGGTTCGTACAGGGATATCTGCCCAGGGCATGTATCCACCTAGCCAGAATGTGCGTGCCTTTCAACATGCATTGTGAATCTGTCTTGCTATGCCCTTTTCCAAGGTTAGTATACTGTGCCTCTTTCTCACAGTGACACATAAGTGATACCCAGGGTAACCCTACAATGTCACATCCAGTCATTAATATCGCTCTTGAAGATAGTCACTGAGTCAGTCTGCCTAACCTCTATTGGGATAATAATCAGGAATGAAGGGAGCCTCTGAGTTGTGAATGTGCCCCTCCACCATGTCCTATGTATATCACTCCTGAGGTTCAAGTATTTCCAGCGTGTATCCTGGTGGGATCTGGATATTCTGAGATGCAGCATGGCCATTACGTGAGGGTATGACCTGGCCTTCTATGTCAGGCACAGATTGCCTATGAAGAGGCAGTATGTCACTGAGTAGAGCTGCTGCTACTTTAACCAGTCAGTATGTGGCATCTGTTTGAGCACTTTGATCCCTTGTTGAGGTACATATGTGGTAGCCCCAGTTGCTGCAGGTGTCTGGTAAGGTGCATGCCGACAGGTTCATCATAGTCAATTATGGGCATGATGAGGGATGAGTAAAGGGCACAATGTCCTCCCCTGGCCTACATGTGGATCCCATGATGATGTGGCCCATATAACATGCTTACCTAACCACTTTGTCCATGTTGTTGTCAAATGGTAGAATGCTATCAACCTCGTACCCCAAGGTCCATAATTCCTTGGTCTGCACTTACTGGATTAACACATATGTGGTACATTGTGGTCACTTAGTGTTTGACAAAGGTATGACTATACTCTTTCTGTCATTCACGTTGAGGCCATGGCTGTGGCACAAGTCGTGTGTTTGCAAGAGTCCCATTTGGAGGATGCGTGTGTTAGCTGTTGAGTTGATTATGGTGTTCGGTCTGCAGTCACCTGCGACTTGCTGAGCCACAGTACTTCCATGATGGCCTGTACCTATGACAAATATATAATGAACATGACAGCTCCTAGGGCTGTGCCTTGTGGGACACCACTTGTACCAGGTTGGAGGCTGACATGGCTCCAGCAATTCTACCATATGTGTTCTGCCCTTGAGCCACTGTGCAATACCCATAGTGACATAGGGGTTATTATGTACACTGGTGAGCTTCCCTAGAATGCACAAGTGGGGTATTGCATCCAAGGCTTATGCAAGGTCCAGGTAGGCTGTGTGGACCTCCTACCCCTTGACAGTGGCCTTGGTGACTGTTTCAAACAAAGCAAACAGGTTTGATAGGCAGGATTTGCCATTGACAAAGCCAAACTGTGTATGGTGACATGTCTGTAGGTCCACAATATCTAGATATGTGAGGTTCATGATGATCCTTGCCATAGCTTTGCAGACAAAGCTAGTCAGACATATGGGGCAGTAGTGTCCAGGATCCGTGACAGCACCACCTGCATGTTGAGGGACCACTGTTGCTGTATGCCACTCTCTGGCCACATATCGTGTATTAAGGCTGGGATTGAACAGTGGTGTTATGTCTGGGTGTAGCTCTTCTTGTGGTTCATGTAGGACACAGCCTGGGACACTGTCTGGTCCCATTGATGCAGTGTTTATTGCTTTGGGAAGGGCATCTCTTACCTGAGCATCTGTGATGTCAGGGGAAGCACTGTGCTGCAGACATATGTTCCCTTTTGGTGTGGTGGGGAGAGAAGGCAGCATTGAACCTGTCCACTAGGATGATGGCAATGTCTGTGTGTTTTATATTTTGTGTGACATATTGTATTACCTCTGAGCATATCTGGGTAGTACCACTCAGGTTACTAACATAACTACAGGCAGCCTTGTGATTATCCTCAGTGGCTTGTGGAATCCTCTCTCAAAGATGGCCTTAGACAATCATATGGGTGCCTGTAGTTGTCATCCAATACTCATCAGTGGTGCCTTCACATTTTGGGAGGTTGTTGTATCATGTAGTGGCGCCATCCTTCTATTGTATAGTGTGTTTATGGCTGGTGTCCAGCGCCCAGGACATCTGCCTTTGGAGAATTGGGTCATGCTTTCATATGTGGCTTCATGATCCATGCATTCCTGAATGTGTCCACAGAATGACTCTATACAGGTATCTGCAGTCTGGTCCATATTTTCAACAGGCCTTGGGCCTTTGAAGGATTCCACATCATTTATGAGGGGTGTGCACTTGCTTGACATGAGCTGTTGACAGACGTGCTGCCCTCCAGACAGAGCAAGGGGAGGGTCACAATCAGCTACCTGTTGGGGCGTACCTCCCCGGACCACATGGAAAGAGACACAGAGGAGCTCTTACAGCACCCTCTCAAACTCAGGTCTCCCACACAGCCTTCATGCTGACACAGAGTTTAGATTACTCTGCAAACATCATACTGGGTGATGCCAGCTACCCAAACATAGACTGTGAACATTACACAAGCCACAATACCCAAGCTCTAAGGTTCCCATTGATCGGACATTCTTTGGCTATGGAACAGGTAACCAGCCTTCCCACAAGAGGGGCAGATATAGTAGAGCTGATCTTTACAAACATGAGTACAAACTGCTCAACACTGGGAGTATATCCCTCATTGTTGCAATCAAACCATATACTAATCACACTGGAGTTCTGGATCCCACACATATGCAAACCACCAACATGTGCATGCCATATGCAGCCATGTCCTACCTAGCAGTAATGAACGTGATGTACCTCAGGCAATCAGAGTCCCATACAGCCACATGCTCAGGAGAGCTGGACCTCAGCACTGACATACATGGACATGCTGGAGGGGCATATTCCTAACCGAGAGGCTCCCTTCACTCTGTAATTAGCTCACACTACTGGTTAGGCAGAGTCCCTCATTGACTCTCTTCCATAGGAATCTGGATGAGTGGATGGAGATCATAGTTGTACCCCAGGTATCACTTCTATGTCGCTGTTAGACAGAGGCATAGTATACTAAAGTCGGACAAGGGAATAGCAGCATAACTTGTGATTGGGTGGCAAAAGACAAACACATTCTACTAGGCTTACCAATGCCCTAGGGCAAATAGCCTAGTATGAACCTATGAACTGTTCATTCTCAACTGTTCGAGCTCATTACAGAGTAAAGGGAGCCTCTCAGTTAGGAATTTGCCCTCCAGCATGTCCATGTATGTTCTATTCAGTCGCTACCGCTTGCTCAGAGGTGACCTTTGCCCAACATACAAGGCCATGTCAAACCCAGATTTGATGAATATGCTTCACCTAAAAAATCTAGATCCATCAGAGCCACAAGGGCAGGAGACTTAAACCTCGACACGGCTATTAATAGGACATGCTGGAGGGATAGATTCATCACCCAAAGACTCCCTATGCTGTGGAACAAAATCACGGTATATGTAAGGCAGAGCACCTCGCTGGCCTTGTTCAAGAGAAATCTTGACCAATGGATGGGAGATCGCAGATATACCCCAGGGATTACCTCAGTGTCACTGCTCGACAGAGGCACAGCAAAATAATGGGTATGGTTCCCCATACTAAAGGGGTGGCGATGGGCTAGGCTTGTAAATGCCCTTGGGCAGATAGCCTAGTATGAACCTATGAACATGTGTGTACTGCTATAGTACTTCTGCCATATGTTGCATGTGTGTGTGTTGTGGGGGATGCACAGGTAATGGCCAGATACGTCTGCACAGGTGACACGTGTGACACATTCTGGGTGTTCATCCATACATACTGGATGTGTGCTGCCATCCAACCCTGTGATGTGGACACACATTACTCAGCCTGGATATACATATCTGAACAACACCACAAGCACAATACACTACCTTGCTATGTATGCATGTTATTACACAGTTATTCAGTAGTTATGACAGTGATGCTATCCATGCAGCCCACTGGGCCAGTGGAAGCCACAACACACACCGCCAGCACCTTTGCATATGCTTACCACAGACATCCCACATACTGCATGTACTGTGCACACAGTTATCTAACCCAGAACAACTGCACACCACTTATTAATCCTGTCCAGTGGACTACAGATACAGGCATATTGTATAACAATAGTAGGAGGCTACTGCAGCACAGGGCAGATTCACATGACGGGAAGGCATCTGTTGTCTGCAGTGTTAAGATGCTTCACATTCACCAAATGCACAGATATTGCCAACAATGTTGCAGACAGTTTAGGTGCAGGTACCCCCCCCCCATTGTCCTACACACGTGTTATTAGTTATCCCAGATGACTCTAACCTCCTATCCTCTCACATGTCCAGGTGAGAGCCACCCTCATCATTGCAGAACACATATCATCACTGTTACGAAATGGTATCCCTGGATGTGTGCTACATTCACCCCTGGAGGACATAGCACCACATGACAGACTGATATTAATCCCTGGCCATACTACAGGATATGTACCTGAACAGTGCCATACATACACAGTGGTCCCACACCAATGAGGAGGAACCTCTACTGACCCTGGGAACTACTGCATCATATGCACAACTGGCCTTGTGTTCTAAGCTATGGAAGTGTTAGTTATGGCCCACATGTACAACAATATTACATATGTTTATATTTCATGACTATCTACACACAACCTATCTCATGGACATACCTATAGATAGTGAACTATGATACATTTGGAGGTGTCACAGTATACACAGGATTAACCTGCTACTTTGCATTACCTGTGTTTGTGGCAGCTGTTGGTGTGTCACTCGTGCTGCTTGAAGTTTGCTGCTGTTGCTGCTGCTGCTGCTGCTGCTGTTTTGCTGCTGGCTGTCTTTATTTCTGTTTTGTTCTCTCTCTCTGTCTCTCTCTCTCTCTTTCTCTGTCGGTTTTGTGCAATGAATGCATTGCATGAGTGTAGTGTGGGTACTCATTGCTTTTGTAGGTATCTGCATAGGTCCATGTGATGGCCTCTGCACCAATTGTAAGGCAGCATTAGCTAATTGCAAGCAGCTGGGTGTGTACTAATTGCATGTCTCACTGTGATTTCAGGACACTGCTATAAAAGGGTATGTGAGATAGGCGTTGCCCTTTCAGATTGTAGGGCGTGGACCATGCTGGTATGCTGTTGACAGTGTTCTGTGAGTGTGAAGGTTAGTACATCTCCCATGCTTCATGCTGTGTTGTAGATTCAGGTTGCTGCATTTATCTTGCCTGTTCCCTGTAGTGAGTGTTTATGCATACTGACACCTACAACTATATGTCATATGTATTGCTATATAAATATATATATATATATATCTGTGTACATATACATACTTTCATATATGTACATTAGCTGACATTATTGGGTACAAGCTAACAATTAGCAGGGCTGTTTCCGTTAATACTACTCTAGTATGGGAATCCAGTAATTGGGACTATAAAAGTCTGCCTGACATGCTTTGGGTAGTAGACATACTATATTGCCTTTATCTTCATTCCTACTATTACATGTTCCACTTATTTAGCACTATATTCCTGTATGAGAGTCATGGCTTAGTGGTAGGTCATACAGACTAGTGTTACAATGGTCTTGTGGTAGGGCCTACTAGTATGCTCATATTCTGCTTTTGAGTTGAGTATAGGGCCTATCAATCACAGTGCTGGAGGCACCTTTAAGCAGTTAAAGGGCTTAGTAGGTCTCACAGGAGCCAGGCTGTGTTGCAGATTCTGGTTGCTGCATATATCTTCACTGTTTCCTGTAGTGAGTGTGTATGGCTACTGAGACCTACAACTATATTTCATATGTATTAATATATATTTATATATATGTATGTGTAGATATACATACCTTCACATATGTACATTACCTTACATTATTATGTACAAGCTAACAGGTAGCAGGGCTGTTTCTGCTCACACTGAACTAGTATGGGAATCCAGTCATTTGGCCATTAAAACTCTACCAAACATGCTTTGGATAGTACATCTCCTATATTACCTTTATACCGATTCCTACTATTACATGTTATATTTATTTTAGCAGTGTGTTCTTCCCAAGCAGGCATGGCTTAGTGGTAGGTCAAGCAGACTAATGTTACCTAGGTCCTGGTTTCGAGACTGACAGTGGGAATTTTTTACTTTGCAAACTTTCCAACTGAGTACAGGACCTGTCAATCAAAGTTCTGAGGCCACCTGTAAGCAGTTAGAAGGGTAAGTAGGTCACACAGGGGTCAGGCTGTGTTGCAGATTCAGGTTGCTGCAATTATGTTAACTTTTTCCTGTAGTGAGTGTGTATGGCTACTGAGACCTACGATTATATTTCATATGTATTAATATATATTTATATATATGTATGTGTAGATATACATACCTTCACATATGTACATTACCTTACATTATTATGTACAAGCTAACAGGTAGCAGTGCTGTTTCTGTTCACACTGAACTAGTATGGGAATCCAGTAATTTGGCCATTACAACTCTACCTGACATGCTTTGGATAGTACATCTCCTATATTGCCTTTATACTGATTCCTACTATTACATGTTATATTTATTTTAGCACTGTGTTCTTGTAAAGCAGGCATGGCTTAGTGCTAGGTCATACAGACTAATGTTACCAAGGTCCTGGGTTCGAGACTGACAGTGGGAATTTATTTTTCTTAGCAAACTTTCAAAGTGAGTACAGGACCTGTCAATCAAAGTGCCATAAAGGCACTTTTAAGCACTAAACCAGGTCTGCTTCGTTTGCTGAGCTCACGCATGCGCACTGGCGGTGAGCTCCGCTAACACTGCACACCCGCTATTTTCTATGAAAGAAAAGAAAATGGGTGACAGGAAAGTGGTGAAAAGGGGTCACAAAGAGGGTAAGACAGTAGGGAAAGAAGCGTGGGATTTGCAGGAAGGGTGTAGGTAAGGCCCATAGATGCCCATGTCTTTTGCAGCAACAGCTGTATATTTCTATGTATTTTGGTGAGACATTTGAAACCTTCCACCTCTGAGAGAGGTGTCAGGACAACATTAATATTTGTTGTACAGCCAATTGTAATTAACAGTTTAGATGTCCAGCGGACATGTGTGCGACATGGACAGCTATGTATGGGCGTAATTTTTTGTGGGACAGAGTGCCCTTTTTTTACAGGTGAGAGTGGTATGACAGGTGAAGGAAGTCGGTAAAGCTGGGGAGGTAGGTTGGGTAGGTTAACAGACAAGACAGACAAAGGCATACAGGGCGTGTATGACACCGTGGGGGTTACACAATTGACGGGGACAGAGGTTGGGATATCCGAGATGCACGAGCCCACAGATGGCAACAGTGGAACTGATATCCCCAAAAAGTACACAATGAGGAACCTTGTTTGCAGACAGAAACGCCTCCGAGTCAAAAAGCTTCTGTCTTGATATCAATTTTCCCCGTTAAGAAAAGGTCCCTAAAATATCCCCTGATCCTTTGTGTGGTACCGTTAACTTCATTTCTTGAGGCTTTTATGTAGGCATCACTGTCAAGGAGGGAAGTCATTTTCTCATTATAGGTGACATTATGAAAAATCACCAAGCCTCCTCCCTTATCCGGTTTTAACACCCGTATAGGTAACTGACTAAGTTCATCCAGTAATAGGCGTTGTTCTTTAGAAATATTGGGAGTTGTAGTCCTATTGTATTCATTATATTTGTTACCCAAAAATCTAAAATCAAATTCACACGTTCTCAAACAATTCCAACGTAGAATGTAATGGAGGATTAAAAACACTGGACAGTTTTGGAAGTCCTACATTGGGGATGGCGTTACTTCACCATCATTCACAACCTCTGTTTCATGATTGAACAGTAACTTAAGATTCATTTTCTTACAAAACACTTTAGTTCAATAATTTCTTTAGCAACATTCCCATAGGAAGTTGGAACAAAAGTGTTTCAAAAGCTAACAATTCTATCAATTGTTGGTCAAAATGATGTCAGAAAAATTGTAAATGGTGAAGTCGCCATTAGGTGTTGAGTGAATGACAGGGGCCCACCGTAGAAGGTGAGCTAGAGACATCAGCGTCGACTATACTAGAACTATCTGCAACCAAGAAGTTAGGTATGGGGTCAAGCAGGGGCAAGTTTGTTACTTCGTTCTGTTCTGTAAGACTTCTTGCTCGCGTTGCCCTAAAAATTTTGTTGTTACTATTCCCTGCATTATAAGTGTTGTGCCCCTATTATCATTGTAACCTTTGTCACTTCTCGTGACTTCCCTTATCTTTAGCAAAGCCCTTAATTCTGTTACTCCTTCTAGGTGTTGGGGTGGCATGGACATTCCCAGAGTCTTCTTCATCAAGGTCTTCTACCCGTCCTCATCCTCACCTAGTGTTTGGACAGGATATTCATTATTACTACTTATCTGAACATGTCTGGTCCTTTAATGTTAGGGTAAGCAACATTTTACCATAAGCCTCTCTGTCCCTACTCAATTTTTACTCTTGTTTCCCTTTAGTTTAAGTAGCAGAGTATCAATACTGGACAAGATCCGTCCATAATCGAACTGGTATCTATTAAAATCTAAATGTTGCTTAATTTCATTGTCTAAATCATTAATTTCTTTTAATACAACATCAACATTTGCACCATAGTGCTTAATAATAACATTCATTAACTCAGCACCATGTTTTTGAAAAGAGCCTCCAGATCAATCAAAAGTCATGGTCTGAAATTAAACCAGAAGGCGTAAAATTATTCAAGCCTTTTGGTACAATATTTTCATTGATGCATTGCTTAAAGTAAGCAGACTCAAGCTGCAGTTTTTAATTTTAATAATTTAGAGTCAAAAATCTTAAGCTTTTCTGATAAGCATAAGCCATCATTATTTGCGACAGTACCTGTATTTATTCCTTGCTCGGTGAACAGCAAGTTAGTGGTGTCCAATAGCCAGCCACCGAGGTCTGGAATTCTATTATTAGACCCTGTAGGTATATTGTCATTTCTGGAACCAGCAACTGCTCCATTCCGAGCAGTTGTTTGAACGATGACCGTTAAGTTAGAGGCCACTGCAGCGTGAACCAGTCCGTCTTATTGCTGCCAGGCCACGGACTTAAACCCGAGCTGTAATCCAGGTCCTTGGCTCATTCCTGTGCCAAGAACATGCAGGTGACATAGTCCGAGGTTAGGTGCTGCTGGGATCAATCTTCATTTGGGCCCTGGCTGTGCTCTATTGTCAAACCATTCGGCTCGGACCATTTCTCAGTGCATGGAAGGAAGCTTGCATCATTATCCATCCTCGAGTTCATGTCATCCAGTCTAGCTGATAGACCTGCTATCAGCGAAGTTAAGTCAGTGTCCATAGCAGTGCTGCCAGTTGCCATTAACTCAACTGTTAGACAACTGCTAACAACTACCGGTAAACAAGGTAAAACACGGAAGGCTGCAAAGCTGTAAACCAACAGGAATCCTCCTACGAAAAACCACAAAAACTGCTTTCAAACAAGTCAGACCAAAAAGTACACAATGAGGAACCTTGTTTGCAGACAGAAACGCCTCCGAGTCAAAAAGCTTCTGTCTTGATATCAATTTTCCCCGTTAAGAAAAGGTCCCTAAAATATCCCCTGATCCTTTGTGTGGTACCGTTAACTTCATTTCTTGAGGCTTTTATGTAGGCATCACTGTCAAGGAGGGAAGTCATTTTCTCATTATAGGTGACATTATGAAAAATCACCAAGCCTCCTCCCTTATCCGGTTTTAACACCCGTATAGGTAACTGACTAAGTTCATCCAGTAATAGGCGTTGTTCTTTAGAAATATTGGGAGTTGTAGTCCTATTGTATTCATTATATTTGTTACCCAAAAATCTAAAATCAAATTCACGTTCTCAAACAATTCCAACGTAGAATGTAATGGAGGATTAAAAACACTGGACAGTTTTGGAAGTCCTACATTGGGGATGGCGTTTACTTCACCATCATTCACAACCTCTGTTTCATGATTGAACAGTAACTTAAGATTCATTTTTCTTACAAAACACTTTAGTTCAATAATTTCTAAAATTATTGAACTAAAGTGTTTTGTAAGAAAAATGAATCTTAAGTTACTGTTACGTCGTTTAATCCTCCATATTTTGAACTGCCGGGATGCCTACGAAGTCTAATAAATTCCTGCTGTTCACCGGCAAAAACTGCGGCGCAATGCATCAATGTGTAAGGCTACCATGACTTTTGATTGATCTGGGCTCTTTTCAAAACATGGTGCTGAATGAATGTTATTATTAAGCACTATGGTGCAAATGTTGATGTTGTAAAAGAAATTAATGATTTAGACAATGAAATTAAGCAACATTTAGATTTTAATAGATACCAGTTGATGCGACTTGATCTTGTCAGTATTGATACTCTGCTACTTAAACTAAGAAACAAGAGTAAAAATTGAGAGACAGAGGCTTATGGTAAAAATGTTGCTTACCCTAACCTTAAAGGGACCAGACATGTTAATTATAAGTAGTAATAATGAATATCCTGTCCAAACACTAGGTGAGGATGAGGGCGGGTAGAAGACCTTGATGAAGAAGACTCTGGGAATGTCCATGCCACCCAACACCTAGAAGGAGTAACAGAATTAAGGGCTTTGCTAAAGATAAGGGAAGTCACGAGAAGTGACAAAGGTTACAATGATAATAGGGGCACAACACTTATAATGCAGGGAATAGTAACAACAAAATTTTAGCAACGCAGCAAGAAGTCTTACAGGAACAGAACAGTAACAAACTTGCCCCTGCTTGACCCCATATCTAACTTCTCTGTTGCAGATATGTCTAGTATAGTCGACACTGATGTCTCTAGCTCACCTTCTTGGTGGGCCCCTGTCATTCTCACTAACACGAATGGCGACTTCACCATTTACAATTTTCTGACATTTGGACCAACAATTGATAGAATTGTTAGCTTTGAAACACTTTTGTTCCAACTTCCTATGGGAATGTTGCTAAAGAAATTATTGAACTAAAGTGTTTTGTAAGAAAAATGAATCTTAAGTTACTGTTCAATCATGAAATAGAGGTTGTGAATGATGGTGAAGTAAACGCCATCCCCAATGTAGGACTTCCAAAACTGTCCAGTGTTTTTAATCCTCCATTACATTCTACGTTGGAATTGTTTGAGAACATGTGTGAATTTGATTTTAGATTTTTGGGTAACAAATATAATGAATACAATAGGACTACAACTCCCAATATTTCTAAAGAACAGCTATTACTGGATGAACTTAGTCAGTTACCTATCGTGTTAAAACCGGATAAGGAGGAGGCTTGGTGATTTTTCATAATGTCACCTATAATGAGAAAATGACTTCCCTCCTTGACAGTGATGCCTACATAAAAGCCTCAAGAAATGAAGTTAACGGTACCACACAAAGGATCAGGGGATATTTTAGGGACCTTTTCTTAACGGGGAAAATTGATATCAAGACAGAAGCTTTTTGACTCGGAGGCGTTTCTGTCTGCAAACAAGGTTCCTCATTGTGTACTTTTTGGTCTGACTTGTTTGAAAGCAGTTTTTGAACTGATATCCCCACCCATAGGCAGTTGCCACTGTTCCTTCACAGCCCAGGATGGGGCTGTGCTGGGGGCTGTGTAGGCGGGGCAACGGCCGGGGCCGTTATCTGTGCCACACGAGCCTCAAGCTGGCGTAGGGGTCCAAGAACAGTGTCTTGGATCTCCCTACGCACCACAGACCGGACACCGGAGGGTGAGTGGGCCGAACCCCTCCGGCCACACTTGCAGAGGGGACGGGCCCCATCCCCTGCAGCGCTTCCACCCGAAGGTGGCACAGGGCCACCGGAGGGTCCGCCTGGGCACTAGTGCCAGGTGCAGTCGCCAGCTGAGGTGGGAGAGGTGGGTCCGCTGGGACCTGCCTTCCCAAGCGTTCTAGGTTTGTGAGTAGTTATGTTAGTTTGGGTTAGTGGCATTTTATTCCATTCAGATTAGTTGTAACAGCATGCATTGGTATTCCCATCAAACAAACACCCAGATATGAACACCATTGAACAAGGGGCATATCAATATCACATGCATTATTTGAACAGCAAAACACAGTCAAACGACATGCAGGGTTGATTAATGGCAACAGGCCATCAGATTTGCAGGTATGAACAGGGCACATGCACGAACAGACATGCATATATGTTTGAAACGGACAAATGTCCATGATTAATGAAATGTTCACATACCATTATTTAGTGGATGTTGTTATATGGAATTATAGGGTTGGGTGGGGATAGAAAGTGATGACACATTCATATGTTACACATTGATTCACATTTCACATAGGTACACAATTAAGTTGAGGCTGATGTTTCAAAATAATCTTTATTTGACTGTCATGCTACACCTGTTACACATACATCACTATCCTACTTATTTTGAATTTGATCAGATACATCATCCTGCTACACTTTGATGACAGGACAGGGGACAACTATGGCTGTTTAGTCTGTCAGATAATCATTCATTCTATCTGCAAATTGTTTACTGTTATCACCATATACAGATTTTGACCTAGACATTACAGATTCAGACACACTGAAATCAGTTTGGGATGTTAATTTGTACTTCCCACATGCATTTAGTTCTGTAGAAACACACTGAGGCTTATATATTCAGGGGTTATTACTACTTTATTTATTCATACATGAGCCTTTCTGTCACTCTCACACATTCTGCAACTTCACAGTTCAGGTTGGTACTTCTAGGCTTTGTTCACATATTAGACCTGTGGTGATTCAAACACTTTCCAACAGCCTCACTTCTGTCATGATTCAGCATTTCAACAGGGGATATATCTCACATGTGACTACCTCAGATTCTGAAGCTGTACTCTTGAGACTACTGCAGGTTACAGTATATTTAATTAATGATGGGACATCTGTATTACAGCACTGTTTAATTCTATCAATTATATTTCCAGTTACACTTGCATACTGATGAACTTGTTGCAGCCATACCTGCAGACTTTCAATTCCTGCTTGCACATTATATTACTTTTAATCAATACACTGCACTGTTCTGATACATGGTACATAATAATATTTATTTACAAGTACTGGGTGGGGTTACTAACCTGCATGGTGGCGCCGCACCAGCCTTCTGGCGTGCATCTCACGATTCGCAGAGCGGACACCTGCAGCTGTAATACAAAGGGAATAATATTGGACTACACATCTCCATGGTATCAGCTGGTTGAAATCCTTACATACATGAGTAAAATGTGACTTACTCAGTAGTGGGGCGTTGGGCATTTGCCGGGCCTCCTGGATCCAACGGTTCAATTGGTCCTGCTTGCGTCTCTTCAGGTCCGCATGGTGGTGACGGACCTGCTCACCAGTGCGTGGAATGCCAGTAGCACTGGTCAGATCACAAGCCAACTGGTCCCACGCCTCTGCCCTATATGCTCCCCATGAGACCTGGCCCTGCATGAGTTGGGCCTCGTGATTATGGACAAGGAGCCAGACCATGTATCTGGACTCCTCAACGCTAACGCTGTGCTCGAAAGCAACGTCCCTCACCTACTCCACTCATGCTGACTGCAAGTCTGTTCTACAATCAGTTATGCTGTGTATTCCCGCCTATGGGGCTTATATATGCCGCTTTTCCGCACATTTCTCTGATTGGCCGTTTTGGAATTGTATCTACTTCACTGAAAATGCTTTCTCATGCTCCATTCTGGGTTTTATCCCATATATATGCTATTTCTGCATTTCTAGGTATTGCTGTCATGGCTTGGTGGTTTAGTTCCTTGACTCTAGTGCATGGTATCCTGGGTTCGAATCTGGTAACTGATTTTTGCTTTTCCTGACAGAAATTAGTTGAGGACCTGTCAATCAAACATGCCAAAAGCACTTTTAAGCACTTTAAACCTGTTCTGCGCTCGTTTGCGGAGGTAACGCGCGCACTGGCAGTTAGCCTGTGGGAGCGGCGCCAAGCGGTGTGCGCTGGGATAAATCTTAATTGGCTAGTGACACACATGTTCAGCTAATTGCACACAGTTTCAGCCTGTTTACCCGCTGCTTGGCAACGGGCACGCAGTTTGCAGCTTTTTAAACACTACTCAGCTACGGGCACTCTGTCTCATGGCAGCTTAGCTATCAGTACATTTCTGACTATTTTTATTCTTATGTTACTTCAAAATATATGCTCTATTTCATTCCATTTTACAAAAGGGAATACATTTACATTTGTACAATACTGTCAGGGGCTTTTAGTGCTTATTTACAAAAAAAAAAAGGTTGTTGTAGGGGCTCGAACCTTGCCTGCCTACTCTTAGGGTGGCTACTCTACCGCTAAGCTATTATTTCTTGGCTTACTTTGCATATTTAGTTCTTATATCCTTTTCCACTGACTGCTAACTGTGATTGCGCTAGTAGCACACCCAGCACACAGTAGCAAACATTTACGGGTTTAACAAAAAAAAGGTTTTAATTTAATTTTATGACATCTCTTCACTTTATACACTGATGGCCAGTCGGGGCATGTGTTGTATAGTGTGTTTATTCACATTTTCATGGCCTTTCTCGTGGCTGTTTACTTTCAGCCATTCTAGTCTTCCGGGGGCGTGTCCACTTGCAGAGCTTAGCCTACAGACACGCCCCCTACTCTCTTACACGGACCGTGTAAGAGTTACTAGTGTGATTCAGCATGCCTCATGCACCTCATGCATATGCATGACATGCTGACATCACACAGTTTAACTGCAGCCTCCGTGTAAGAGTTATAACTCTTACACGGAGGCTTCCTGAATCTGGCCCTATGTCTTAAAATGTATATGTAATGTGGTGATGTCATGCGTCTTCATATTTAAATTAACAATGAAAGTGGCGTGCTATTTGTAACTTTTTACTTCTGAAGAAGTTGGCAGGGTACGCTGATGAAAAGCAGGACTGTTTTGTTGCTTAAATAAATTTTCAGTCGTTGATCGTATTGGTGCTTTTGCAAGTGGATTTTTATTTTATTCAAATATTCTGGTGGATCTTTCTTCAGGCTTTCATTTTTCTGATTTTATTTAATTAATAATGTGGTTTGTGCCTTTTATTTTCTTAATAATACGTTTTTGTGCTACTTGTTTGATTAATAATGCATTCTGTGCCTTATAAATGCCCCATTTCATTTTCTTTGCCAGATAAATCATTTGTACACTTTTCTTTACCTTTAGCCTGTTTCTGACCCTTTTTCATTTGTCTGACCTCTGTTTCACTGAACCTGCTCAATCTGCCTTCACCTTGAACTCTGCACCTCATGGCTTCTCTTAATCCTGGTTCTGACACTGTGTCGCTCGTCTGGTCAGGATAAAACAAACAAACATTCATGTCTTCTGTTCAAGCAGCTTTACTACACACAAACACATCAGAAATGAGGCTTTGTAACTTAAACTTAAATAAACTTATAAACAGACTGACTACCACAGTCATACATGTTAACACTCTGGCTGTTCTCTCAAAATGGCACTGCTGCCTGCACATGCTCAGTAGTTATATGCACTTGCTACATCTGGAAATGCTTCTTAAAGGTTTATACGCATGCTCTGATCTACATACCCCCCCCCAGCTGTAACCAGGCTAAAAAAGTTCTCAAAAGCTGGCAACAACCTCCTAATGGAGGGTATCAGTAGCTTTACACCACTGCCCCCCCCCCCAGAGGATGCAGGCAACTATGTATACAAGCACCTGTGCAACTGAATGGACTCAGTCATACCCAACAGAACTAAAACCTGCTCCTCAAGGAAACACTGACCTGTCTGGTGGATATCATCTATCAACAAGCTTTAAAACAAAAGGAAGAAACTGTTGTCCAAAAGTAAAAAGCAACAAATTCCAAATTGGAAAAACTCCCTCCTCAGCCTCAACAAGCAAATTAGATCACTAGTGAAAACCTCCAAAGCTAATTATGAATTGAAACTAGCCTCTGAAAAAAAGGGAAACAACAAAACCTTCTTCAGTTACATCAGGAACCTCCATGGCAAAGCCCAGGTTTTTTATGAATTAGTACTTAACGTACCAGTTGCAGTAATCCTGTTGACTTAGCCAACCTTCTAGCAGATAGGTTCAGTGCAAGGTTCACCCCCCTATCCCCCCCCAAGGCCCATTCAACTTCCCCAATACTTGTCCCACACCTTACATCTCCATAGATCAAGTGTTAAAGGCCCTATCCAAGGCAAAAAACACAGCTTCCATGGAACCTGATAACATCCCAGACTGTATTCTGCACCATCTCCAGCAAGAACTAGCTTCACCATTGAGCACCCTTTTCAACCACAGCCTAAGTACAAGTACAAGCTTCATTCCAGCAGAGTGGATAACTGCCATTGTCATCCCCTTGCACAAAGGTGGTGCCACTATTGACCCTGGAAACTAGAAGAAGAAGAAGAATTGACAAGACTGTACAATAATGGAATTAACTGGAAACAGCTGAAATGAGACTGAAATGAAAGTCTTTATCTGTTAATTACACAAACTCATGCTGACGAGGTGCCAGTATCTCCTTTATGGGCCAAATCTTGTGTAATTTTCAGAATAAATTCTCCAAACACTGCAGTTCATTTAACAAGGCTTTATTAGATGTTTACAATATCCAAATACTGTCTTCATTAACAGTGCTGATAAACAGTAACAGTCTGTAGAAATTCTGGGATGTTGGTTGGTAATAACAGTGCTGCTAAATATATCCAACATTTCTGCACATGTCTTCTGATTGTCCTGAATAATGTAAACTAAGGCAGTCTTTATTTGACCTGTCTTCTTCAATCTCCAAGCACTTGACCCCAACCAATTCAGATTCGTCCAGGGCAGATCTTGCTTGTTGAGCCTAGTTGGCTTCTTTCAGACTGTCACCAAGGCCCTGGATGAGGAAAAGTCAGTACATACAGTTTACCTTGACTTGGCCAAGGCCTTTGACACAATCCCCCACTCAGGCATCACCAAAAAGCTAACATAACTTGGCATACTTCCCTATCTCATCAGGTGGGTGGCCAACTGGCTCACTGATAGGGACCACAAGGTCAAAATAGGTGCCTCCACCTCCAACAGCAGATCTGTCACTAGTGGTGTTCCACTGTTTGGCATCTGCCTCTCAGAGGTGCAAGCAAAGACAAAAGGCCTGAAGTTGACCAAGTTTGTGGATGACTGTAAGTCAGGTGCTGTTATTGACTCCCCATATGATGTTAACATATTGCAAGAGGGTTTCACAGCAAGAAATGACTGGTGCCAAAGTCACGGCCTTAAGTTAAATGCAAAAAAAATGTATTATCATACTATTCGGCAAAAACATGGTCCCTACTGATTAGCATATCAACAGCAACCCCCTAAGCACACAACCTGTGGTGAGAGACCTGGGTATTCAGGTTGACAACAATCTCACATTTGACCATCATGTAGCAGCAGTGGTCAGAAAAGTCTTTTACTTGGTTCATCTTATAAGTAAAGGGATTACATCCAGAAAAAAAGGAGATTATTACCTCTCTGTACTCTTCCCTCATTAGACCAACAATTGAGTATAACGGCCCGTTTGGTTTGTACCTCTCCAAACACCTGCATCAACTGAAAAGGCCACAGAAATACCTCACAAAGAGAATCCATGGCCTCCAACACATGTCCTATGCAGACAGGCTCAAATCACTAAAACTCTACGCAGTATCATATAGGTTGCTCAGAAGTGATCTGTGTCTAACCTACAAGGCAATATCGGACCATGCCCTACTAGAGATGCTCCATATTCGTAAGTTTAGCTCCTTGCGCATTACCCACTCAAAAGGCCTAAATCTAATATGTGACATCAACAAAACCTGCTGGAGAGACAGGTTTGTCTCTCAGAGGCTGCCCTGTCTCTGGAATAGACTTCCCATACATGTCAAACAGAGTACCTCACTGACCCTCTTCAAGCACAACCTTGTTGAGTGGATGGGAAACCACAAATTTGTCCTAGGGGTTCCACCTGTGTTCCTCATTGACTGGTGTGACAGGTGCTGACTGATGTTTCTTTTCTGGAGATAAACTCTTGGCTAGGCTTGTAAGGGCATCAGGGCCATTAGTCTAGTAACATCCTGTGATCCTATGATCCTAAGAGGATGAGAGGTATGCTCTCAGGTGATCTTCTTATGAGGAATGCTCCTCATTTTGAGTCTTAAAAAGTTCATGTTCCTTGCTGTTCCACATTTGAAGGGTACGTTACGTATTCAGCGTAAAGAATTTTTCTAATTAATGTCACAGACCGCCAAGAGATATGCTCAGCAATAATGAAAAGTTTTTAACTTTTATTCATATTAAGTGGCCGTGACAGTTTTAGGTGATACTGGAGATCACTGAATTTTGCATAACCACATCACTCAGTGTTTTGGATTTGCACTTACACATGGTTCAGTGTTCTCCATTATCGCGCATTTCCCCCTAACTTCCCTAGCTGGCCTGATTAAGATAGGGATCTTGAGACAGTGTAAGAATTGTCTCATGTCGTCTGATGATTATCTGTCACTCAAACAGCATAATGCAGTGTGTGAGAGATGTACATATACAACATCCCTGGAGGCAAAAATCTCACACACAGTAAACTCAGACAAAAAGAAATCATCAGCAGTACATCGCACATCACACCTCTCCAAAGCCATCACAATACACCTAATCCATCATATGCTGAGATTCTAATGATGAAGTTGTCTAAACCTCAAAGACCTCCAAAACACAACACAGGCACAAAGCACACTCAGTATATTAAGCCTAACTTCTCACATTACACAAGCAGTACCAACGTCACAGATGCTGAATCCATAAGGCAGGTATCATCCAATCATTCTTGTTATAGGTGACTCCACTGTATGACATACAAATGTTACTCTTATCAGGCTGAGCAAGGAAAGAGTGATGGTTAGTTGCTTTTCTGGAAACCAGGATCAAGTGCGACATGTAGAAAGACAGTTCAGTAACATTCATGATTTAGTACCTCATTAGTATAAGTACCACGCTCAGAAGTACAAACTCACGTGGAATAAATCCTGTCTGTGGCTAATAGCCTCATTACCAGCCTCATGGAAGATTAGCAACTGGCAATTTAGAAATTTGCAGTTTGAGGTGCAAAAATAAGTTTATCAGGAGCTACATATCTTGTGAGGTATGTTTGACCTTTCTGCCTCTGCACTTAACTGCTCTACTTCCAGCAGGTAGCGCTTTGCAAAATTGCTTAAAGTGTAAGCTACAGCTGTATTCAAGTCTAGTCATGTCAAGTGTATCAATAAAAAGGAGGTTACCTTGGGTCAAATGGCTGGAAAGGAATGAACAGTTCAGTCAAGAGCCATGGCACAGCTTTTGTGAGTAGCTTGTACTGTCAATGTGAGGTCTACTTCACTTTGTCAAAAACTCTAATTGTCAAATATCAAGTTTGTCGAGCCCTATTTGTCAAAGCCTTAATCCATCAAATATGTACTTAAGTGAAAAGCTTCCCGGGGAAAAAAACACCATGGGCACCAGCCACCATCAGGCTAGCTGTGTTCCTTTATTAATTTCTCCAAGTCTTTGGATTTCTAATACCGTGACGGGAATGGACCCCCATTCCTAAGTCAAAGTATGATTAAAGTTCACAAATAGCGGGCGAAAACTGAGCCAGCAAGTAAAAACGAACATAAAAACATAAACAGTTTAATAAGCGCTTTCGGAAAAGCTAGTACTTTTCCTTCATCAGACATTTTGAAAATCAATTAGCTCACATTATATACCTTCAACCAACTTCAATTGTAGTCAATTAATTTGAAAGTCAGTTAAGTTAAATTAATCACATTACAAAAACTTTTAAACCTATACTACCATAAGATACCATAAAATGAAATAACATTGCATGTACCCTTCAAATTGTTTGAAGGGTAAACAAGAAACCAAAGTTGACAGAAAACTTTTACACAGCATAAACTAATTCCCACAATAATAAAACAGGGATACTGTTGTTATTACATAACCTACTGAAATTACTCCAGTATAATATATTCTTATTTCAACTGTATAGAAACTTACATTAGCAATCGTGAAAGAATTATTTAAAATCTGGTTATCTATTCAAGGCCAGTAATTTTAAAACACATTTTAAAGAGACAAACTCGTTTAAACCTGAGGGGGCATAAGCCACTGTCCTAATTTGCCAAAAAAGTTCTTGGATCTCCAAGTCCAGTTACCATGAACCATCTCTGGGGTTAACCGATACTTGATGTAATATAGCAAATTTAAAATTATGGTTTGGATAATCAACTAGATGTCTTGCAAGTGCGTTGGTAGTGTCTTGCTTTTTTATAGCGTATTGATGTTCATAAATAAGCTGCTTTAGTTGCCTTTCTGTCTTCCCTATGTAGAACGCGGTGCAATCTTGGCAAGTAGCAGAATAGACAACAGCTTTAGTTGTACAAGAAAATTTACCTTGGATTTTATAAGTCTTATTCTTAATTTTAACTTCTTTATCGATGTGTAGCTGCTTGCACTGATGGCAAGCTCCACACTTAAACATTCCATTATTCTTAATCTTTCTACTCGTAGTTGGACATTCCAAAAGAGCTTTAATGTTAGGACCCCTCCTATAAGTAATTTTTGGTTTATCACCCAAAAGCTTGTTCAATCTACTATCTTCTATTATTAAAACCCAATTTTTGTTGAGAATTCCCTTAATATAAGGGCTATCTAAACTATATGTGCTTTTCCGAAAGCGCTTATTAAACTGTTTATGTTCGTTTTTACTTGCTGGCTCAGTTTTCGCCCACTATTTGTGGTTTTTAATAGTTTTTAGTTTTTGTTGTAGTTTTATGATTAAAGTTTTTAAAATTAGTATTGTTTCAGTCTCTGATGTTAGCCAGAAGTGTTCTTCATAGCACCCGCAATGTATTCGGTAATGACTCCTTCTACAATTCATACAAAGTTAAATGTATCTGTAACATATCTAAGTACAATTGTAAATTTGTTTTGTAAGACCCGTTACTCCTACTACTATTGGAACCATCTGGGTATCCTTCTTCCACACTGCCCTCATTTCTGCCTGCAAATCCTGGTATTTTATGACTTTGTGTCTCTCTGTACATAAGACACTATAGTCACTGAGTATTGCAATTTTAGTGATCATCCATTTTTTAAACTGTTGATAATGGATGATCCCATGTGATATAATTTTCTTCATTTTCTATGATCCTTTGTGGCTCATGTTTCTAGTGTTTTTCAGCGACCTCAATATTATAATGTTTGCACAGTTCCCAATGCAGCAATCTTCCCCCATTATTATGGCTTTCAGTATACAGTCCTTCTGCTATTAGTATATCACAACCAGCAACAAGATGTGCAACTGTTTCCAATTCTTTTTGACAAAACCTACATTTGTCCATTTCTCCCACATGTTCAATAGACTTTATAAACCAATGTGTATGTAGTCCACTATCCTGGACTGCCAATATTAATCTTTCATCTTTTCATTTAAATGCACCCCCTCCTTAACCATCCTGATCAACGTGAGGTTGTTTAAAGAGTTTTCTATACTTGCAACTCTATTAATGCATTTTCAACATTTCTTGCCTTCTCATCTGATCCATCACCTTATATTCTTCCTTTTGTTTTTTGGCACATTCAGTTGCTGCCTGATTTTTATCTACTTCTGGTCTGATTTCCATTTCCGCTTGATGCAGATATGCTTCTGCTAAACTAAGCAGGGAAGTCATCTTAGACTTATTCTCCTGAAATTTCAAAACTTTCACTACTTTTGGGTCTTGTGAGGTCAGCAAATATGCATGCAGTCCCATGATTGCAGATCTATACATGTAATCAATTTTGAGGAGGCCCATACTGCCTTCAGAACAGGGAATATATAATCTTGGTATGCACTGATTTTTATAAATCATTTGATGAGCATGAAGCATCCTTCTTGTTTTCCTGTCTAACCTATCCAACACCTTTTTGGTCCAGTCAATCACTTCAAAACTGTAAATTAGGACAGGAAAAGCAAATTGGTTTATAGCTTGCACTTTATGTCAATGCTGTTTTCATTATTAAAGTCTTCTAAAATATTCCTTAGTAAGTTTTATTCACATTTGTTCACATTTTATTGTTGATCCTTCATCAATTCCCAAATATTTACATGCTCCTTCTTACTCAGGTTCTTTTATATCACATTCCTGTCATAAACTGATGTTTCCTAGGTGCTGCAGCTTTCCTGCTTTAAAGGTTGTTTTTGCACATTTATCAAGACCAAATGACATTCTTATATCACCTGAAAAGGTTTTGACCACTTATGGTTGTGCTTTCAGTTCCTCGTCTGATGATCTATACAGTTTTAAATCATCTACAAAAAGAAAATGAAAAGTCTTTATACTTTGTTGCTTTCTGGAAGCCAAATTGTAGCCATGACCTAATCTCTTAAGTAAACAATTTAATGGGTTAAGGGCATGACAAAAAGCAGCGGTAACAGAGAGTCACCGTGAAATATCCCCCTTTGAATTTCTATCTTGGAATAATAATTTGTCCTTTATCATGGCTTAACTGCAAAGTGAGTGATTTGCCATGGTTTCATGGTCATTGTAATTAATCAGTGTAGGGTGTATCTTGCACATTTTTAAACACTCTTTTATCCATGAATGTGGAATACTGTCAAATATTTTTTATAGTCTATCCATGCCATACTTAGATTCTTCCCCTATTTGCAGTTCTCCATTATAACTTTATTTAACAACAAATGATCCTCTGTTCCATATGCCTTTCTTTTATTACACTTTTGTTCTGTTGCCATGATTGAGTTTCTTCTAAATGACTAGAAACTCTGCCGTCATCAATTCCAGTGCATAGTTTGCATGTCATCGGAAGGTAAGTTATTGGTCTATATTTTTAGGATAGCTTGCAGGTTTGCTCTTAAGTAGGAGTATTGTTTTTCCTGTTGTTAACCAGGCTAGTGTCTATTCGGGGTGAGCATATAAATGGTTCTTAATTATGTCTAAATTTTCATGCAAAGATGCTAATACTTTTTAGCCAGAAGTTAGGTACTACATCTGGGCCTGGAGTTTTTCAATCAGGAGATTTTCTTAACTTTGTTTCAATCTCTCTGGCCATTACTTCATCCCATTTCATAGCCTGTACATTTGCACTTTTTATTCTTTCTTTTACTTTTTCTATCCATTAAGCATCTTTGTTATGTTCCACAGGATCTTCATAGATATTTCTCCAAAATGTATCTATTTCTTACTTTTTTGGTGGTGTTTCAATTCCTTTTACCTTGTATCCCAATTCTCTATAAAACGTTTTTGGATCATCAATAAATTGCTTATTTTGTACTTTTCCTTTATATTTATCTGCAACTCTTGTAAGTTTTTTCTGCCCATGCTGTTATTTTTGCTTTGTTATTTGTGATAGTGCACAATAGATCCTAATCTGTTCTGATTGTGTGCATTGCTTTTATCATGTCTATCTTTCAGAGTATTTTTGTTTATTTATTTATTTATTTATTTATTTATTTATTTATTTATTTTATTTTACATTTGTTGACCGGGATAGTCCATCTGGGTATAAGCCCATTTTCAGTGGAGGCCCGTGGAGAAAAGCTCCAATAAAACAAGAACATTGACAGGTACAGTGTCGGTTTTACATAGAATTTAACAGAAATATCTAGAGACAATAAAGAAAGTACAATATACAAAGGAGAAAGTTATTAAAATATAGTAAAATGAAGGGGTTGGGAAGGTGGCCTAATGGTTAAAGTGTTTGCCTTACAAACGCAAGGTGCAGGGTTTGAGTCTCACAAGAGATAATTGGCTAAGCTTAAAATGGCTTGCAAGCACAATTAGCTTAGTACAAAAAAAGGAGTGGGAGGTTAGCAAAATGGTTAAGGTGTTTACCTTACAAACATAAGATTCAGGGTTTGATTTTCACATGGGGTAATTGGCTAGGCTGAAAATGACCCACAAGGGCAGTTAGCCTAGTACAAACCTATATATATATATATTTTGTTTTTTTGAGGGCAGGGGTCAATCTTTAGTTGATCATTTGAGTATACTTTAATACGTGTACATATGTATACCCTTACAAAAAAAAAAAGGAATTATCAAATTATACTCTTATTGTAGGTACCTGATAGGTGGTGTTAACAAGTGGGAGTGGGGTATACATGGAGACTATAAAATTTAGGAGATGAAATTTGATGTGGGCTTATGTGGTATTAGCCTGGCTTGGTCCAGGAGCAGAGTCAGTTGTTAGTGAGGTGGTCTTTGAGCAGAGTTTTGAATTGGTGTAGGTTGGTAACATTTAGGATGTGTTGAGGGATTGAGTTCCAAAGTTTAGAAATGTGGTGGGAGTAAAGGGCGTCCCCGGCTTTGTTGCTGCTTTTGGATAATTGGAGGAGTGTTTTGTGTGAAGATCAGAGTTGCTGAGTGCTGGTATATGGTTGGAGTAATTGTTGTAGGGCTAGGGTTCTGTTTGGCTGGTATATTAGTTGGTAAGTAAAGACCAGTTGGGTATAGGTTAGTTGTGGGAATTCTAGCCAGTTTATTTGTTGTAGGGCAGAGCAGTGGTGGGACCTATATGGGTAGCTAGTGGCGAACTTGGCTATTTTATTGTAGGCTGATTCAAGTTTGGTAAGGTCAGTTTTGTTAAGGAAAAGCATAGAGAACAGTAGATAAGAGATGAGTCCTGGCGATGCTTAGTCTAGAATGGCTAGTTAGGAAAGGATTAATTTGGTAAAGAGAGCCTAGTTTGTTGTGTGTTTTTTAATGGTTTGAGAGAGGTGTAGGTCAAATTTTAATTTGCTATCAATTGTGACACCTAGTAATTTGGTATGTGAGCTGGTGTTTATGATTGTGTTGTTGGAGGAGTGGATTTGAAAAGTGGCTGAAGGATTGGGTGTTTTGGTGTGGAGAAAGAGCATGAGCTTGGTCTTGTTTGGGTTCAGTATGAGGTTAGTGTTACTTAGCCAGGATTCTACTTCTAGGAAGGATTGTTGTGTTATCACCTGTAGTTGTGTCAGAGAGGGGGGCAGAGCATATCAGGGTATTGTCACCTGCATATTGGATGACAGAGGCGAGAGATGTGGATTTATGGAGTTGATTTGTGAAGATGGTAAAAAGTAGGGGGCCTAATATGGAGCCTTGTGGAACTCCTATGTTAACAGGGAGCAACGATGATAGCTCCTGTTGCCATCTAACAGCCTGCTGGCATTTGGTTAGATAGCTGTGGAACCAAGCTAGGAAACAGTGACTGGGATGTATGGTGGCCAGTTCTGACAACAGTTTTTGGTGTGAAACTGTGTCGAATGCCCTTGAGAGATCTAGAAAGCTGGACAAGACATATTTATTCTGATTTCTGTGTTCATTTATTGTGTTAGTAAAACTGAGGAGGGCGGTTGTGGTGCTGTGGTGGGGGTGAAAACCATGTTGTGTGATTGATAGGAGGTTATTGGAGAGAAGGTAGTGTAGAAGCTGGGAGTGAATACATTTTTCTAGTATTTTGTAAAGAGGTAAAAGAATGGCAATGGGCCTGTAATTAGTAAGCTCGGTAGAGTTGCCACCTTTATGCAGTGGGGTGATATAGGAGACATTCCAGATTAGTGGGACATAGTTAGAGACAGAGTGGTTGATGAGGATAGAAATGGGATAGGTTATGACTTCGGAGGCAGCTTTGAGGAATTCAGATGGGAGGTTGTCAGCAGCTAGGCTGGTGGGCTTGAGCTTACTGAGTAGTTTTTTATGGTATGGGTTGGGACGGGGTTAAAGGAGAAGGAGTTTATACCCTCATTGTTGGCTACGGGGATTGTAGTAGTGATGTTTTGGTCATTCCAAAGACATGCATCTGGAGCATATCTCCCCGGGCCTCCGCTGAAAACAGGCTCTTTGGAACCTAGTCGGACTTTCCCGGTCAACAAATGATAAATAAATAAATAAATAAAATAAAATGTTTTGGTCATAGTCAATAAGTCAGTGAATTGTGTTTATGAAAAAGGAATTGAATTGTGTTGCAATATCATTTGATGGGGGTGTGGTAGGATTGGGTGTGGACGTACTACCAGGTTGAAGGAGTTTTTTTATAGTGGCCCAGAATTTTTTGGGGTTGTTTTTGCTACTTTGCTGTGCAGTGATGTAGTAGGCTTTTTTGTCAGCTTTTATCTGGGATTTGGCTTTATTCCTAAGTTGTTTGAAAAGGAGAAGGTTGTCATTGCTTTTGTTAGTTAGCCAGTGTTCCCATGCCTTGTCCCTTTCTTTTAATAAGTCTTTGGTGTTGCTTCTAAGCCAGGGTGTGTGGTAATGTTTTATTCTAGCTATTCTGCAGGGGGCTAGGCTGTTCAAGATGTTGAGGAAGGTGGTGTTAAAGTGTTGAACAGCGTCATCTAGTGGTAGTGTTTTGAGGGGGGACCAGTTAATTTGTTGGAAGAGGGAGTTGAAAATGCGGGTATTACTTTTTTTTGTTGTTGTGGATTAGCCTATAGACTACTTGTCTAGGTGGACTGAGATTGTTTCTGATTAGGTATGTGGGTAGGTGGTCACTTATGGTAATGGGAAGGCATCCTGCTAGAAGGGGTGTGTTATTTTTGTTTTTGAGAGTCCAATCCAGGATGGATTGTCTGTTGGAGGTTTTCTCTCTTCTATACTCTTCTAACAATGACACACTGTCTTAATTGCTTTATAGTTTTCTCTATTTGATACTTCCATGATGGCATTCAATTTCTCCCCTTCCTTTCCCTTACTACCCTGTGTTTTTCTGGTAAGACTTTATCTGTTATTAATTTAGCTGCACAGCAATATATTCTGTTTACTTCTGTTATAGCACAAGAATTCTTATGGACAGTCCTAATTACTGTGTTCATTTGTTTTATCAAGCTTCTAACTTTTTGGATTTTATTGACTTTCTGTTGTCTATTTTTTTCATTGACCTTAATATGTATGTCCATCTCTAATAAATTAAGCAACTCTTCTCTTAGATCATTTTCTTCTAAACTGAAGGCACATTCTTTGTTCTCCATTTCCTCTGGGCATTCTATAGAAAGTTCCAGAGCATCTTCCTGTGCCACATTCTCTTCAGTTTCATCCTGTGTCATCCATTGCTCTTTCATATGGGAACTCACTGGCCTGTCACTCCACAACATTAATTCCATCAGAGTTGCCACAGTTTTCTGTTCCTCTCCTTCCTGTGCAACTCCAACAGAATGCTTGTGCTGGTTTCCTGTGGAGGGTTCCAAAGTATCTTCATATGGCGACTGATCAGATATTTCTTGTTCTAATAGTTTCTCCTTATTTGGGGATCCATTGCTCTATCCTACTGTGGTGTTTTCTGAGTTAGATTTTCTACACTAAAGCCTTCACTTTACAGGTACTCCATAACCTCAGTGTGTATTTCTTTAATATCCCCATTACTAATCCTCTTTTCTACATTTCCTCTTTGTTTTCTTACTTTTGTATTACAAAATGTTCCATGTCTGGATGCCTTTGTGTGTATTTCTCAACCCTCTTTACTTAAATATACTTAGATGGCAAATGCACAAAAATGGAGAAGTAACAAAACTCCAAACCTGCACTGCCATGTGATTGTTGTTAATAGACTCAGCCATATTCAGCCTGCTTATCAACCAATTATCACCCCCTAAAATGCATTTGATGAGCAGGTAGATACACAAAAATACAGGAAGTCATATGTGTGTGTGTGTGTGTGTGTGTGTGTGTGTGTGTGTGTGTGTGTGTATGTGTGTGTTTCTGTCTATATACATGTATATAATATTGCATTCTCTCATAAAGAAGATACATTTTTTAAGTTAAGCCGAAAGACACAAACAAACTTCAGGTGTTATAGAAAGGGATAAAATGTACTTGAGCTACACAACACTAGATATGCACTTTAAACCTAGCCAATTTCATTTTTTATGCTCAAATTAATCTATCCAGTTTGGTTATAGACTGCCGTACCCAGCCAAAGGTCAATAAATATATATTACCCCTAATGAGAATAACTGGGACCATACTATAGATAATTTGAGGGGATTCAAGCATGGGATAAAGCATTAAGGAGATGCTTCTCTCCATTAGTATTACAGGGCAATATTCTAGGGCAAATTTTCTGTTTCCCATCTACAGAGCCAAGTCGTATTTGAATATGGACAGTGATGAACTTTGTTTTATGTGGAGGAGGAATCTGTTCCACAGCAGAAGTATCCTCTGCAAGATATACCTGTCCCTCCAAACTGTTCTGTTGATTTTGCAGAAGAGGTTTAGATCCTAGACTGAGATGTCATTTGACTTGCTGATTTGTATTAGGTTGGAGGATGCTTGTATACCTGACACAGGTCACCTATTAGCAGTTTGTAAGATACCAAGTATAGTGACATGGCTTTGAGTTGCTCCATGAAGGACATATTGTTTAAGGCTTGTATCCTTTTGGTAAGGTATCTCTGGGAGCATTCCAGTTGTTGCATGTATTTGGACAAATACATGCCAAAGAGGTTATTATGTTCAATGACCGTCGTACTGAAGGCTGAGTAAAGGGGGACAATGACATCCCTAGGTCTAGACACAATCGCTTTCCTTATGATCCCTTTGTTATGTGTATGACAGTGACTTTCATACTTCATTATTATGTTTCAAGAATCGTATTTACTTTATCAGTTTTGAGACTCACATTGAATGGTCACATAGATTCCAATAGGGCACTCTGCGTGTGTGTTTATATTACACACACACACACACACACACACACACACACACACACACACACACGCACACGCACACGCACACACACACACACACACACACACACACACACACACACACACACACACACTTACACTTAGTTAGCAGTTGCTTTATTTTATTTATTTAATATTTGTTTACCAGGAAAGTCCAACTAGCACAGAGCCCATTTTAGTAGAGGCCCAGGGAGAAATGCTCCAGAAGCATGTCTTTGGAATGTGGGAGGAAACTGGAGCACCTGAAAGAATCACATGCAAATGCAGGAAGGACATGCATACTCCAAACAGTATGCACCCTAGCCAAAAATCAAACCAGAGAACCTCTTGCTGTGAGGTGACAATGCTAACCGCTGTACCACTACACCACATCTGCTTTATATGTGATAGTCTGCTGAATATCTACACTGTTGAATTCTGTAGCTGTGTGACATTTTGAGGTTGACAATACATTGACAAAGGGTGATGTGTTATAGTCATAGCTAAGTGATCTTTGTGCTAGCATATATATATATATATATATATATATATATATATATATATATATATATATTAAAGAGGGAAAAAGGGTCATATAAACAAACCATTCATTTAAAACTGCAGGAAAAACTCAGGCAAGCTAGAGTTTTCATTGTGTGATACCTTAAACTTCGGGTAATGCAGGTCTACGACTTATATACAAATGTCTCCTTAAAGACATCAAGTATTTCAGCAACATGGTTTCTGAATAGCCAAAATGTTTTTACTTAAGTTTTTATGGTTACATTCATGCCAATAAAGAAAAATCTCACTCTCCTTGACCTTATCCTTGCAGCATACATGGATAGTTTGTTTATAATAGTAAAACACAGGTCTTTAAGCACAGCTGATCCCCATAAAGATTAAGGTGCCTATAAAATATCCCAACTAGCATCCAAACCAAAGGGTAAAAATGTCCCAAAGACAAACCATTCAGTGAAAACTGCAAGAAAAACTCAGCTAAGCTTCGTTTTCATTGTGTGATACTTTAAAACCTCCTGTAATGGAGGTTATTGGGATATATGTAAACGACTATTTAAGGACATCAAGTGTTTCAGCTACATGGCTTCTGAATGTTAAGTAAACATAAATATATGTAGGTTGTTGTTATATTATGTTTGAATACTTATGCACAGTTCCTATTTCAAGTAGGTTTTTTATATATATATATATTCTATATTATATTTGTATGTATATATTTTATTTGCTTTTTGAATAGGGAAGTTTTAATTAGAGCTTCATTTGGTACTTCATGTGACTGATCTGCTATTTAAGTTTGCAGGAAATGAGTTTTAGTAGGTCTGATGAAGTGGATGGTTGTTTATTCTGTGAAAGCGCTTACCTGATTTTATTGGTTTTGTTATTAAAACGCTTTATATTTTATATTTTTGGTCCTTGTTTATTAAGTGTATTAAGTGAATTTGGCATTTTTTTATAGCCGTGGTAGCTGTTTATGTTTTTATTTTCGATGACTTCTGAATGTCCATGACGTTTTGACTTTTTAATTCTTTATGGTTACATTCAGGCTAATAAAGCCAAACCCCACTAGCTGTGGACATGTATGTTTCAGCCTTTTTATTGACCTCATCAGCAAAGCATAAGTGGATAGTTTGGTTATACTTTAAAAACACAGGGTAAAAAGGTCACACAGGCAAACCCTTCAGTAAAACTGCAAGAAAAGCTCAGCCAAGATAAGAGCTTTCACTATACCTTAAACCTCCTGGCGGCTATGAACACTGCATTGAGTCATAAATATATATTTTTGCAAATTCCTTGTTTTGTAGCTATTTTTTGAAAGACATCTATCCCATTTTTATTTCTGGCAGTACTGTTTTATTTTGTTTGCGTTCCTTATGTTTAGCTGTAGTATTTCAATCACAACTTTGTAGCTATTTAGCATACATTTGCAAACAGAAGTAAGTGTAGAGGAGTAGTAGGGTGACTTTAGTGTAATCAATCATTTGTGCACAACTATAAAGCAGTTGACTATTGTGTCAGTCGTCATTTGTTGATATACATACAGAGGAGGAATTTTTTCTGTAAAGTGAATACCAGAATTTTATGACCAGCTACCATCGCTTTATTGACGATGTATTCATAGTTCGGCAAGGTGAGAAATCTAAAATCACTGAGTTTATCCATTACATCAATAACTTATACAGGAAACTAACAAGAATGAACTACTTACTTCACAGAGATAGTATGCATCCAGTAAAAACTAAGTACAATGTAATAAAATTACAAGGCTGCAGATTACCACACATTACCACAGATTTGGCCCCTTTTCTCGAAAATATGAATGATCTTGAAAATGATTTCTTAACCAGAGGATATGAATCAAACATGTTACATATGTTCCTGGATCCCAATAGAGATTCTAAAAGTAACAATGACCCTGTATGGAATAGGCCTTTTGGTAGAATTATGCAATGAGGGCAGCCTAACGCAAAAGAAGGGAAAAGTAAGGACACTTACATTCTCTAACTTACACCTGGGATTTCAATACAATTACAGCCATTATTAAGGAGAACTGGGCCATCCTCACTGACAATCAACAGCTCATAAGGGTTTTAGGAGATCATCCTAGTTTTGTATATAAAAAGAGAAGAAGCATACATAGCTATGTGGAAAAGAAAAATATAAGGAACACCAGGATGACTTGAGCACTAAAGTCTGTGCTCTACCTAACTGCACTTTCTGTGAATACTTGATGGAGTGCGACTCATTTAAGTGCCCCTGTCTTAAAAAGATGGTGAAATCTTCAGCAGGTGGTAACTGTAATACTGAAAAAGTTGTATATAGGGCCATGTTTAATGACTGCCCTGCATTTTATGTGGGTAAGACTATGAATAAATTGAAAAGGAGGATTTCAGGTCGACTTTCTGACATCAGATGTAAATGCCAGAGGAGCACCTTTATCCAAACACTTATTAGAACACTCCCACCATTCTGGTTTTAAATTTATCATTCTAGACTGTGTGGAGATGGATTAGCTTAAAGGTGTGTCAATTGTGTGTTGCAGAAAAAAGAACTAAGCTGGTAGTTAAAATTAAATGCATTCAGAAAACTAGGACTAAACTACTATTGCTCTATTAAGAGTGTGTTGAATTGATGTAAGCTGCACCACAATCTGTAAAGGTTTTTAGGGAATTTTTTGGAATAATTTTATGTACTAAAAATATACTAAATAATAATAAAAATTATGTGTAGAACGTGTATAAATGTATATATGTTTAGTTACCTTAACTGTAATTCTGCTTGGATTAGATTTATTGCATCACACCAGAGATTTTAATGGTAAGTTCAAAACACACATTTTTTTCATACAGCTATTAACATGTAGTATTGGTATAATTCCTCCATTTACCATACTGGTCAATGCTCATGCACACTCATGTACACACCTGCACACTTTTATACACTATTAGTTTACTTCATCCACTGTGTTCTGTATTTGTGCGTGGTTTTACTACTAATTTTCTTTGTATGAACACATTTTTAGGGGGGGTGGGGGGTCTGTAAACATGAAAACTGTCATGACAGTTTTTTTACAAAGCACTGACATTTTTTCTGAGCTGTTAATAATATTTTTTTATGCACACATACACACATGGAAGGATATTTACTAGATATTATTAGACAGATGTATTTTTTTATATTTATAGTGTTTTAGTTTGATTATGTTTATGGTTATGTATTTTTCTTGATTTTAGTTCTTGTCACAGATCTGATGAAGGTTCTATTGCATTAGTTAGCCCAAAACAATTTTAGTTAAAAGTCCTTTTATGTATTTCTTTTTATGTATATGTTATGCTTTTCTTAATACCTGATTTTGGAATGTGTGTTGCAAATAGATAGGTAGTGTTTTCCTTAATTAGGATTTAGTTTGATGATTCAGTAGTCATGTGTGGGGGTGGGTACTTGCTGTTCTAAAATCCACTTTAACGGCCCTGTTTATATTGTTTGCCATGAGTAGACTGGTTTTAAAATTAAACAATACGTATATTTTCCATACCTACTTCTAGGTATATAAAAGGTGATATGTTTAACATTATTAAACTATTTCTGATTTGTTGTAACTGAAAATCACTTGTCTATGACTAATAAAGGCTTGTTGCTTTGGAACCCTGCCTGGCTTTCATGATTTTTGGAAATTATTGTGACTGAGCTCATTGGCAAAGTTTTAAAACCACTTGTTTTTTTTTTGTTTTTTTTATTTCTTCCTAAACACTCATGGTGGTGAGGTTGGAACTTGACAGATTGCTGTGCTTGTTCATTTTTTCATTTTTTTCATACATAAATATTCACACACACACACACACACACACACTATACTATAGTAGGTACCTCCAACATTAAGGCCATTAAATTGCATTAAATATATAAAACCCATCTCCTTAAAAACACACATGAAAGCTTGTACCTTTGTTATTGTTCATTTTCCATTATTTTGTAGTTACAAAACATCTGCCTTTTGTGATGTTCATGAGCTTTTAATAAAATTCCAACTTTTGTGAACCACAACAATACAATAGGAAAGCTAAATCTATTTATAATACATCTATGAACATTTTGCTTCTACAACTGAGATAACATGCATTCTGTTTCAAAAATGGTACCTGTCCCTAAAACTCTGTCCTGTATGTCATGCTGTTTTTATTACTTTTACTTTTCCTGTCTGCAACTTTAGTCCACTGGAATATTACCTCTCTGCACACATGCAAATTACCCTCCCATATAACTGTAATGGAATCTTCCAAACTCCTTAAATCATCACTCAAACTACACTACCAAATAACTTATCCTGTCACTGCACAACAACTAAACCTCCATAGCCTCCCCACCTCATGCTAAACCATTCTAAAGGGCAATCACAACTAACCTCCGTATACATTACTGCCCTTTACTGCCTGACTTTTTCCTCCTTCCCCATACCTCGTGTTACACTATCCTATGTGTCGCTGACAACTTACCTCACTATCACATCGGCCCTTTTACTCATGGGCTTAACTCTCTCCCGTGCTTGAAACCTTCTGTGTATTTTTCCTGAAGATGGCACTATGAATATGTTTCTCTTAATGTACTATACTGAATGTACTACCATTATAGTATATAATGTGAATTGTGTATGGTACTTATATTGGATGTACTGCCATTAGGGCATATAATGTACAAATGTATTTTTAAAACTCAAATGTCCTAATGCTTTTTTGAATGTACTACTGTGGAGCTTTTCTCCCCAGGCCTCCACTGAAAATGGGTTACTGGCCCAGTGGACTTTCCCGGTCAACAAATGTCAATAAATAAATAAATATACAAATAAATAAATGCTAAGTGACAGAAAAGCAGTGTTGTCAGCTCTTGATTCCAGACTGTGGGGATTTACAAAAGCTGCAACTGTTATCTCTGTCGCACCTTTTATTGCTCAAAGTGATATGTCTAAGCTTCTTAAATATCTTCTAGTCAACCTGAATGATGAGTCACCTCTCCTGTTCATAACCTTTGCATAGAAGTCAAAAACTTGGACTGTAGGACTCATAGAGTGGAGGGCAGGCTAACCAGGAATTTTATTTCATATCTTCAACTTGAAAAAAGATGGACATTTTTACTTTCTCCTTACTTCTGTGAAGTTTCCAATGTTTTACTAACTGTTCTGTACACAAAACAGCATTAATCTTCACTAAGATTAAGAAATTGGAGGAGGCATGCCCCTATAGTGAGTAGTTAATCCTTATATTACACTGTTACAAAGACATGCATCTGGAGCATTTCTCCCCGGGCCAAGTCGGACTTTCCCAGTAAACAAACAAACAATAAATAAAAAAATAAATAAATATGGTTGACAACCTGAGTTCAGTACTGGATTTAGTTGTTTTTGGGTGGGACCTTGAAAGTGAAGCATGTCACAGTCTAATAATGTGCTCTGTTTCTGTGGGGAGAATAGACTACTATGCCCCTTACACTATTATCATTTCAGTGATGGCTTGTGTCACTGACGAATGGGTTCATTTGCTGTAACAGTAGCTTACCCTATCCATATTACTCCCTTCACTCATTCTGAGTCTCAGACTCGGACCTGGACTGGAATTAATAAAATCTAAAGAGCAGCACAACTCGAGCTGTCCTGTAATAATGTGATTCCATGTCATGCATATTCTGTATGGTACTAAATCACATTAGCAGCTAATATGCATGACTATGAAATAACCCACCTAAGCAGTTTAAGGAACTGATAGAGGGCACTCTACTGAATTGAGCAAAATAGTACAGCAGACATCTAAAAACAACACACACACGCACACGCACAGACGCACACGCACGCATACACGCACGCGCGCGCTTTGCGTGTGCGCGCACTGCGCACATGCACACACATGCACATGCACACACACGCGCACACACGTACGCACACACGCACACGCACACACACAAACACACACACATGCACTGACATACACAGACACAGTCACACTCTATCCCCCATACAAAATCGCAAACAACTACACCTTGGTCTTTAAGCACAGCTGATCCCCATAAAGATTAAGGTGCCTATAAAATATCCCAACTAGCATCCAAACCAAAGGGTAAAAATGTTCCAAAGACAAACCATTCACTGAAAACTGCAAGAAAAACTCAGCTAAGCTTCGTTTTCATTGTGTGATACTTTAAAACCTCCTGTAATGGAGGTTATTGGGATATATGTAAATGACTATTTAAGGACATCAAGTGTTTCAGCTACATGGCTTCTGAATGTTAAGTAAACATAAATATATGTAGGTTGTTGTTATATTATGTTTGAATACTTATGCACAGTTCCTATTTCAAGTAGGTTTTATATATATATATATTTTCTATATTATATATGTATGTATATATTTTATTTGCTTTTTGAATAGGGAAGTTTTAATTAGAGCTTCATTTGGTACTTCACGTGACTGATCTGCTATTTAAGTTTGCAGGAAATGAGTTTTAGTAGGTCTGATGAAGTGGATGGTTGTTTATTCTGTGAAAGCGCTTACCTGATTTTATTGGTTTTGTTATTAAAACGCTTTATATTTTATATTTTTGGTCCTTGTTTATTAAGTGTATTAAGTGAATTTGGCATTTTTTTATAGCCATGGTAGCTGTTTATGTTTTTATTTTCGATGACTTCTGAATGTCCATGACGTTTTGACTTTTTAATTCTTTATGGTTACATTCAGGCTAATAAAGCCAAACCCCACTAGCTGTGGACATGTATGTTTCAGCCTTTTTATTGACCTCATCAGCAAAGCATAAGTGGATAGTTTGGTTATACTTTAAAAACACAGGGTAAAAAGGTCACACAGGCAAACCCTTCAGTAAAACTGCAAGAAAAGCTCAGCCAAGATAAGAGCTTTCACTATACCTTAAACCTCCTGGCGACTATGAACACTGCATTGAGTCATAAATATATATTTTTGCAAATTCCTTGTTTTGTAGCTATTTTTTGAAAGACATCTATCCCATTTTTATTTCTGGCAGTACTGTTTTATTTTGTTTGCGTTCCTTATGTTTAGCTGTAGTATTTCAATCACAACTTTGTAGCTATTTAGCATACATTTGCAAACAGAAGTAAGTGTAGAGGAGTAGTAGGGTGACTTTAGTGTAATCAATCATTTGTGCACAACTATAAAGCAATTGACTATTGTGTCAGTCGTCATTTGTTGATATACATACAGAGGAGGAATGTTTTCTGTAAAGTGAATACCAGAATTTTATGACCAGCTACCATCGCTTTATTGACGATGTATTCATAGTTCGGCAAGGTGAGAAATCTAAAATCACTGAGTTTATCCATTACATCAATAACTCCAACTCCTTCCTAAAATTTATGACTTCTGTCAGCTTGGAGTCAGTGCAGTTCCTTGATATGACTGTCATTATTGATAAAGAAAGAGGAAAATTAATTAGTAACTTATACAGGAAACTAACAAGAATGAACTACTTACTTCACAGAGATAGTATGCATCCAGTAAAAACTAAGTACAATGTAATAAAATTACAAGGCTGCAGATTACCACACATTACCACAGATTTGGCCCCTTTTCTCGAAAATATGAATGATCTTGAAAATGATTTCTTAACCAGAGGATATGAATCAAACATGTTACATATGTTCCTGGATCCCAATAGAGATTCTAAAAGTAACAATGACCCTATATGGAATAGGCCTTTTGGTAGAATTATGCAATGAGGGCAGCCTAACGCAAAAGAAGAGAAAAGTAAGGACACTTACATTCTCTAACTTACACCTGGGATTTCAATACAATTACAGCCATTATTAAGGAGAACTGGGCCATCCTCACTGACAATCAACAGCTCATAAGGGTTTTAGGAGATCATCCTAGTTTTGTATATAAAAAGAAAAGAAGCATACATAGCTATGTGGAAAAGAAAAATATAAGGAACACCAGGATGACTTGAGCACTAAAGTCTGTGCTCCACCTAACTGCACTTTCTGTGAATACTTGATGGAGTGCGACTCATTTAAGTGCCCCTGTCTTAAAAAGATGGTGAAATCTTCAGCAGGTGGTAACTGTAATACTGAAAAAGTTGTATATAGGGCCATGTTTAATGACTGCCCTGCATTTTATGTGGGTAAGACTATGAATAAATTGAAAAGGAGGATTTCAGGTCGACTTTCTGACATCAGATGTAAATGCCAGAGGAGCACCTTTATCCAAACACTTATTAGAACACTCCCACCATTCTGGTTTTAAATTTATCATTCTAGACTGTGTGGAGATGGATTAGCTTAAAGGTGTGTCAATTGTGTGTTGCAGAAAAAAGAACTAAGCTGGTAGTTAAAATTAAATGCATTCAGAAAACTAGGACTAAACTACTATTGCTCTATTAAGAGTGTGTTGAATTGATGTAAGCTGCACCACAATCTGTAAAGGTTTTTAGGGAATTTTTTTGGAATAATTTTATGTACTAAAATTAAATAATAATAAAAATTATGTGTAGAACGTGTATAAATGTATATATGTTTAGTTACCTTAACTGCAATTCTGCTTGGATTAGATTTATTGCATCACACCAGAGATTTTAATGGTAAATTCAAAACACACATTTTTTCATACAGCTATTAACATGTAGTATTGGTATAATTCCTCCATTTACCATACTGGTCAATGCTCATGCACACTCATGTACACACCTGCACACTTTTATACACTATTAGTTTACTTCATCCACTGTGTTCTGTATTTGTGCATGGTTTTACTACTAATTTTCTTTGTATGAACACATTTTTAGGGGGGGGGGCTGTAAACATGAAAACTGTCATAACAGTTTTTTTACAAAGCACTGACATTTTTTCTGAGCTGTTAATAATATTTTTTTATGCACACATACACACATGGAAGGATATTTACTAGATATTATTAGACAGATGTATTTTTTTATATTTATAGTGTTTTAGTTTGATTATGTTTATGGTTATGTGTTTTTCTTGATTTTAGTTCTTGTCACAGATCTGATGAAGGTTCTATTGCATTAGTTAGCCCAAAACAATTTTAGTTAAAAGTCCTTTTATGTATTTCTTTTTATGTATATGTTATGCTTTTCTTAATACCTGATTTTGGAATGTGTGTTGCAAATAGATAGGTAGTGTTTTCCTTAATTAGGATTTAGTTTGATGATTCAGTAGTCATGTGTGGGGGTGGGTACTTGCTGTTCTAAAATCCACTTTAACGGCCCTGTTTATATTGTTTGCCATGAGTAGACTGGTTTTAAAATTAAACAATACGTATATTTTCCATACCTACTTCTAGGTATATAAAAGGTGATATGTTTAACATTATTAAACTATTTCTGATTTGTTGTAACTGAAAATCACTTGTCTATGATTAATAAAGGCTTGTTGCTTTGGAACCCTGCCTGGCTTTCATGATTTTTGGAAATTATTGTGACTGAGCTCATTGGCAAAGTTTTAAAACCACTTGTTTTTTTTTTTGTTTTTTTTATTTCTTCCTCAACACTCATGGTGGTGAGGTTGGAACTTGACAGATTGCTGTGCTTGTTCATTTTTTCATTTTTTTCATACATAAATATTCACACACACACACACACCCTATAGTAGGTACCCCCAACATTAAGGCCATTAAATTGCATTAAATATATAAAACCCATCTCCTTAAAAACACACATGAAAGCTTGTACCTTTGTTATTGTTCATTTTCCATTATTTTGTAGTTACAAAACATCTGCCTTTTGTGATGTTCATGAGCTTTTAATAAAATTCCAACTTTTGTGAACCACAACAATACAATAGGAAAGCTAAATCTATTTATAATACATCTATGAACATTTTGCTTCTACAACTGAGATAACATGCATTCTGTTTCAAAAATGGTACCTGTCCCTAAAACTCTGTCCTGTATGTCATGCTGTTTTTATTACTTTTACTTTTCCTGTCTGCAACTTTAGTCCACTGGAATATTACCTCTCTGCACACATGCAAATTACCCTCCCATATAACTGTAATGGAATCTTCCAAACTCCTTAAATCATCACTCAAACTACACTACCAAATAACTTATCCTGTCACTGCACAACAACTAAACCTCCATAGCCTCCCCACCTTATGCTAAACCATTCTAAAGGGCAATCACAACTAACCTCCGTATATATTACTGCCCTTTACTGCCTGACTTTTTCCTCCTTCCCCATACCTCGTGTTACACTATCCTATGTGTCGCTGACAACTTACCTCACTATCACATCGGCCCTTTTACTCATGGGCTTAACTCTCTCCTGTGCTTGAAACCTTCTGTGTATTTTTCCTGAAGATGGCACTATGAATATGTTTCTCTTAATGTACTATACTGAATGTACTACCATTATAGTATATAATGTGAATTGTGTATGGTATTTATATTGGATGTACTGCCATTAGGGTATATACTGTACAAATGTATTTTTAAAACTCAAATGTCCTAATGCTTTTTTGAATGTACTACTGTGGAGCTTTTCTCCCCGGGCCTCCACTGAAAATGGGTTACTGGCCCAGTGGACTTTCCCGGTCAACAAATGTCAATAAATAAATAAATATACAAATAAATAAATGCTAAGTGACAGAAAAGCAGTGTTGTCAGCTCTTGATTCCAGACTGTGGGGATTTACAAAAGCTGCAACTGTTATCTCTGTTGCACCTTTTATTGCTCAAAGTGATATGTCTAAGCTTCTTAAATATCTTCTAGTCAACCTGAATGATGAGTCACCTCTCCTGTTCATAACCTTTGCATAGAGGTCAAAAACTTGGACTGTAGGACTCATAGAGTGGAGGGCAGGCTAACCAGGAATTTTATTTCATATCTTCAACTTGAAAAAAGATGGACATTTTTACTTTCTCCTTGCTTCTGTAAAGTTTCCAATGTTTTACTAACTGTTCTGTACACAAAACAGCATTAATCTTCACTAAGATTAAGAAATTGGAGGAGGCATGCCCCTATAGTGAGTAGTTAATCCTTATATTACACTGTTACAAAGACATGCATCTGGAGCATTTCTCCCCGGGCCAAGTCGGACTTTCCCAGTAAACAAACAAACAATAAATAAAAAAATAAATAAATATGGTTGACAACCTGAGTTCAGTACTGGATTTAGTTGTTTTTGGGTGGGACCTTGAAAGTGAAGCATGTCACAGTCTAATAATGTGCTCTGTTTCTGTGGGGAGAATAGACCACTATGCCCCTTACACTATTATCATTTCAGTGATGGCTTGTGTCACTGACGAATGGGTTCATCTGCTGTAACAGTAGCTTACCCTATCCATATTACTCCCTTCACTCATTCTGAGTCTCAGACTCGGACCTGGAATTAATAAAATCTAAAGAGCAGCACAACTCGAGCTGTCCTGTAATAATGTGATTCCATGTCATGCATATTCTGTATGGTACTAAATCACATTAGCAGCTAATATGCATGACTATGAAATAACCCACCTAAGCAATTTAAGGAACTGATAGAGGGCACTCTACTGAATTGAGCAAAATAGTACAGCAGACATCTAAAAACAACACACACACGCACACGCACATGCACAGACACACACATACACGCACGCACACACGTGTGCGCGCATACGCACACACATGCACATGCACACACACGCACATGCACACACACGCGCACACACGTACGCACACATGCACACGCACACACACAAACACACACACATGCACTGACATACACAGACACAGTCACACTCTATTCCCCCATACAAAATCACAAACAACTACACCTTGGTCTTTAAGCACAGCTGATCCCCATAAAGATTAAGGTGCCTATAAAATATCCCAACTAGCATCCAAACCAAAGGGTAAAAATGTCCCAAAGACAAACCATTCAGTGAAAACTGCAAGAAAAACTCAGCTAAGCTTAGTTTTTGTTGTGTGATACTTTAAAACCTCCTGTAATGGAGGTTATTGGGATATATGTAAATGACTATTTAAGGACATCAAGTGTTTCAGCTACATGGCTTCTGAATGTTAAGTAAACATAAATATATGTAGGTTGTTGTTATATTATGTTTGAATACTTATGCACAGTTCCTATTTCAAGTAGGTTTTTTATATATATATATTTTCTATATTATATTTGTATGTATATATTTTATTTGCTTTTTGAATAGGGAAGTTTTAATTAGAGCTTCATTTGGTACTTCACGTGACTGATCTGCTATTTAAGTTTGCAGGAAATGAGTTTTAGTAGGTCTGATGAAGTGGATGGTTGTTTATTCTGTGAAAGCGCTTACCTGATTTTATTGGTTTTGTTATTAAAACGCTTTATATTTTATATTTTTGGTCCTTGTTTATTAAGTGTATTAAGTGAATTTGGCATTTTTTTATAGCCGTGGTAGCTGTTTATGTTTTTATTTTCGATGACTTCTGAATGTCCATGACGTTTTGACTTTTTAATTCTTTATGGTTACATTCAGGCTAATAAAGCCAAACCCCACTAGCTGTAGACATGTATGTTTCAGCCTTTTAATGACCTAACCAGCACAGCATAAGTGGATAGTTTGGTTATACTTTAAAAACACAGGGTAAAAAGGTCACACAGGCAAACCCTTCAGTAAAACTGCAAGAAAAGCTCAGCCAAGATAAGAGCTTTCACTATACCTTAAACCTCCTGGCGGCTATGAACACTGCATTGAGTCATAAATATATATTTTTGCAAATTCCTTGTTTTGTAGCTATTTTTTGAAAGACATCTATCCCGTTTTTATTTCTGGCAGTACTGTTTTATTTTGTTTGCATTCCTTATGTTTAGCTGTAGTATTTCAATCACAACTTTGTAGCTATTTAGCATACATTTGCAAACAGAAGTAAGTGTAGAGGAGTAGTAGGGTGACTTTAGTGTAATCAATCATTTGTGCACAACTATAAAGCAGTTGACTATTGTGTCAGTCGTCATTTGTTGATATACATACAGAGGAGGAATTTTTTCTGTAAAGTGAATACCAGAATTTTATGACCAGCTACCATCGCTTTATTGACGATGTATTCATAGTTCGGCAAGGTGAGAAATCTAAAATCACTGAGTTTATCCATTACATCAATAACTCCAACTCCTTCCTAAAATTTATGACTTCTGTCAGCTTGGAGTCAGTGCAGTTCCTTGATATGACTGTCATTATTGATAAAGAGAGAGGAAAATTAATTAGTAACTTATACAGGAAACTAGCAAGAATGAACTACTTACTTCACAGAGATAGTATGCATCCAGTAAAAACTAAGTACAATGTAATAAAATTACAAGGCTGCAGATTACCACACATTACCACAGATTTGGCCCCTTTTCTCGAAAATATGAATGATCTTGAAAATGATTTCTTAACCAGAGGATATGAATCAAACATGTTACATATGTTCCTGGATCCCAATAGAGATTCTAAAAGTAACAATGACCCTGTATGGAATAGGCCTTTTGGTAGAATTATGCAATGAGGGCAGCCTAACGCAAAAGAAGGGAAAAGTAAGGACACTTACATTCTCTAACTTACACCTGGGATTTCAATACAATTACAGCCATTATTAAGGAGAACTGGGCCATCCTCACTGACAATCAACAGCTCATAAGGGTTTTAGGAGATCATCCTAGTTTTGTATATAAAAAGAGAAGAAGCATACATAGCTATGTGGAAAAGAAAAATATAAGGAACACCAGGATGACTTGAGCACTAAAGTCTGTGCTCCACCTAACTGCACTTTCTGTGAATACTTGATGGAGTGCGACTCATTTAAGTGCCCCTGTCTTAAAAAGATGGTGAAATCTTCAGCAGGTGGTAACTGTAATACTGAAAAAGTTGTATATAGGGCCATGTTTAATGACTGCCCTGCATTTTATGTGGGTAAGACTATGAATAAATTGAAAAGGAGGATTTCAGGTCGACTTTCTGACATCAGATGTAAATGCCAGAGGAGCACCTTTATCCAAACACTTATTAGAACACTCCCACCATTCTGGTTTTAAATTTATCATTCTAGACTGTGTGGAGATGGATTAGCTTAAAGGTGTGTCAATTGTGTGTTGCAGAAAAAAGAACTAAGCTGGTAGTTAAAATTAAATGCATTCAGAAAACTAGGACTAAACTACTATTGCTCTATTAAGAGTGTGTTGAATTGATGTAAGCTGCACCACAATCTGTAAAGGTTTTTAAGGAATTTTTTTGGAATAATTTTATGTACTAAAAATATACTAAATAATAATAAAAATTATGTGTAGAACGTGTATAAATGTATATATGTTTAGTTACCTTAACTGCAATTCTGCTTGGATTAGATTTATTGCATCACACCAGAGATTTTAATGGTAAATTCAAAACACACATTTTTTCATACAGCTATTAACATGTAGTATTGGTATAATTCCTCCATTTACCATACTGGTCAATGCTCATGCACACTCATGTACACACCTGCACACTTTTATACACTATTAGTTTACTTCATCCACTGTGTTCTGTATTTGTGCATGGTTTTACTACTAATTTTCTTTGTATGAACACATTTTTAGGGGGGGGGGCTGTAAACATGAAAACTGTCATGACAGTTTTTTTTACAAAGCACTGACATTTTTTCTGAGCTGTTAATAATATTTTTTTATGCACACATACACACATGGAAGGATATTTACTAGATATTATTAGACAGATGTATTTTTTTATATTTATAGTGTTTTAGTTTGATTATGTTTATGGTTATGTGTTTTTCTTGATTTTAGTTCTTGTCACAGATCTGATGAAGGTTCTATTGCATTAGTTAGCCCAAAACAATTTTAGTTAAAAGTCCTTTTATGTATTTCTTTTTATGTATATGTTATGCTTTTCTTAATACCTGATTTTGGAATGTGTGTTGCAAATAGATAGGTAGTGTTTTCCTTAATTAGGATTTAGTTTGATGATTCAGTAGTCATGTGTGGGGGTGGGTACTTGCTGTTCTAAAATCCACTTTAACGGCCCTGTTTATATTGTTTGCCATGAGTAGACTGGTTTTAAAATTAAACAATACGTATATTTTCCATACCTACTTCTAGGTATATAAAAGGTGATATGTTTAACATTATTAAACTATTTCTGATTTGTTGTAACTGAAAATCACTTGTCTATGATTAATAAAGGCTTGTTGCTTTGGAACCCTGCCTGGCTTTCATGATTTTTGGAAATTATTGTGACTGAGCTCATTGGCAAAGTTTTAAAACCACTTGTTTTTTTTTTGTTTTTTTTATTTCTTCCTCAACACTCATGGTGGTGAGGTTGGAACTTGACAGATTGCTGTGCTTGTTCATTTTTTCATTTTTTTCATACATAAATATTCACACACACACACACACACACACACACACACACCCTATAGTAGGTACCTCCAACATTAAGGCCATTAAATTGCATTAAATATATAAAACCCATCTCCTTAAAAACACACATGAAAGCTTGTACCTTTGTTATTGTTCATTTTCCATTATTTTGTAGTTACAAAACATCTGCCTTTTGTGATGTTCATGAGCTTTTAATAAAATTCCAACTTTTGTGAACCACAACAATACAATAGGAAAGCTAAATCTATTTATAATACATCTATGAACATTTTGCTTCTACAACTGAGATAACATGCATTCTGTTTCAAAAATGGTACCTGTCCCTAAAACTCTGTCCTGTATGCCATGCTGTTTTTATTACTTTTACTTTTCCTGTCTGCAACTTTAGTCCAATGGAATATTACCTCTCTGCACACATGCAAATTACCTCCCATATAACTGTAATGGAATCTTCCAAACTCCTTAAATCATCACTCAAACTACACTACCAAATAACTTATCCTGTCACTGCACAACAACTAAACCTCCATAGCCTCCCCACCTCATGCTAAACCATTCTAAAGGGCAATCACAACTAACCTCCGTATATATTACTGCCCTTTACTGCCTGACTTTTTCCTCCTTCCCCATACCTCGTGTTACACTATCCTATGTGTCGCTGACAACTTACCTCACTATCACATCGGCCCTTTTACTCATGGGCTTAACTCTCTCCTGTGCTTGAAACCTTCTGTGTATTTTTCCTGAAGATGGCACTATGAATATGTTTCTCTTAATGTACTATACTGAATGTACTACCATTATAGTATATAATGTGAATTGTGTATGGTACTTATATTGGATGTACTGCCATTAGGGTATATAATGTACAAATGTATTTTTAAAACTCAAATGTCCTAATGCTTTTTTGAATGTACTACTGTGGAGCTTTTCTCCCCGGGCCTCCACTGAAAATGGTTTACTGGCCCAGTGGACTTTCCCGGTCAACAAATGTCAATAAATAAATAAATATACAAATAAATAAATGCTAAGTGACAGAAAAGCAGTGTTGTCAGCTCTTGATTCCAGACTGTGGGGATTTACAAAAGCTGCAACTGTTCTCTGTCGCACCTTTTATTGCTCAAAGTGATATGTCTAAGCTTCTTAAATATCTTCTAGTCAACCTGAATGATGAGTCACCTCTCCTGTTCATAACCTTTGCATAGAAGTCAAAAACTTGGACTGTAGGACTCATTGAGTGGAGGGCAGGCTAACCAGGAATTTTATTTCATATCTTCAACTTGAAAAAAGATGGACATTTTTACTTTCTCCTTACTTCTGTGAAGTTTCCAATGTTTTACTAACTGTTCTGTACACAAAACAGCATTAATCTTCACTAAGATTAAGAAATTGGAGGAGGCATGCCCCTATAGTGAGTAGTTAATCCTTATATTACACTGTTACAAAGACATGCATCTGGAGCATTTCTCCCCAGGCCAAGTCGGACTTTCCCAGTAAACAAACAAACAATAAATAAAAAAATAAATAAATATGGTTGACAACCTGAGTTCAGTACTGGATTTAGTTGTTTTTGGGTGGGACCTTGAAAGTGAAGCATGTCACAGTCTAATAATGTGCTCTGTTTCTGTGGGGAGAATAGACCACTATGCCCCTTACACTATTATCATTTCAGTGATGGCTTGTGTCACTGACGAATGGGTTCATCTGCTGTAACAGTAGCTTACCCTATCCATATTACTCCCTTCACTCATTCTGAGTCTCAGACTCGGACCTGGACTGGAATTAATAAAATCTAAAGAGCAGCACAACTCGAGCTGTCCTGTAATAATGTGATTCCATGCAATGCATATTCTGTATGGTACTAAATCACATTAGCAGCTAATATGCATGACTATGAAATAACCCACCTAAGCAGTTTAAGGAACTGATAGAGGGCACTTTACTGAATTGAGCAAAATAGTACAGCAGACATCTAAAAACAACACACACACGCACACGCACATGCACAGACGCACACGCACGCATACACGCACGCACGCACACACGTGTGCGCGCATACGCACACACACGCACATGCACACACACGCACATGCACACACACGCGCACACACGTACGCACACATGCACACGCACACACACAAACACACACACATGCACTGACATACACAGACACAGTCACACTCTATCCCCCATACAAAATCGCAAACAACTACACCGTCTACACAGAACAACTACCTGAGCAGGACAGAATGAGCAGATTAGAGAAGAGTCATTGTGGTTACTCAGTTTTCTTTGCTCTGTGTGCATAGCTACATGCACTTACATACTTTCTGCACTGCTATACCATGATCTTGTGTAGTATGTCTGTCTATGGAACTCCATATTTTCATGTACAAAGTAGAATGACAGCGCACATGGGGATACATTGTATATGCCATGGCCACAGACTTTTGCATTTGACGCAGAATTATTACCGATGCTTATTCACAAGTCATTCATAGCAGAACAGTGATATTTTGCAAATTCCTTCCTCCTTTATATACTGTACAAGGTGGTCTTGAGTAGTTATGTACATGTTTATGAACACTATGGAGATAGCATACTATTTTGTACAACCCCCTGCATTGTCAAATTACTACAAGCAGTGGGTGTATTCATATGTTAACCGAGTAAACCTATAGTGGCAAGTGTGTCTTTAAACGGACATCCTAGGAAAATGTTCTGGTTAACTGACTTGCTTAAAGACATACAGTAGGCAGAGGGATACTGAGGGAGTCAAACCGAGGACTACAAGGTAAAGCTCATTTCCAACTAATAGCCTTAATATATTGCTCATGTTTATCAATGTTTCCTGTGGCTTTAATTTGATGTTTATTACTACTATTCTGTTCATTATTATATGATGTTTTGATTGAATGTCTCTGTTTTTATGTTGTTTTGTAATATTTTTATTCTCCAATATGGTTTTGAAGGGCACATTGAATAAATAAGAGTGTGTGTGCTGTTCTTATGAGTTATGTATTCTGATGTATTACAGAACAAGATGTCTAGACAGCATTTTCTAACTCTGTCCAAAGAACCAACCCTCAACATTTAAGATTGGCTGCCTATAAAGGGGGGGGGGGTAGGATGGGTAATCTGAAGTTTACTTCAAGCAGAGTACTGGGAACATAGTAACCCGGGAACATACCAGGCAAAGCGATCATGGGGACCATATGATGCTGAGCCATATACACATTTAGGCAGACCCTTTTCAAGCATCTAATAATGCTCATCTCCCAAACTGAACAGGGCTGTATATGATAACCCTGCTGTAAATGTTTGTCTACTTATCCAGTTACCAAGACTAGCCTTAAAGTTAGCCAGAGTATTTCTTATTTGACCTCTAGTGATAACTTATTCCATAGGCTAGGAATATATGGAGTTAGGATCCTATCTCTCCAGCGAATCTTTAGTGAAGGTGTTTTCAGAACCGCTCATTTTGCAAAAAAATTGCAGGTCAAATAGGACCGGGTCTTTCGTGGCTCAAAAAGCAAGACACAGGTCACCTTGTAGCAAACTGCAGGCTACAGAGTATAAGAAGAGCTGTGCTAATCTGTTGGAATAGTTGAAATATTTAAAACCTTTAATATTCTTCATTAGAAATCTTTGTGGCCTTTCCAATTTAGTGATATGCTTGGATTTGTATATACCAAAGGGGACATTGTATTTAGTGATGGCTCTGATAAGGGATGAGTACAGTGGTAGGATAACTTCTTTGGATCTTGAAGAAATGACCTTGGAAATCAATTGGGCCAGACAGAAGAATTTCCTGACTACAGTAGAAACATGACAATTGAATGAGGGAAAGAGAGTTATCCACATAACACCTAGGTCCCATTCATAACATATGAGGTTGGAACAACTTTTCTGCTAAATCATACTATGCTGCACACTTTTTTCATTAAGTTGGAGAATGTTTTGATACACCATGCATGTGCATGTTCCATCCCATCCTGGATTTATTTTGTATGAGTGGATGAGCAGATAATAGTTCCCAGTTTGCAGTCATCTGCAAACATGGTCAGACACACTTTTGGAATATTAGCTTGGATATATTCAAAATAGATGCCAAACAAGAGAGGGCCTAGAACTGATCCCTGTGACATCCCACTGATTAAAACTTTAACTTTGGAAAGAAAACTGGCAGTGTTCATAACTTGGGTTTAATTGGCTAGCCAATTTGCAATGCAGCAAACAATATCAGTAATGACATTAGGCTTGTCTAACTTTTCAATAATATCAGCATGGGGGATAGTGTCAAAAGCCTTGGCCAGGTCAGGATAAGCAAATGCACAGAATGACCACTGTCCACATCTCCTGTGACCTTTTCCAAGAAGCTTACTAGGTACAGAAGACAGGACCTGCCCTTCAAAAACCAAACCAGTTGGGATCTAGATTAGTTGGGTTGCCCGTGTCCCCATAAACAAGTTCAGCTATTATACATTCCATGGCTTTGCATTTAAAGCTGGTGAGGCAAATATAATTACCAAGGTCTGTAGAAAAATCACCCTTGTACAGGGTAGTCACAGTGGCTGTTCTCCAGGTGCCAGGAGCAAACCCCATAGATAGGCTGAGGTTGGACAGTTTAAGTAGAGACTCAGAGACTGCATACTTGACACAGATGAGAATGCAGCCTGTTATATTGCCTGGACTCATGGAAGCATTATTTTTAGCCTTTGACAGGGATTCTAAAACTTGTTACAAATTGATTTCTGGGGAAACTAAATTCTCAAAGGACAATGGGGGCAACAATGTTGGTATGCGGGATAAAGCTGGCACTAAACTGGTCTATTAATATATATGGAGGCATGATATGGCTGGCAGCTTATGTGGCACATGGCAGACTGGCAGTACTAATGGGCAGAAAAAGAAAAATACTCATTAACTTTGATATATTTTTGGAGATGGATGATTAATAACATAAATGTAGATATCAGAAAAAGAGGTTGAGTGCAGTAACATTCTAATAAATGCTAATATCCGTACAGCACATTGCAAAAGTCCACATGTAGGCATGGATTGTGACATGGTTACCTTTCTTATCCTGCCATAGGCATGGCCTGTGACATTGTTACCTTTCCTGTCCTGCCATACGCATGGTCTGTGACATGTTTACTGTTCTTATTCTGCCATAGGCATGGCCTGTGACATGGTTACATTTCCTGCCCTGCCATAGGTATGACCTGTGACATGGTTACCTTTACAGTCTTGATGTAGGCATGGCCAGTAACATGGTCACCTTTCCTATCCTGCCATAGGCATGGCCTGTACATGTTTGCCTTCCCTATAGTGATGTAGGCACAGCTTGTAACGTGGTTACCTTTCCTATCCTGACATAGGCATGACCTGTGATGTGATTAGGCACATGGGGCACAATCTGTGAACAATTCATGTATTTTATCTGGTAGTGATGAAATGATTCATTTTAAACTGAAGCTGAGCAGCCCATAAATATTTTTCTTATGTTATACAATCTGTAACAATATGCAGTGTCTGCTTTATAGGCATAATAGGATAATGCAGGGAAATGCATCTGAGCAAAGAATATCAATATATTACTGATAGCAAACAAATAAATGCAAAATGACTTTTTAATGAATAATTTGTCTGACTGCTTTTTTAAAAAAATCAAATTCAGGAAGTTAAATCTGGATTATAGTTCAAACTGCTGAACTATAAACATAATATATCTCAGGCATTCATAATGTAGAAGTCCTAAAGCACTACTCAGACATGCTGAACCCAGTAAGGCAGAATATGCAATGTCTGTTGTCATCTGGGCTGTTTCTTTATTACAGCAAACTGAGAGGTATTTATAATCAGCAGCATAACGCATTTAACAATACCACTAAGAGAGATGACAAATGCAAACATATTGGCATTCTGTTGTAGCTGAATTTTATATTATCAAAACCACAATCTTTAAGTCTAAGATTAGAACAGTCTGTTGTTTCTAAATGATCCACTTTAGTTTCACATTTCCTGTAATTAGGCAATGTCATCCCACTCTCGATATTAAATATTCTGCATCCATCAGGAAGGCTGTCTGCACTATTATCATGTATTAATTTCCAGTGATTGTCATACTAATCTAGCATTTTAAAAATGTATGGGATTTGCAATGTATTATGCATTTTATTTTCATCTGTTTTGAAATATAAAATGCAGACCTGTGTGTATCCTGCAGCTGACAGCTCCAGTTTTATTGTCATTCGGTTCTTGACAATTTAGCTAGCAGTATGTTTTTTTTTTTTTTGAATATATACTTTTTCCCAACAATATTCTTGAAAAATTAAACACAGATTTGATCTTATCAGTAGGCAGTAAGCAAAGTAACTATTTAAAAATCGTATATGTAGTCTGAAAAGAGAAGAATCCAAACTAGTCTGTATTTGTTTTATATTCCCCCGCCCCAAGATAAATAAATAAAATGTCAGGATATAGGGAAAGTACACCAAACCAGTGTGATCTCCTGCCTGAAGTGGTTACCAAACGAGTTGTACAAGCAGATTTATTGTGCTTTATTTTCAGTTAGCCTTTTCATATGCTGACTACTGAAAATCTCCTGTGAAGACTCTTATAGAACTGACACCTGTAGAATAAGCTAAATTAGGAATTACTAGAATTTAATGACGTATCTACTCTGCATCACCTGAAGAAATAAATACTTGGCATAAGTTATCAATAAGCAGTTGGTGCAAAGGATTAAGTAGTTGCTAATGAGCATTTTCCTGTGGTACAATGTTTGATTCCCTCAGCCTCTATTGCACTACTTGTGTGATACTTAAGTAAACCTCTCCAAAGTCAAGCAAAAGCTTTATTAAAGCAAAGCTTTCGAGTAACAACCCTTTCTCAATGCCATTATACAGAATAATCACTATTTAAATAAGAGCAAACAAGCATCACATGAAAATAGCCAGCATATCACATGACACTGTATACATTTTTTTTTTTAAAAAACTACATTAAATATTTTGTTATTGTTTTCTTACTAAAACAGGTTTAATACTTACAGTATTGTTAAGACCAGGTTCAAACTCTGCAGATAATTTAATAATCCATTTATATTCTTTATTTTCAAAATTGCTTACATCACCCCCCCCCCCCGGTTCCTTTCACTACTATGTCTATTACCCTAAACTTAAAACAATGGTCTTCACCCTTGTTCATGATATGTCTACTTAGAGCATTCTTGTCATTTCTCCTTCTTATATCCGACTTATGCTCAATAATTCACTCCCTCAGCCTTCTGCAGGTTTTCCCTACATAAAATGAAAAACATTTTACACAAGTGGCAAGGTACACCACATTGCTGGTGTTACAACTGGCTGTGAGGGAAAAAGTACATTGTTGGTCACAGGATATATGAACACATTATTATTACCTGTTAAAATATCATTACAACAACTACAATTCATACACTTAAAAGTACCTTGCTTTCTAACTGTTTGTTGCTTGGCATATACTTTAAAATCTTTATAACATAGCCTCCTTTTTAAGTTTCTAGTGTTCCTGTAAGAAAAACAAGGTTTTTCATTCAGAACTGTCTGCAGCTCAGGTAGAGCCAACAGAATAATCCAATTATTTTGTATAATTCTTTTAAGATTACCTGTCCTTACATTAAAAGTAGTTACATACCTAATTTTACTACATTGAACTCCCTTTTGTACCACTTCTTCTGCCCCCTTAGAAAATATAGGTTTCAGAGAGGTTTCTCTGTCCTCTTTTACCCCATCACAAACTCTAAGAAGTTCTGTTTGATTATAACCACTATTTATAAATTCATCACCATCTCTTCTAGCTGCTGAGTACATTTCTGGTTATCAGTGTTTAACTTACTGACCCTACCCAACTGAGCCTTCATTATTCTTATAAACACATGAGATGCATGCATGGTTTCACTTCAGTATCTCGAAATACTGAAACACTGTAGCTCTAATTGCCGAACCCAGAATGCTGATGTTTCAGTATTCCGAAATACTGAAGTGCTACATAAAAAAAAAAATAAAACACTACATACAACATTTATGCAGGGGGCAAGCCCCCTGCACCCCGCACACCCCCCTACTTAAATATACCAACTCAGAGATCGCGCTACAGTGGAGGAAAGGGAAATCTCCCATTCTGTGCCATATGCGGAAGCACAGAATGGAAGATTTGCCATGTCCCCACTATCGTGCAATCACAGGGATGTTATATTTAAGTGAGGGGGGGTGCAGGGAGCTTGCCCCCCTGCAGAAACAGAACTTTTGCTGATTTAAATGAGTTTTTCACCCCACTTCAGTATTTCAAAATACTGAAACATCAGTGTTCTGAACTCGGCCATTAGAGCTTCGGTGTTTCAGTATTTCGAGATACTGAAGTGAAACAGCATGCATACTTTACTTATGCACATAACGTCAAACATGAACTTCTTTTTTGTGAATGCTGGTTTCTATTCTTTCAAGTTTTTCTCCAGACATATATCCAAGAACACTATCTCTTTGTCAGAATGTTCCTTTTTAAATTTAAGAAAAAAGAATTATACAAAAGAATTGGATTATTGAGTATTGAGTATTCATTGAGTATGAATGGATTATTAGATTATGTGCAGAGTTTGAACCTAGTCTTAACAATACTATAAGTATTAAACCTGTTTTAGTAAGAATGCAACAACAAAATATTTAATGTATTTTTTTTCATTTTTATCCAGTGTCGTGAAATGCTGGCTGTGGTCATGTGATGCTTGTTTGCTCTTATTTAAATTGTGATTATTCTGTGTAATGGTATTAGCATTGAGAAAGGGTTGTTACCCGAAAGCTTTGCTTTAATAAAGTTTTTGCTTGACGTTGGAGCGGTCTATTTCTGAGTCTATCATTATTGTTCCACTTACCACAGTATCAACCTTATTACCAAATCACTTAAGTAGGCAGCACTCCAGGCCCGAGTCTGAAGAAGGTTCTTAGAGATTAGTGCTCGACATCCTTACAAATACAATAAATAAACATGAAAATCACTGTACTCATTGCATGATATACTAAAATTATGTCCAAATGTTGCAAAATAGTTAATGAACCCACACCAAACAGCCAAAAACTTAAGCATTGTTTTTGTCTCACTATGAAGTAAGCAATAAAATGTTCAAATTAGACCTAACTAGAAATAAGATGTAAAAAAGAATTACATCCCAACTTATATGCAGAAATGTAAACAAAACATAGGTATTAGATATACAATTTACAGAAACACCAAAATTAATGATATTAGCTTATCAGATGCCTATCAGTGTTTATCTAATAAAACTTGTCTACAGCACACACAAGGCTGGCTCAGTCACATGACCTGAAAGCAGCTGCTTGTGCCAGTGGTGACCATGGATAAGGAATATGCTTAGGCTGTTAGATGGTTAACCTAGAAAGGCAAAAAGCATCCATGGCAATTGGTACCAACAAGTTCAAGGTTCATTACTTTGTGGATAACAAGCCTGTATTGTAGAGTACAAAACAGGAACTAGACTGCAAAGCATGGTACAGAACAGGGACCCTGGGGTATTTGTCACCACAAATATGAACCATCAGCAACAGAGTGAGAATGCAGTGGCTACAGTAAGCAAGATGCTAGACTGCAGCAAAGTAAAGTAGAAGGATTTTACATCAACAACAACAGAGGCACGGAGGTCAAAGGAGAATCTGTCAACAATATAGGGACCCAAGTACCTGGTGCTGTGCTAGAGTGAGATATCTCTATGTGGTACAGATACAAGCTTTACCAACATAAACCATGCTGTATTTCAGAACACTGAAGGTAAGCCCATGATTAACATACTAAGCATTTGTTTGGTGCTGGCATTACTGGAAAATTGCATGTGCCTGGCATGTGGCATATGCCTGTAATCCTAGCTGCTTGGGAGGCAGAGGCTTTTGGGTCAAGTCCTACTGTTCATGGCAGGCTATGTTTTTTAAAGTAAAGCCCTTGGAGAAGGGAGAGTAAAGTTAACCCCTGGAAAAGGGGACAAAAAAAAAAAAAGTGAACCCAAAGGAAATGATAATGCTGATATGCATAGAGTTGATATAACCAGACCTGGAGCTCTATATGCAATTCTAGAAGTAATCTAGGAAAAAGAGATAGGGCTGGCAGAGATGGCGTAACAAATGGTCATCTAAATTATAAGATGCTGAGCTAAGGGAGATACTGTTGTATCTGAAAATATGGGTGCACAGAATGATAAGATAACATGATGAGGGGTTGAGACTCAAACCAAAAAAAAAAAAAATTAAAGGTCCCAAATGGTAGAAGCAGCCAGATCCAAGTTAAACCAACCTTGGGGGGCTGAAATCCCCCATCCAGGATGAACAGAATAAATGCAAAAAGGAGTAGTTCAAGAGCAGGTTGAAATTCAGGAAGGAGAGCAAACCTAAGCTGCTATCTGGAAGTTCCAAACTGTTCGTATTAAATCCCTTCAGATCTTCAAAATAAGTCACCCTGAGTCAGTATTCATTGAAAGAAGCTTTATGTGGATTAGAGCTTTAGTCCTAAAGACTTTGATCAGGAAAAACTCATACGAGAAATTGGTTATACCTCATGGCTGAATTATGATGAAGACTGGAGGCACATGGGGGGGTGCAGGCATTGTCCTCAGGGAGCAGGGCTGTGTCTGATTATTCACTGAGGCAGGACAGTACACCAGAAATGCTCATTGCACATCCTTCTTTGAGCCAGGATGGATGCATGCGTATTGGGCATTGGGGTCAATGTGCCCTATGCAGTAAAGAATGACTCATTCTGCAGTCAGTCAGTGTAGGCATACTGAAGCATCTTGTCTTGAGAGCTAACAGTATTAATGTAAATTATTTTCTGATTGCTGTTTGTCTCTAAGCAGTAGTTGCTGGCAGATCTTTGTGCTCTTATTCTGAGATAGTGAAGGGAGAAGGGCGAGTTCTTTGCCAGTGAAAAAAAAAAATAAGGAAGAAGAAATAGATGCTACAGTATTATAAATTTGATGTTTGTTCTGTAGCACCCATTTGGAATATCATAATGCAGGTTTCCGGGTTTCAAATGATAGGGATTTATAAGTATTGATATGCATATTTTTTTTTACAAAATATTAATGGGGTTAATGTCCGGATAAAGGATGCAAGACCCCTTGGGATAAAGGAATAAAGCTCTAGCTGCAGCCTGGATTACACAGGCAGGGAAGATGGAGGTGCCTGTCCTACAGTGCAGGGAGGTGGCTCCTGCCTGGTTCACACCTTTTCTCTGATGACAGAAACTCCTCTGAAGCGCAGAGGCCTGTTAAGGCATGAGAACCTGGTGCCAGGAAGACGTGGGATTGTCTGTCCAAGCCAATGATGGGCATTTGTCTGCATATGTGGGGAAGCATGCATACTTGGGCTAGAGGCATAGATGGCCCTTGAAGTAATGAAAACACTCATGTCCCTACTATAAGGAGATTTAGACCATAAATATAGAAAAGGTCTCTTTGCTGGTGTGCTGAATAAAGCACAAAGCCATCTCGTGGCTACTTGGCCAACACCCCCCTTCCCTAAACAGTACATGTACGATTGAGGGGAGGCTTGATGGCCAGCAGGTATGGGGGGTTAAAAATGACCCCCCAAAAAAGAAAATAAACAAGGTATTTCTGTTAATGCAGAAACAGCAAGTATAGCTGGTACTACATCAGAGTAAAATGAAGTAAATAGAATAGACTGTAAGATTTTAATAGGGGATGGCCACCCAGGCAGAAGGAGCAGAGGGTTGTTATTAGCAAGAAGGGGGTGTATATTGTTATTTCAAATGTCTGGACAGAGGGACATGGCAATAAAGTAGGCTATTAAACATTGGTGTGAGGAGATACATTTAACTATAGCTTCTGGGACTTCATTAAAAGAAGTTAGACCCTTTATGCTGCATTTTCTGGAGTGGGTGGAGGGGAGATAATAAATGGCAGGGTTTTAATTTTATTACTGGCCTGGAGCACACAACAGTTAAGTTAAAATCCAAAATAATGCCTGGCTATGTGATGGTGAGAGATGAAGCCCTGACTGCAGCCCAGATTTCTGAGGTTTGACCAGTAAACCTGGCACTGTTGTAGCCAGGCTGAAAAGGAGAAACGTTAAGGGTTATGGTCTAATTTCATTTCCCAGGAGGTAGAGAAGGCTGCACATCCTCAGGGTCACACTGAGTCAGCATGATTCCCCTGGTGGAGACCGGGGAAACCACCACTCTTGCTTTGGGGAGAAGAATAGGTTTGCTTGGAGTGAAAACCCCTTGTAGAAGTGAAAGGACATCCTCCTCTGGTAGCCTATTGTGAGTTGGTCTCTTGTGCTTTGCTGAGTGCATGCAGGGGATAGGGCTGCAATAACTGCAAAAAATCTGTAACTACTGCCGATGGTTTTCTGTGATGTGGTCCCCTTCTGGTAGACCCTTGCTCTAATTATGGGAAATAAATGGGTCAATTAACTGGGAGGGGGCTGATAATAAACACACAGAAGGAGCAAAAACAAGCAGAAAAAAAACAAAAAACTATAGAAGCCAAATCAGTGAATACACTGCACAAATGGGATAGGAGGGTTGAGTAAACAGCACGTTGAAACACTTTTTTTATACACTTCATACTTCATGCTCCTAGATTTAAGATTTTTAGAAGAAGTGACATATTTTACCAGACTGAGTCTCTAACAAGTCAGACTAGAGACTGGGATGTTTCTCCAGCCATTTTATCAGACCACCCATAATTAAGTTTTGAACTCCTTCGACAGATCACTCTACACGTAGCTTATGGAGGTGCAATGATCAATTCTTATCTTCAGCTAGATGAGCTGTTCACTAATCTATGAAGTAAGATAAGAGAAATTAATGTTAGGGAGGACTCCTTTGTGATTCTCTGGCATTTATGTAAGCACCATATACACAAGAACCTCATGACACTAACTGGAAGAATAGGGAAAAGTTCTGATCAAGTAATGAGAAACAGGAACTGAATGAATTTCGGGCATCCACACATTTCTGAAAGACTTAAGTCCCAAGCAGAACAAGAAAGACAATCCTTTTTGGAACCTATATCTATGAAATTTAGGTTTAAGCTAAAAAAATGGCAGGTCCAGATAGCCTCTCCAATGAAGAATATAAATACATGACTACTATGAAAACAAAGAATTTGTGAAGACATGCTGGGATATTACTCAGTGAGAAACAATTCCCCCTTGGGCAAAGTTAACAACTACCATGGTGATGTTAAAATCTGGTAAATCAAATGGGAGAAATAAGATCTTACCTCCCCATAATGCCACTTAATGAGGATCACAATATCTGTATGTGAATATGAGCAGGCCGCTTTCACTTGCTAAATTTTTGGACTTTTATTTGAAAGGACCATTACAAAAAGTGTCATACTTAGTTAAAGACTCATGGGTATTTTTAGAATGATGCAACTCTCTAGCTTTAGAGCAGGATGTTCTTTTTATCAGAATCAATGTTAATAACCTGTACACAGTGATAGCACATGTAACAGGATTGTCTTGGTTTGCTGAGTTTCTGGACAATTATCCAGACTTTGGACAAGATAGGAAAAATGTTTTTGTGGACTTACTTGAAATTACATTACCAAGATGGCATTCTTGTCTTATGGCTTGCTTCAGAAAAACATAAAATTCCCATATTTTTAGAATACAGCAATGAGACCACTGATTTCCTTAAATTTGCCAGGTGGGTAAAGATCAGATATCATACCTGGATGTATTATTAGAAAAGGAACCTACTAGTTTAAGTTTGGTGTCATCCATCTAAAGAAAGCCCACTTATTCAAATGCGTTTCTGGATTGTTCATGTGCACATCCCTACAAGCAAAATAAATCAGTGGTTAAAAGGCAGCTGATAAGGGCAGCCTGAATCACAACTAGGTTAGATGATTTTTACAGGAATGTGATAATTTAAAATCCATGTTCATGAGGAGAGGTTATCCTGAAGCGTTCATTCAGGAGTTAGTTTTTGAAGTAATGGAAAAAAGAAATAACGTGTATGTTCCCATTTTACATGACCATAAGTTTATGCCCACTAAAAGTGCCATAAGAACTAACATTAATGGCCCCACAGGAGACAATTCTAACTCATTGGCTCTAGCTGCTTTTGAAGTTCAGTTTAATTACAAAAGTTCTTTATTCACCACCTTCTCTATGGATTATAGAATTATAGAAGGCATTTTGAAAAAGAACTGGGATATAATCAGAGAGAATCCTGAATGGGTAAAGAAGCTGGGTGAATACCCCATAATCACATATAGGCGGGCACGGTCTCTTAAGTTTGTTTACGAAACAAAAGAAAAACCTGTGTGTACCAATGTTGTGAAAGGACTGGTCCTAGCTATGCATGTAGCTGCTTTTCCTGGTCATCACTTTAAATTTTCAGTACTGGAAAAACTGATTCCTAATGTTAGAGGTGGTCCTTTTGGATTATACCTGGAAATGAAAGAATTGTTTTGGCAAGTATATTTTAATGCTGCTACCTTCCCAGGACTTAATGAAACATTGTCCATTACAAGTTTTCTCAAATTTAAAGCATTACAAAGGTAATTTTACTTTTAATTTTTAACTAGCTGACATTTTTATTGCTGTTTAAAGATAATAATCATGTTAAAAGGTTTTTAATAGTAAATATTTAAATTTATTTTTGACATGGTTTAGTCATGATTTTGTATGTCCTTAAGATGATGTCATTATGAGGCGGGACATGACTTTTGTATAAAAGCTCCTCATTTTTGTGGGCCATGTTTTATCTGATGAAGTCTAGCATTTGTTTTAAGATGAAAAGCGCTTAATAAAATTTTAGTTTGTGTGAAGATGCTGGTTCCGATTTTTCTATAGCTTATGCACTTTTAAAAAGTAATGGACTGGTTAATAGAAGATTTGTATGGATTTAATAAAAGGGTGGAAGGCACAAGAAGCCTTTAGCAGAGCATTACCATTACTGGCCAAACATGTATCTCGCAGAAAAGTCCCTGCCTTGTCCCTCATTTTTAATGCAGAAAAGACTTTTGATATGCTTAGGTCAGAATATTTATAAAGAGTGCTACTTACATTTGATATAACCAGAGGGAGTGTAGAACATTTTGATAGGCTATAGTCAAACTCAGGTGATATATTTCAGGTCTTGAGCACTGGCTTTGGTATTGCCTGTTATCGACATTTTTGTTAATTCTGTTAATAGAAACCTTGCTAAGGCACTCCAAATGTTTAAAAGGAAAACAGGGCTTTCAGTAGGTCCTGCTAAGCATATACTTTGTTGTTGTTTATTGGATACCTTGATACATCATTATGTTTTGTTGTTATAGTTGTCAAGAAATTTAAACAAACAGCAGGGCATAGGATAACTAAGCATGAGATGATGGTTCTACCATTTAATTATTATTTCTCTGGTAGGGTAGCAGCAGCAATGTTCCCAGTAAATTGTGGGCATCCAACTTAAATGAGTATTTAAATTGTTAGGATAAAACAAGATGTAGAGGGTAATTTATCTGGAAACATTTTGGAGGAATTTAGAATGTACTTTGAAAAACAGAAACCTCTATGCTGCCCATTTGAGCAGATAATTTGATGAATAAGAATGAGCATAGTTAGGTTGTATGTGGGTACTGTACTAGGAATATAAGAGAGGCAGTATTGGCATTCAAATTGAATCGGTAAGTAGGATATTGTATGCCAACTTTCTTGATATTGCATAAGTTCCTCACATTGTATTTTACTGAATTAGGCAGTCTGCAGGAAAGTTGGTTAGAATGGACCTAAAAAGAAATTTTATGAGCCTCAAGGACGAATATCCTTTCCAAACTTAGTCTATCATTTCCAAATATCTAAAAGAGATTTCTAGAAATACCAACAAGTTAGACATTTAATTCAAGCTAAGAGCTGGAGGTGGACTGACCAGAGTTCAGCACTCAAAATAATATCCAAATGTGTAAAGTGAACTGTAGATATGGGATTGTTAAGCATCATAATTAATCTGGTTCAGTGTTAATATCTGGTAGAAGTCTAAGAAAGTTTCATTTTGGCAAATACAGAAAGGAAACTGGACAGAAACCTAGTATTGGTGGACAGGAATCAGATGTTGACAGATTTTTGGAAACAGATGGGGATTAGTTTGCTGGTCAATCTATAGAAGGAAGATATTTCTTGCATTTCCTATACACCAAACACTTAATTCTGGTAGTGTAGGTTTACAGGTTTGAGGACCTTAGAACATATATTCTGGGCCCATGATGTGTTGAAGGTTTTTGGGCAGGTATTGAAACAATTTTATTAGAACGCTGGGGGAATGAATTTACACTAACCAAAGACATGAGCATGGCTAAAATAAGCCTGTTAGAGGACATGTTAAAGTTAGACCAGTTATAAATCATACTTTGGTTGTTACTAACACAAAAATGACTAGCACATAACAGGAATCAAAGCTATATGCCCCATTTGCCCACAACTGGAAAGACAAAGTGGATCTTGAAATCAGTGGGCTGACTGGTATGGCCACATTTAGAGAAATGAAAGAACACGCTAGACTGAAATGGATGAAATGTCTATTGTACTTAGATACATTAAGAAGGCTAAACCATGAATAAATGGAGGCACAGATTAGAAATGAAGGCATGCTATCATTGCAAGAAATTAGAACTGCAAGGTCTTAAGACATTAATGCCATATGAAAGTAAACCAAGCACTGACAGGGACGCGATGGGGTGACTGGTGTGTGCATAGTTAGTATTGTTTAGTTGTTTAAAAAAATAATGAGTAAGTTGTAAGGTTTATATAAACACAATAACCATTCATGTACCACATTCATATGATGACTAATCTCATTTTCCTTGGAAAGAGAGAGATATGTACTCAGTATGACATGAATAACAATAGGTAGATTTGCATGGAACAATTTAAATATTTGCATGTATATAGTTATATTAAATGATAATCATTACTGCTTATTTAATAAGGTTAGCTTGGATAATTAGAATGACTCTATGGAGTAATAAGTATGAAACAACACTTACCTTGACAGTAATGAGTTCCAGTGATGGAAATATATATGATTTCATCTTTTGTCAGGAAGTGAATGTCCCGAATTTAATATAAGAAGCAAAGGTATGATCACTGCTGCTAAGGTGCAAGAAGAAATGAAGAAGACAAAGTGAATGCAGAGTTATCCTGGTAGAAAGAAGTTCTGTGGTGACAACTGGAATTGTAATGGAACATAATGAATATATTCTTTGCAGGTCTTATTATTGACATAGGAATGCTTGCAATCTCATTTTGCTGTTTAAAAAGGTTAACAAATAAAATTTAAAAACAATTTTTGTACATATTTTTAAATATTTATTACATTTAATCTATTGTATTTGCACATATTTAAGAAGTAGGTGTAGTCAGTCATTTTTAAGAAATGTTCTTATGAGTTTTTAAGTCATTGAAGTTAATATTAATGAGTTGTTTAACCAATCGATGCTAAAGGAAGTTTATAAAGGAAGTGAGTGTGAAACTAACAGTTGTCTAATGAATTTTAACACTTTGTTTAAACAAAAGCGTTAACAGGATATTTTATTTCAAAGAATAAAGGATTTGTGTGATTTTTCCAGCATCGTGGGCCTGTCTTTTATCTAAACTTGCTGCCAGTAGAGTCCATGAACTGCCTTCTTCATTTTTAATCTTGAGGTTAGTATGTATGAGCACCATAAGTACAGGGAATGTAGCCTCCATGTTGGGGATTCGGAAGTACAAAGCTTCCTTGTGAAATGTTTTAATGGCAATACAATAACTTTTGAAACTTGTTGTATTTCATTGCTAATTGCAGTATATTTTTGTAGTTTTGTGACCTGTGGTTATGAGTACCACACTCTAATAGCTATACTTATCCTTTAGTGAGAAGATGATGTAGCAAATGGTACATGAATTAGAATGGAGAACCATTATCATATCCTTTTGTATCTGCACATCTGTATATTCAGCAGGGCTGAGTTCAGTAGTGGAAAAAATGATAGAAACCTGTCTAAGAGCTGTGAGTTAGACACCTGAACATCTAAATGGGCTCTACATAACATCACAATTAGGAAGCATTAACTATGGAGGGGCCCAAGAGCACGTGTAGTGACTCAGAGATCAATGGCATTCAGAAACAAAAAGTATGGACAATATCAGTATGAAGTATTACATAATGGCATACAAACTGCTTTTTCAGTTTTTCCATGGCATGTTAAACATTCTATTTATTAGTATTTACTTAGTGATACAGACATATATGCTTTTAGTCCACTTTATCATCATGAGTTTTATTTTCATTATGAGCGCCATAGAGAGATGGTTCATAGGTTTATACAAAGTCAACAGTATGTTGACCAGTGTAGGCTTAGCCAAAAATGTCATGGAAGAAGAGCCCTTGAAGATGACCTAATATTTCTAAAGATGAGAGGAGATGCATTTAATTTGGAAGATACTGACAGAATATTTTTAACTTGGGTTACCTAGTGGGAATGGCGATAGGGAGAAAATGAAGAAATGGAGGAAAACAAGAATAGAAGGAATATAAAGAACTGACAGTGATGATGTTTGGTTTGATATAGGTAGAAGTTTGTATCCAGTGATTCTTGGGATGGAATTATACGAACCATCCACTCATCTGATTGAAGTTTTAATACTGCTACGGTTTAACACTGTCTAATACAGAGGGGAAGTTTCTTCCATACATAGGTGAAAAAGGTGCTGGTTGATGAATTTACCCTTGAATCAGAATTTGACGTTGGTTTAACTTACAACTAGCTTTTTGAAGCAGATATTAATTGAGGAGATTTTTTTTCTATTTGAAGAAATGAAGGTCACAGAGAACAAAGTTTAACATGGCTCAGAAGGTAAGGTACAAATCATCTTACAAAAGTCTATAAGCAACATAGTATAAGAACAGAATTTTTAAGTCTATCCAAATAAGGATAGTCATTTAGAATTGTATATGACAAATGGTGCATTATTTTCTATGCTGGACCAAATGGGATCAAAGTAAAGAGGGAATTATGATGGACTGGAATCTGGATAATAGCCCATGACACGTGATGAGGAAGGCAGAAGGATTTTCTGACAATATTGGACATATGCCAATTTGAGAATAGCTCATTGTCTGGCTAAGTTCTTAAATAGTGGCTCATGGTGTCACTCTTAAGATAAGTTCCATTTATGTAATATCTTGAAAAGCACTAATTTTACCAAAGTTGGCTATAATACGTTTCTTTGTGTTTAGAAAGAGAACACAATTAGAGAACCAGTTATTAGTATGATAATGGTCTTCTTGGCATATTATTGAATCGAAAGGGGAGTTTAGAATTACTTCAATCTTAAAGTAATCTGTGAATTTAATTAATGAAATATTAGCATTTGCCTATATTTCATAGAAGTAGATGCCAAAGATGAGATAGTCAAGGCCAGAATCTTAACTGATACCTCAAGTTACATTTTGCTTTTTGTAGAGAAAGGACCATTTATTCTGATTAAGTATTTCTTATACTTTATTGATAACCAGTCCGCAGGAAATTTGTTTCAGAGAGATGGTATGATGATAATTACTTTAGCTGGTCTTTTCCAGAGTCTGAGCACAATGAATAATTTTCAGTATTGTTTCTGCAGACTTGACAGAGGTATACATATTGTGGTCTGTGCTAGACCATAGGTCAGTACAACATTTCTAGTGAGAATCGACTGTACTCTGCAGAGCAAGTACCAGTCACAGTCTCTGAGGTTTGTTGGTAGCTTTAATCGAGCTAGTGCAGCTCTAACCAAAGAGAAGGATGCAAACAGTAACACTCGCAGCCTGTAGTGCGGGGAGAAGGAATGCCAGAATTATAGTACTAGGCACCCCTTAATTCTATAAGGTTAGCACACACTCTCACTGACCTTTGCAGTGTTAGTATCGATGTGAAAATTTCATGATCCAGAGATAACCCAGGCACATAAACTCACCGAAAACTTTGTCAAACTACGATTCTGTGCACTGAGCAGGCCAAAGGTGTTTGTTATCACAGAGGACAGTTCCTGCTTATTAGGATTTGTGACTTGCCATTGTCTAATTCATTAGAGCCTGAAATTTTACTTGGAAAAAAATCTGTTTGGGAGTCATAGCATTCATCTTGAAGAAGCAGTAACAGTCACTAGTGTACACTGTCATGCTTTTCGTTTAAACTTTAGGTAATGAGCTTTGTGTACTTGTTACACACGACAGGAAAATGGCGTATAACAATATGTAGATGGTTGGCAAAACTTTCAGTGAATTCTAGATATGGGATGTAAACAGTAAACATCTAAAATTCATAGTAAACATTTAAAATCACAGTCTTTGTCATTATTGCTCTCTGCCTAACTAACCACCTTGCTATCACCACTTTTCTATTACCTTTAATAATAAAACATAACCACTTGTGTATCAATAATACATTAAAGATAATTGATTATTTCATCATTTGCATAACTCAGTGCTTTCTACTCTGTGAACAAGTTGAAGTTTTTTTTTCAGGGGTGGTGTATCCTTTTTTGCTGAGGAATAACTCATTCAGTGCTCCATAGTTGAATATCTCTCACTGAGAGTCCCACTGATTGACTGAGCATATTCATCTGGTCCCATTTTAATGATTATTGTCTTGGATTGGGGGAACATTTTTCTATACAGAGCTTGTGCTGTGCCCTTTTGTCCGTTGTAGTGTGATCTCAGAGTTAGTATATATCAGTAGCATGGGGTGTGAGGTACACAATCTTCACATGGGAAGTACAGAAGCTTGGATCCCATGCAAGATATATATATATATATATATATATATATATATATATATATATATATATATATATATATATTTTTTTTTTTCCCTTTTGACTAGCTTGCTAACAAGTCCAGATGTGATATCTTGAGTTGTTGATGGACTAGTCTTGTTGAAACCTTCAACTTCATAATCTTTTGCTTGAGACGGTGATTGCCAGTATAATGGATCAGAATTTTTTTCCTAATGAAAATTTCTTTAAAAGTAATACCTTTTTGTCTCACTCCTATTTACTATGCCCTTAGCTTTGCACAAAAATATTCCATTTTGCTTATGCAACTTTTCAATGACTGTAATCTCTGCATGGTGGATTATCTAACAGCTTTGTTTTCATGTATACTTTATTACTGATATTGTTACTGTGAATTTTATTATGTCTGTAACATAACAGGATTTTCCACTGAATTCCATCTGAAAACAAAACATTTTATAACAGAGACACCCAAGTAAACAAACTATAAGTAAAGAAATGAATACAATCAATAAAGTAGACTTTTTAAATATTCAGCTGATATCATTTCAGAACTCTGAAGTACAACTGACAAAAAGATAACCTGCTGAGGTTTATTTGTTGAAAAGTCCTCATTTCAATAGAATAATGTTTCTTTCAACAGACACTGCAAAATGCCATAAACTGTCCTTTTTCATTTATTTACCAGCTACACCTACTAAATACTAGTGTCCCTTTTTCACAGGCTGCCTAGAAGCATTGACTGGTTAAGTGACTTGGTCAGAATCAGAGAGTGTATAAATGGAAATTGAAAGAATCGAACCCAGGAATACAGGAAGAGTTAAACTTCTGGACTGCGGCAATATGGTGCAGTTAATTTATATGGTAGTACACAACATGTGACTGAAACAGGATGCAAGATGTTGAAATATGTGAAAAGGAAAAAAGTAATTTAAAACTGTGTGTGAATTTTTTATGAATCATCTACAGTAATGTGACAGATGCCAGGAAATGAACTTGATTGCAGACCAGAGACATTTACTATCAAGTATAAAGGAGAACAGTCTTAAGATTTGCCTGCACCTCAGCATGAAAAAGACAGCGGTACTTACAACTGGTGGCATAGCCACCTTTAGTTTTGATGGAGAACACACTGGCATTATTAATAACTTCAATCTTCTTGAGTCAGTTATTACTATGGAATAACCGAGTAGGGTAGAAATCCAATGGCATCTATGTATTGGCAGGGATCTACTTCAGTAGATCGAACTTTTAAATGTTCGAAGCGCATATGGCCGGGACCATAAAATTGAACATTTAAAAGTTTGAACCTTTAAAAAACAACAAAAAAAAATCCCAAAAAACAAAACTAAACATTTTTAGCAGGGGAACAAGCCTACCTGCACCCCCCCACACCCTCCGCTACTTAAATATACCAACTCCATGATCGCACTACATTGTGGAAAAGGGAAATCTTCCCGTTCCGCACTATATGGGGATTTCCATTCAGACTGCTCAAACTTTTAAAAGTTCGATCATATGGTCTCAGCCATATGTACTTCAAACTTTTAAAAGTTCGATCAACTGAAGGAGACCCATTGGCAGATGTAGAAATGTGTCTCTTTACATGAAGATCAGATTAGGTCAAGCCATTGTTTTCTCAATATCATCATAGGGTTGTGAAAGTTAGACAATCAAGAAAAAAGATAGGAAGAAGATTGACACCTTTAAATGTTGGTGTTGGCATGGTGAATCCCATGGACTGCTAATAGAACAAATCAATCAGTCATTGCCAAGATCCAACCCAAGTTCATTTTGGAAGCTCAAATGTCATGGCTCAAGCTATCCTATTTTGGACATACCATGAGCAGAAAAGCACCACTGGAAAAAGCATTATGATCAGTATGGTAAGTGGCCAACATAAGAGGAGGACTGCTGATACGGTGGCTTGACACGGTGACAGCAGACATGAACATGTCAATGTCAATCCTTATGGGGCTCTGTAAAAACTGGAAACTATTTAGAAAAACTGCCTATAGAGTCACCTGAAAACTATTCAGAAAAACTGTCTATAGAGTCCCTATGAACTGAAGTGGACTCGATGGCACCTAACAACAGCAACAAGGGCAAGACTTGCCAGCTTCCAAACAGCTATGATTGAAATACAGCTTTAGAGAAACTAAGCTGATGTGTGTAGCACTGGATTTTTTCCAATGATCCATAAAGCAGTATGAAGCATTGGAAAATGAATCTTAGCGAATGCAGCCAAAACCCTCTTGGCTCCCCAAACCCTCATCCTCTGGTGCCATTCATGAATAATTAAAATATATATATTTATTTATTTATTTATTTATTTGTTCATTCATTCATTCCTTCCATTTGTTAAACAAAATAGTATAACCGAGCTAAAATGGCCCTCTTGCATGGAGACCCAAATAGAAAAGCACCTCAATGCCAAAGTCAGAGAAAACAACACAACAAATACATATGCCTGTAGACAGGATTAGATTTTTACAATAAGTTGGTCAAATAGTGAAAAATATTTTAAAACATTTATCAACAATTACAGTAATCATAATATCAATGATAGAAAAAACACACAAAAATGATTATTTGTAGACAGAATGCATTATTTGAAATGGAAAAGCAAGCAAAATTAAGGATTAGATAAGAAAAGCCTTTTAATAAAGAAGTGTAAGAACAGAGAGTTGTAGAGGTACCATACAGACTTTCAATTTGAGCATGAACAACAGGATCAAGCAAGACAAGATGGTATGTAAATTACATTTTGAAAGTTTAAGCATTATTTTAAGAAATGTAGTTTAGTTATTTAATTCTTTTCGATTACATAGTTATGTGTAATGGTGGACAAGCTAGCCATATATTGTAATAGATGAATTACACATAATTCTTTACACATAAGCATTTCCAAGTATGAAAGAAGTAATTCTTCAATTTGTAAAAGACTAACCAGTATATTATTGTAATTTTACATTTGAGAGCAATGTTTTCCATAATTTAGCTACACCATACCTCTCAACCTCTTAGAGCAAAAAAAATCTAGTAAAATCATAAATAAAAGTGGGATAAAGGCCCAAAAATAGGGACAAGTTTTAAATGTTGCTCTTACAAACTTAGAAAGTTGATAGAATAACAGGTTTTGCATTGACATGAATTTTCTGAAGGATATGAAGTCTGAAACTCAAATGTCTGTCATTATTGTCAAACTTCAATCTTTAATGATTTGCCACTAATTTACCAGAAAAAAACACAATTTTATGAAAAACAAGCCAAAAATATGAGGCAAAAATCTGGTAATTCTGCGAAAATCTGTACAGTTGAAAGGTATGCGCTACACAGGCAGAAAAGCATGAGTTGCCATAGTGATAAAAGGTTACCTGCCCACAAGCTAGTTTTGTGTTTTTGATCAAAACTGTCTTGTGGAATTACATTTCTGTATTAGCTGTTTTATGAAGCTGTTTTTGTTAAGCTTATGTCACATATTGCATACTGTCTTAAGCTGAGAACACTTAAGATAATATTGGAATTCTAACCAGTTAGGTTTTTGAAGGACAATTCGATGTGTTCTCTCAGAAAAGTTAGCTGTAAATTTAGCAACTGTTCAAGTTTGTATAAAACAGTTCTTTGATTTTGGTGAAAATTGCAGAGCTGTATAGCAAAAATGGGGAGGTGATTTGTGTCAACAATAGTTTGCATGGTATATTTTGTCATAAAAGCCTTTGCTTTAGACAGCATTCCAAGCATTGTATTGGTTTAGTGCTTGAAATACTATACAAGCTGATCCAAGAGTTGATTATAAATGATAATATTAAGTAATTTGGTACGTCTCTTGTTTAATTATATTACTTGGTACATGTCCCTTGTTTAATATATTACTTGGTACATGTCTCTTGTTTAATTATATTGCTTGGGTACATGTCTCTTGTTTAATTATATTACTTGGTACATGTCTCTTGTTTAATTATATTACTTGGTACATGTCTCTTGTTTAATTATATTACCTGGGTACATGTTTCTTGTTTAATTATATTACTTGGTACATGTCTCTTGTTTAATTATATTATTTGGGTATATGCCTCTTGTTTAATTATATTACTTGGGTACATGTCTCTTGCTTAATTATATTACTTGGTACATGTCTGTTGTTTAATTATACTACTTGGTACATGTCTCTTATTTAATTATATTACTTGGTACATGTCTCTTGTTTAATTATATTACTTGGGTACATGTCTCTTGCTTAATTATATTACTTGGTACATGTCTGTTGTTTAATTATACTACTTGGTACATGTCTCTTGCTTAATTATATTAATTGGTACATGTCTGTTGTTTAATTATACTACTTGGTACATGTCTCTTGTTTAATTATATTACTTGGGTACATGTCTCTTGTTTAATTATATTACTTGGTACATGTCTCTTGTTTAATTATATTACTTGGGTACATGTCTCTTGTTTAATTATATTACTTGGTACATGTCTCTTGCTTTATTATATTACTTGGGTACATGTCTCTTGTTTAATTATATTACTTGGTACATGTCTGTTGTTTAATTATACTACTTGGTACATGTCTCTTGCTTTATTATATTACTTGGGTACATGTCTCTTGTTTAATTATATTACTTGGGTACATGTCTCTTGTTTAATTATATTACTTGGTACATGTCTCTTGTTTAATTATATTACTAAGGGATACATTTTCATAAGGTGCATTTTCTATATTTGCTTTGTCTGAGTTAAGCAAAACTAATGTTTGCCGTCACTGAGCAGAAATTGGGAATCCTTTAACAAAGTTTTGATAGTGTGAAAAAGGTTGTATATTGTCACTTGTAGTTGCTGTAAAGTTCTTTCTGAGCAGATACATGATGATACTGAATCATCTGCATACTGAAGAAATGTTGTACAGGGTGCATTTGCAAACATATTCAACAGTAGAGGTCTTCATACACCAGCAGTATTTGGTCAGTAAGTACAGTAGCTATCTATCGAACATACATACACTTTGGTCACCGTCAGTAATGTACCTCCCAAACCAGAGTAGTGTTAGCTTACTTACTTTTAGATTTTCAAGAACTTTCAAGAGTAATTGATGAGAAACTGAGTCAACAGCAATAAATACATACTGCAATATTGGTTGCAGTAACCTGCAAAAGACTTTTGAAAAATTCACATAAAGAAGTAAAGACAGCCAGTTATTACCCCACTCCAACATATTCAAGTGCAACAGGTGACAAAGGCAATAGGAAAAGATAGAGGAAATGTGGACAGCATGTCTAGGCTACCATATTAGCTACAGAGATATACAAAATGTATACAATTTCACATGCGAAAATGAAACCAGCAAGGAATATTCCACCTCAACAAGTGCAGAGAGGGAGATGAACAATTAACAACATTCACATGAAAAGCCATTTGTATGAATGTTTAATTAGCAGTAGTTGTCTCTAACAGACTTTTTAAAAGTTCCTCAAAGGAAATTAAGACAACCAAATATGCCAATCCCACAAGTCCAGTGGCTGAAAGACATCTAGAAGAAAAGTAATAATGTGTCTGTGTGTGCACCAAGAATAGCCTTCTCTACTTACATACATATAAATGTTTCAAGCACAGGCATTAAAAGCCCTTCTAGCTTGCCAATATACCAAAACACTTGTTTCCATAATAGGTGTCCAGGCTGTTCTTAAAATATCTAAACTAGTACTTGCTTTAATGTAATTTGGTAGTCTGTTCCATGCATCAGCTACTCTGTCAGAGAACCAATTAGTACATTTCTCATTCCTATAGAATCTTCTACACAGGTTATCTGATGATTCTCTAGTACTTTTTAATACCCCAAACATTCCCAGAGATAGTTGTCTCTAAATGCCCTATATACTTGAATAAGATCTCCTCCTAGATACCTATAAGAGACACTGTACAAGTTCAGATATTTTAGTCTTTTATAATAACTTAAATTTTCACATCCATGGCTGTTCTTGGTGTATTTTCACTGTACTCTTTCCAGTTTACTCATGCTTGTTTTCTTATAGGGTTTCCATATTGTTATTTTATACTTAAGTTTGGGTCTAATGTAACTAACAACCACTGACTTCATCATTTTTGATTTCCAGACTTTATAAATCTTTTTACACAACCTATAGTTCTATGACTATCTTTAACCAATTGGTTGATATGATTGTGTACAGTACAAGGCAAGCAACCCATTTGTTTTTCTGTACATGCAAGGCAAGTCATCTTTTTGTAATGCATAGTGTACTGTTTTCCTGCTCTATACAAGGCATGCCAAATGCACACACACACACACACACACACACACACACACACACACACACACACACACACACACACACACACACACATTATATACATATATATGGGTTATCTCCACTCTGTCAAATAATCATTTTGTGTGCTTTTTTTTTCCTCTTCTTCTTTTTGCTCCCCTTTCTTCATTCAGACAGCTGTCCCAGTGCTCCACGTCCTTGCTGGGTCTGCTGGTACACCAATTTACCCAAGTCCAATGCATGCAAATTTAATCAGGACCACCAATAAACCTTAGGACATCCTGGGGGGGGTCACACTGTCATCCATACAGTTAGGGATGTTGCTTTTTGGCCTACCTGTGATACTCCCCCTCCATTTCAGACTTAGTGGTATGCTTGAGGTGCATGTGTGCAATGGGGATGTGCAGAGCATTGCCCCACCTCCACAGGAGCTCAGCCATGTCTCCATCCTATTCCACTCTTCTAGGTATTCCTACTGCTGTGCCACCTCCAGTCTCCACCAGGGATTGACACAGGAGACAGCCATAGATCTGCCCACCCACCACACCATGAGGGTAACACTTATCCCTCCCTGCCACTCCACTAGTTGCCCAAGCTACTAACTGAACCTGGGTCAGATGAACTGTAGTCAGGGCTTTATTTCTCAACACCACCAGAGCAGCTTGTCAAATGGTTAGTTTGTTGATGGAGTCAAGTGACTAGAAAATTTGTCAAGTGCACTTTTGAACAAGCGCACTTCTGGTTGAGTGATGCAGAGATGGGAAAAAGACACTCTGTTTATTTTATTTGTTTTGTTTTGTGATCTCTTGATGTGTACAAATCTAAACAGTATTTGTCATGAGTTTGAAAATGCTTTTTACCTCATGATGTGTGCAAATTTAAACAGCAACTTTCAGTTGCAGAAAAAAAAAACTCCACATTGCAATGAACTACCTTGAATTACAACTTTTTTTGCAGTGTTGAAAAACTTTTCAGTGAAGCATCCATCACTTGTATGGTTTACTTCTGATTTTGGTTGATTTCATATACAATGCATCTTCCACTGAAGTCTTACATAAAGGCTGTGTTATACATGATTCAGAAATAGTTTATTAAATCATAAGAATTCAGATTCTGACTGAGGAAATTATTACAAAGAAATCACTGGAAAATGGAAATCAAAATCTAAACCAAATGTACATGAAATATTGAATATTGTAAAGAGATAAAAGAACTGGAGGATGGATCTTTAGAGAAGAGAAGGAGCAAATTGCACAGAAAGAAATGGAAACTGTGAGAACAACAGCTGCAGAATAATGTTCAGGAGGATGAGTGAGGTTTAAGTGGTCAGAAATTGAGTGATTTATGTAATATTGGACTGAAATACAGTTGTTATAAAGAAAGGAAAAATGTAATAAATAATGTGTTTAAATGGAAAAATCTTAATATGTTTTTTCTATTAATGTATGTATGCTAATTTTGTAAGTTATATTTTAATAAAAGTGTCTAAAAAGGGAAATAAACATACAATGTTTAATATACAAACAGAAGTGTTTAGAGGAATTATCACTTCTGAAGGGTACAAGTACAGTCAATGTTTCCATAAAATAACTTTGTTTATCTGGCACAAAAGACCCACATCCAAACCATCTGCAATGACATAAACAAACTTTGTATTGTGATTCAGTTTGTATAATTCAGTTTGTTCTAGTATATACCTCCCAGTTCAGCTTTGTACGAATCAATAATAATTTTAGTTATCCCTGAATTCGGCTCTATATTAGAACATCGAAGTTTCACAACTTCGAATGTTCTAATATCGACCCCTATTCAGCGAACGCTAAAAATAGCGAAGCTACATAAAACCAAATTTTTTTCCTAGGGAAAGAATTTGGTTCTCTGTTTCTGTCGCTTCTCTATTTTCAGTGCTGTGGTGGAAAGTTACGGGTCAGGTTCAGGTAAGTGTGCGATTGGGCACGGGTTAGGTGAGTTAGGGTTAGGGTGTGGGTTAGATATGTGTGCGATTGTGTGGACATGAGGGTTAGGGCAGATTAGGTGAGTTAGGGTTAGGGCATGGGTCAGGCAAGTGCACGATTGTGTGGACATGAGTGTTAGGGCGGGGTAGGTGAGTTAGGGTTAGGGCACGGGTAAGGTGAGTGTGTGATAGTGATGGACCATAGGGTTAGGGTTTGGGTTAAGGTAAGTGGATAGTTAGTGTATGTACAGTTTAGTGTAGGGTTAGATGTAAGATTTTAGGTGTATGTGTGTGGGATTGCTGTTTGGTGTGCTTGTGTTGTGTGTATGTGTTTCGGAACAGCAAATTTTTTCCCTAGGAAAAAAATCCGCTGTTCTGCATGTTCGATGTTGTCAGCGTTTGCTGAATAGGGGTCGATATTAGAACATTCGAAGTTGTGAAACTTCGATGTTCTAATATAGACCCCTGAATTCATCTTGTTTTTTAATAATAATTTAGCATCATTCTCCTCCCCACCCTTGGTTATATCCTTTGTAATTAATAGAGATCATGACAAACATCATTGTTAAAAGAAGACGAAAATCAGCCTCAGTCACACATAATGCTAGGAGTTTAAACCAAGATTTGCCATCTGTGACTACACAAACATCTACATCTTCTAGTGATAGAAGTGCATGCTGGGAGTGCAATTTTTGGTTTAAGCTCCTAGTATTTAGCAAGTAATGCCAAGGATAACTATAAGGTCTTTTACAGCTACGTACATATCCTAAATGGTAGGACCCAAGCATGTACAGAACTGGTGGTCAATGGTATCACACACACTGATGAACACAGAGATAGCAAATCTGCTAACGGATAGGTTTGGCAAAAATTTCACTCCCTTATCCTTTCCTTACTTACAACAAACCCTTCCCAAACTTCCCCCCATCTTACATATCTGAAGAAGAGCTCCTCAAAGCCCTGTCCAAGGCAAAGAACACAGCCTCTATGGGACCAGATGACATCCCAGGCTGTCTTCTAAACAGGCTAAAAGATGAACTAGCATCACCACTAACTACCCTTTTCAATCACAGCCTAACCACAGGCTTTGTTCCTGTGGAATGGAGAACAGCTAAAGTTATTCCCCTCCACAAAGGTGGCCTAGCAACAGACCCAGGGAATTAAAGACCCATAAGCCTGACCAGCCTCATCTGCAAGGACATGGAACATATTACTATGGACCTCATAAATAAAGATATAGGTGACCTCCAAACCCTTGATCCTACCCAGTTCTGCTTCATGAAGGGCACATCCTGCCTGTTAAATCTGGGGATTTCTTTGAAAGTCTGACCAGGGCCATTGATGAGGGCATATCTTTGCACACAGCATTACTCAACTTGGCACATGCTTTCAACACAATCCAACATTCAGGCATTAACAATAAACTTAGCAAACTGAATGTAAATCCCTTTGTTGTAAGATGTGTTGCCAACTAGCTCACAAACCAGACACACACTATCAAAGTGGGTGACTCCACATTAACTAACAGACCTATTACTAGTGGGGTGCCACAGGGGTCAGTGCTGGGCCCCCTACTGTTTGGCATATACTTCTCAGAAGTTCAGGTCAAAACTAAAGGGTTGTGACTGTCCATGTTTGGAGACAACTGCAAACTAGGTGCAATCATTGAATACCCAGATGATATCAGTATACTCCAGGAGGGTCTCACACAGACCAATGACTGGTGTATTAATCACAGCCTCAAACTGAATGCAAAAAAATGCATCATCATTCCCTACAGCACAAACAATGCCCCTTCACACAATCAAATCAACAATACCCTAAATACCCATGAAGTGGTAAGGGACCTGGAATCACAGCTTGACTGCGACCTTAACTTCGACCACCACATGTCTACCATTGTGAGGAAAGCTTTCCATTTAGCTCACTTGATTATTAAGTGCCTCACCTCGAGAGCAAAAGAACTTATAACACCCCTATACTCGGCACTTATCCAGCCCATAATTGAGTATAACGCCCCATTCGGTATGTACCATACTAAGCACCTGCAGAAATTAGAAAGACCTCAGAGGTTTCTAACAAAGAAGATCAAGGGCCTCCAGGATGTGCCTTTTGTGGGCCAACTAAAGTCCCTGCCACTATACTCTGTATCATACAGGCTTCTTAGGGGAGACTTATGCCTGACCTACAGAGCAACCCAAGACCCAAACTTAATGAACTTACTGCATATCCATAAATCAAATGGGTCTAGGGCTACCCATTCCAAGGACTTAAATATGGCCTGCAACTTAAATAGGACATGCTGGAGGGACAGATTTATCTCCCAGTGACTGCTACATCTTTGGAACAGGCTACCAATTCATGTGAAACAAAGCACCTCTATGACACTGTTCAAGAGGAACATGGATGAATGGATGGGGTACTGTAAATTCTTACTGGGGATAATGCCCACAACCCTCCAGGGCATAGGCAATCATCACTAAATGCAATCTTGGGTATTAACTAGTACTTCTATGGTATTACATTGGGTTGAAATGGCTAGGCTTAAAATGATCTCTGGGTTGACAGCCTAGTAATTTCCTATGATCCTATGAAATTGTTATTCCTACAATGTATCAGGAGAAACTACAATGTAATAAATGACAAACTTAGGAAAATAGACTGGGATGTCATTGTCAATGGCACAAAGAAATCTGGTCATGATATTTTCAATGAGTTCTTTGATATTATTAATGTCTGCATATATGAACACATACTAGTAAGACACAAATATTTGGGCAAAATTACTAAAAAAGTAATTTGGTGGAATTACAAAATTTAAAGATACACAACAGAACAAAGGATACTGTTTAGACTTCAAAACTTATCTTAGTCATAAAACATATCTAGATTAGATAAAGTCCAGAAAGTATTATCTTTTCATTTCAAATTTCCTGGTCTAACTTTGAACTCAGCATTGTCTTGAAGACTGAAAGTAATAATAAGGCATTCTTTAATTAAACTTTGAAAAATGTAAAGGGGAAGGAGAGTGAAGTGATCACAGATGCACCGTTATGACAAATGTACTTGAGCAGACATTTTGTGCATGCTTCACAATAAGCTGAAAATATGGCGTAGTGCTATGAGGACCATTTGAATATCTCTTATGTAACTACAAAAAGAGAAATCTGTGGTATCCCTTGAAGCCTCAGAAAAACCCAGTATGCAACCTATACTGGATCCAAAGCAAACCAAGAAGAAACTTTGCAGTGTGGAGGGTATGATGTTCACTTCCTAAATTATGTTATGCACTTAGTTCACATAATAAAAATCAAACTATAAAATATAACCGTAAAATATGTGCTACAAAATAATCAAATAGAAAATAGTAGATAGTCCACAGCTGAGTTAAAATGTAATATCGTTTACTGAAACACACAGACAAGTGATCCTAGTTGAGTATAATGAAGAGCATCAAAAACATTCATTATTTATACATAATCAGGTTGTTTGGAGCAAGGGAGTAGTTACAGAGGGTGGTTCTGTTAAGTGCAAGAAAAGCACATATTTTATAGTTATATTTTACAGTTCAATTTATATTAAGTGAGCTAAGTGCATAACATAATTTATGAAGTGAACACCACACTCTCCACACTGCAAAGTTTCTTCTTCTTTTTTTTTTCTCTTATGCAACTACAGACTTGACAACTTTTGCCAAAAATAACATTAAAAATTCAAGTTTTCTGGAGAAACACAACACACCTGGTGTTTTTTTTTTACATAAAGTCAAGGAAAACCTAACTATCCTCTTATCAATTATGTCATACAATTGTGTTGCACAAAACTATCATATGGACATATCCCTAATCTATACAAAATGGTATGTGTTCATATCAGACCCCGATAGTTTTAGCTCCATTAGCCTGACCAGTACTGAATGCAAAATCATAGAGGGAGTCATAATGGAGATTATTCATGAATCTGGGGCCTATTTCTATTAGGTATCAAATAGTATGTGTTCATTGAGGTCAGATTTTGCCTTTTGCTCTGAAGGACTGACGAGCCATACTGCTTGCCTTGATTTTGCTAAGGCTTTGTATGTGAGGTAAAATTGGAAAACCTAAAAGCGTTAAATGTCAATTCATAAATAATTCAATAGGAAAGGCATTGCTTAAATGACAAGACAGGATATCTCAGGCTGGTGGGATTAGCTGTATGTTCCAAAAGGGGTTACCAGAGGTGCACCACAGGGCTCTATACTTCTTTTTTGACTATTTTTCTCAGATATAAAAGTGGAAAATAGGTTATGGATTGCAAACTTAGGAACATAATTATGTCAGTAAAAAAATACCAAAGTTCTTTAAGATTTACAAAAATATATACCTGGTGCTGTAGATAATGACCTCACTTTTAATGTCAGTAAATATAGCATTATGAGTTCTCAAAGTAAATGGTTAAATCATAAAAAGTGACATCATCATTAAAGGTCTTGGGACAATAATTAAGGAGAAAATACCAACCTATAGTTATGGCAATGAAGCAATCAATCCCAGGGATTCAGAAAGAACAGTAACATTATCACTGTAGAATAAATAGTACCATCATTGTTATGCTGTGTGGCGCAGTGTGAATTAGACATACATTGCTTCAGATATAATACAGACCTGTTGGGGGCAGTGCAGATAATTAAAAAGGGCACTTTTGAAATCTGTAAACATTGCATAAAGATGTAGATGGTACATTTGGTCATGTGACCTTAGTTAATAGGTTCATAGGTAGGTACTAGGCTATTGGCCCTAGGGCCTATATAAGCCTAGCCAAAAAGGTATCCTGGCTTCCGTCACCCAAGAAAATTATTTTCCTGTGCCCCTGTTGAGCAGAGCAACAGAGGTGATCCCCAGGGTGAATTTCCTATTTCCCATCCAATCATCAAGATTTTTCTTTAAGAGTGCTAATGAGGAGCTTTGTTTGATATAGATATGTAGTTTGTTCCAGAGTATGGTTGGCAGACCAAAAATGTAACTCTACAGATGAGCTGGGGAAAAAGGGGATCTCTACTTAGCAAGCAGGGCATCACTGCACAGGAAGGGGATACCCAGTGCTGCACATGGATATAAGGGAACCCATGATGGACAGCCTAAACCACCCCAACAGAGTCCCCCAGTAACAGGGGAAGCCACTAGTTCAGGTACACGGCCAGGATCAAGGGTTAAATATTTTATGTGTAATGAGTGGGGCCATGTATCATATAGATGTCCACAGAGGCAAGGAGGGGAACAAAAGGTGGGGAGCCAGAAAGTGGGAATAACAGTATGCCAGTGATAAGTTGTCCGGAGACAATGTGGGTACCAAACTATCACCAGAGTTTATATCCAATCTTAGTGAATGGAAAACAGGCCACTCCTAAGAGAGACACAGCCTCTGATATAACCATTGTGAAGCCTACAATGGTTAAAGAAGAGCAGTACTTGCTTGGGTAGTCCACACCAGTCAAAGCTTTAGAAGAGACACCATTCCAAATGCCTTTGGCCAGGGTTCATCTTGCCTGGGAGGGTGGAAAAGGAAGCAAACAAGTAGGTGTGTTTGTGGATATCCCTGCAGGCATCTTGATAGGGAATGATTTTGATAATGGAGTACCTTGTCTGCATGCAGTTACACACAGTCAGGCTTGGGGACAGGCATGTGGGTCTGGTAGCTTGGGGGAGACCCAGACAGATCCCACACCTGAAGCCAGGACTGGTGAGGTGGCTATTTCAGGGAGGGAGCTTCACTCTATCAGTGAGCCTGAAGGTAAGCCACAGCTGCTTTTAGGTGCTGATGTTCCCTTGGTCAGAGTGACTGCAAGGGCAGAGGTGAGTAGTAGTACCCAGGCTGACAGTAAAGCACTGCTGTCAGAGGATACCAGACTTCCTGTGGAAGGGAAAAGTTACTACACTCCTACACTGAGAGGCTTGAGGGAGGTAGCTAGTGAGGCACCTTATTCTCAATGAAAAGGGGAGTCTGTATAATGGAACAAAGAATTACTGTATACAGAGTGGACCCCTGAGGGAGGGCAAGAGGTGAGGTTATACAGCAGTTGGTAGTGCCCAGAGCCTATCATCTGGCACTTCTAACCATAGCACACAACATTCCATTTGCAAGTCATATGGGCATAAAGTATACCAAGAAATGGATTATGCAGATTGTTTATTGGCCCGGGATTGCAAGGGATTTAACAGGGTACTGCAAGACCTGTGAGCAGTGCCAAAAACAGGCAAGGCAGGAGACAAGGTAAAAACTCATTTGATGCCTTTGCCTGTGATTGAGGAGCCATTTCAGAGGGTAGCTATGGATATTGTAGGACCTATGAGTACCCCAAGTTCCACAGGCAAGAAATATATCATAGTCATAGTTCATTTTGCTACTAAGTACCCTGAGGCTGTCGCTCTGTCCTCCATGGAGGCAGAAAAGGTGGCAAATCCTTTGTTAGAGATTTTCAGCAGGGTAGGTTTCCTGAGAGAAATACTGACTGACAGAAGTGCCAGTTTCATGTCACACCTGCTGGCTTGTCTGTGGAAGCACTGTGAGGTGAAGCACCTAAATACCACCCCACCATTGCCAGGCTAATGGTATTGTAGACAGGTTAAACCCTGCACTAAAGACCATGCTATGGAAATTTGCAGACAAGGTTAAGAGAGAGCTGGACAAATATTTGCCCCATCTTATGTTTGCATGTAGAGAGTTACCCCAGAAATCTACAGGTTTTTAACACTTTGAATTGTTGTATAGGCATAGGGTGAGGGGGCCTCTAGATCTAATTCATGATGATTGGGAGGGTGAGTGTGAGTTCCACAAGAAGTCTGTTGGACATATGTCTTAACCTCAGGACAAAGATTATGGAGCTCACTGGCTTGGCCCAGGAGAACCTGGCTGGAGCCCAACAGCAGAAAAAGCTCTGGTATGACAGGAATGCTAAAGCAAGAGAGTATATTGTGGGACAGCAGGTTATGCTTCTAATTCTTCTCAGACAAAATAAGCTGAAGGCAGCTTGGGAGGGACCCTTCATCAGTGATGTTTACTACATGGTAAAATTGCTAGGTGGGAGGCAAGGGCACAAACTGTCCCATGTTAACATAATGAAACCATACCATGATAGGGAGGCCCAGTAGGAGGCAGGAGGAATCTGAGGGGGATCTATGGCTACAATGACCGAGCCAGCAAAATGCCATATTACTATGGTAGAGCCTAAAGTTCCATGCCTATGATATGACAGTGCAGCACTGTAGTGGGGTCAGCAATGCCATCGCAGATGGGATCTCAAGACAGGGTATGGGTTAATATATTCTCAGACAGGCTCATTCCTCTCAAGCAGCATTTTCAAGGGTCACTTGCAAAACTAGCCTTAGTCTTCAAAGGAGTGAGAGATGTGACAATGTGAGGTATTGCCAACTATGCCAGGAGAAGTGGGGCAGTGGATGTGTAACATACACCATCACAACTAGCTGGAATTTTGTAAAGAATTATATGTCATTTCTAAATCAAACTGATTTGCACAGATGTTTGTGCTGAAAAATGTATTTGTAAAGCTGCGTGTGTTAAACTGTCTCAACAGTGTACCCTGCTGGGCAGAACAGAAATGTACATGCATTATTGTAATTGTTTAAGTGTATGTATTGCAACAGAGGATTCTGTAAGAGAAGAGGTTAATCTCAATCCACTTGACTTTGACAGATAGGAAAAAAATTAAATTACTGGGCCTAGGCAATGAAGATGTTATCTCACAGTTCTGAAGGCAGCCAGACACAAAAAAATCTGTACTTGGAAGCTTCTTACATTGTCAATGGGTGAACTAATTGTTACTCTGAAAGGGTGGAGGCCTGAAATTGTTTTATGACATCCAGGAGCAGCAGCAGATCTTATCAAGGCTCTGTGTGTGTGTATTATTGACACCTATGTGATAAATCCTGACAGCTTCTAGCAATGCGGGTTGCATGGGAACCAGAAGTCAGATGACCAGATGTATGTGATATCATTCTGCACAGAAATAATGTTTTAATATTAGGTGAGACAGAAGTCACATTGCAGTCTGTTCTTGTAACCTGCCAAAGAAGGATCTCTCACCTACTTCATCTTGCCTTGCTGTAGTACGTGACCAGGGATAGTAATTCTCTAAATTAGTTAGGAAAATATAGTGGGTTTAGTTAAGTATTGTTTTTCTGTAACTGTGTGAATCTTTCCAGCTGTGTTATTTTTAATATTTCTTGTGTCTGAAACTATGGTGTTTACTGTAAATAAATACTTTGTATTTTCATGTTCTGTTATATATTATTAAATATATTTAAACGTGTCATTGTGGCTAGTCCTTTAGAAAATATTTTAACCTTTTAGAGTACTTATATCTATTGGTGGCACTGTGGCTACTCCTGAAAGCCTGGCTGTTTGGTCAACATTACCATCAGTATTAATATTACTTTCACTCTATAATTGGGTACCCATGCAAGACCCTTAGAGTAGCTGGCTTTGGGCTGTCTTCTGGCAGGGTAACTACCTTCTAGTGTGGGCAGAAGGAGGCATAACTAATAAATCTGTGCCAGCCTTTCCCAGGTGTGTGTGTGTGTGTGTGTGTGTGTGTGTGTGTGTGTGTGTGTGTGTGTGTGTGTGTGTGTGTGTGTGTGTGTGTGTGTGTGCATGCGTCAGCTACTGGGAGCAGGGATATGAAGCACTAATTTCAAAGAAAGGGTACTAAAGGACTTGGCTTGGACACTCAGCTGAGGTCTCAACCCTACAGCTGTACCAGTGTGGAGTCTTACTGGGGACCTGGAGGGGGACAGTAGACAAATCCAGAACCTGGACTGATTGTGTTCCCTCTGTGCTCATAAGGGAAATTGTGCTTGATGCAGAGAGGTCTGCATCTGGAAATACTGAGTGGATCCATTTGTTTTCAAAGTGAATGCCCCTCTCCAGTGTCAGTGGTGAGGATTCAGGCTCCTTAATTACTAGCCCAGAGTGAGGACATCACAATATCTATGTCTATATATATTTTTATATATATATATATATATATATATATATATATATATATATATATATATATATATATATATATATACGTGTGTGTGTGTGTGTGTGTGTGAGTGAGTGTGTGTTTGTATATATATATATATATGGGTCCCCTTCAGTGTGTGTGTGTGTGTGTGTGTGTGTGTGTGTGTGTGTGTGTGTGTGTGTGTGTGTGTGTGTGTGTGTGTGTGTGTGTGTGTGTCTGTGTGTGTGTATATGGAGAACAAAAAATAATTTAGTAAGTAGGTAAGCTATTTACTTAACTTAGTAAGTTGTTTATTTAGTTTATTTATTTATCTTTGTTAACTGAGAAAGTCTGACTGGGATAGATACCTTTTTCAGAGGAGGCCCAGGGAAAAAAGCTCTAGTATTCACATATATAGACAATATTTGGTTACATAAATATTTTGCATACATAGTTAGGTGCAACAAATGATTAATGCTAACCTTGTATCATACAATTTGTGACTATAGGAAGAGAAAAAAAAAAGAGATTGCCTGTACAATTGTATAAGCTGTAGCAAACAGAAATGCAAAGAAACACAAGGGAAGACAAAGACTTGACATTTTGATAGTTAATGCAAACAGTAGGAATGCAGATGAAATAACTTGACTACACAGGTAAATCTTATTAATCGTTATAAATGTTAACACAAATTAATACTGACAGCAAAATTAAAGTTCTGTTAGCAACAAATTATGAAAAAAATGGAATTATACATTAATGATATAAGTGCCATTATAAATATAAACTCAAAGATTATAAACACATCATTGCCACTGGAGATAAATTTAGATCCATTGGCTATAAGAATTAAACATGGCCATAATGATGCATTAAAACTTTCTTTATTTTATGATTTTTTTTTTCATATCCAACCAAAATCTTTCTCATAGATGTTTTCTTTTCCATTTTCCCCTCAGAAAGTAAATGACCACTGAACTTTTATGTCTGCTTGTATAAACCAGTTTTGTGCACTATTTGACACACTTGAGTGATGCAAAGCCATAAATGATCATCAGAGACATAGTAAACACTAGCACTCAGTGAAATGTGGTGATAAGATACTCTATAACTGAAAAAAATAATAGATCACTTTTTTTTATCTCTTTCCTTAATTTATGATTTTGTCTTGCCATGCTATACACACATGTATTTGCATGGACAGAAATACACACACGCACACCAAAACAGATATAGAACCAGGGTATGGAGTTCAAAACTATACTAACTTTTGATCATTGTCTATGTAGAGTTTGTTTGTTTTATCTATATGCTGGTCAACTGGCTACATTAAATTGTGTGTGTGTGTGTGTGTGTGTGTGTGTGTGTGTGTGTGTGTGTGTGTGTGCGTATATATATATATATATATATATATATATATATATATGTGTGTATATATATATATATATAGAGAGAGAGAGAGAGAGAGAGATGTACACACACACACACACACACACACACACACACACACACACACACACACACACACACACATCACTGTTCTCAAGAACGTTTTACCATAAAGCTGTTAACACTTCTATAGGGCAGAAATCAGTAATAATTAAGAAGATTTGCACTGAGGTGTTAATATGACTCTGTTCATCGGATCATGCCAGTTATGATACATTTAATGGCATACCACATAAATATATCACCTTTCACATTTCTTCATTTGGTGCTAATGAGAACTTTGCTTGAAAAGCTGCAAACTGCTTAGGGGACAGTATTTTGTAATACTCAATACAAGTTATTAATTATAAGATATATTTTTTAGCAGTGGAGCAGAGAAGCTTGCACTCCTGCACATATTTTGTGAGCAGCGTTTTTTCAGATTTTTTTTTTTTTTTTTTTTTTTTTTGCAGAATTACAGTGCTATACATATGCAGTTGACTTCTAACATATAAGTAACCACAGGTCTCATGATTACATGCACCTTTGGTTTTGAGGGAAAAAAAGTTTTAATTTTATCATGCATCCATATGCCTATGCAGTTTTTGGCATACATAAAAAGTGAATTCCTAATTGAATGTCGAGTAATTATAAACTTTCACTCTCTAAACATGTTTCCTGTATCTTTTTTTCTTTTACAGTTTTCCATTTCACCCAACTGCACTTCCACCTTCCACAATGTCTCCTTCAGTTATGTCTGCCTACCTTTCTATCCTAGCATACTACCATCTTTGTTTCATAATATCCTGCACTAACCTCTTTTCCTAAAGAGTATTATTTCATAGCCTTCAATATAATAACCTGTGTAAGTGTCTGAGAAAGTAGGCCAGAACTGAATGGCTGCCAAATAACCAACATTAGGGAGGGGGGAAAAGTAATCAGGAAATACCTTTCCATAGAATATTTTCTTCAAAAGAAAATGCTTTTTTTGGCTTGATGTCAAATACATTGTATCTTCCTCTTTCTACTCTCCACCCCAGTTTTACTAAAGTCTGAATAATATGCCCTTCCATCTACTGATTTAGTCATGAGCCGTGGAACTCCCACTATACAAAATGCCAAGGCAGTGAGCCACCATTTAAATACAATTAAAGATCAATGACCAGCTGACTGATTATCTTGGATCACTGTTTCTTTCTTTTCCTAATCAGTCCTATGGACTCAGTGACTCTTTCCTGAATAGGTGTCGCCAGAGGCAGAGACAGATATTTCATGTCGTGACCCAGTAGCCAAGTTTTGATGCCCTAAGTTGGAATCTGTACAAAGACAAAACAAGTACTGTGCTAAAGGAGTGACGCTCAGAACTGCAGAGAGAAAGTATTTCTACTCACAGAGCTCTAGTGAAGTGGTTAACAGTCACGAACATGTGAAACCAGATAAAGAGTAGGGAAATATTTGATATATGGCTTTGAGGATGTTCCAGTATGAAGACAGCAGCAATGCAATGTTAGCATGGCAGTTAGTGCACAAAGGATTGGGAATGACTGTCCTCTACTCTAGTCATCTTCTAAAGGAAGTACACAAAGCCTAAACCATCATGCCATCATTGCATTTTCTGCATTGATTGATTGGACAGTTTTGTATGCTTATTTTGTACAATTAGGCTGAAATAGTTTAGCAATCTAAAAAAAATGACTTCCAAAATGCAAACTCTAGATTGCAACTACATCCTTGCACATTTCACAAATGAGGTAAGGCCTCATTTTTATTTGTTTTACTATAGTGCTCCCACCCCCACCCCCAATTGTCCTACAAAGGTGAATCTGAAGATCAGAACTCTTAAAAGCAACACTTAAAATTATCACTGAATGAAAGTCAAACTGCATAAAAGTTAGAGAAGGAGCTGATACCCTCCATTAAGATAGTTAAAAATCTTCTATTGTAACAGCAAGGTTAACTAACAATTAAAAATATGCCTTCTGTTAGATTTTTATTTTTAAATGTTAATTATATCAGTTGGGTGATCTCTGTATCCTTCTCAGCTGTAAAACAGGTATATTTTATATATATATATATATATATATATATATATATATATATATATATATATATATATATATATATAAATACATATAGTCCATCAGTATTAGGTGCATAAAACTACCAACCAGCTTGGTACCATGTCAAAACTAGAAAACAATACAGGAGGAAAACACAGTGCCATAATGTTCAGATAAACAGTCATTTTATGAGACAATCAACACAACAATCAAAGCAGCAAACCAGGATTCCCTTCCAAAAACTGAGCTTCTACAGTCTACTCTGTAGTGTGTGTGTGTGTGTGTGTGTGTGTGTGTGTGTGTGTGTGTGTGTGTGTGTGTGTGTGTGTGTGATATTTATATATATATATATATATATATATATATATATATATATATATATATATATATATATATATGGGTCTACCTGATAACACTAACATGCCAAAACACCGACAACAAAATAACTGACATGACAAAACCGAAAGTTCAAAAACACAAAACTTCACATGCCTGACAAACCACAATCCCGACAATCAACAAAACAAATAACTTTCCCGAAAAACGCAGACACAACACAAGCACACCAAAAACATTACAAACCTTCACTAAACCTTACATACACAACTATATATGCACTAACCTTAACCCAAACCCTAACCCTAAGGTCAGTCACTATCACACACTTACCTTACCCGCACCCTAACCCTAACTCACTTAATCCGCCCCTAACCCTTAAGTCTATCACTATTGCACACTTACCTTACCTGCACCCTAACCCTAACTCACTTAATCCACCCCTAACCCTTAAGTCCGTCATTATCACACACTTACCTTACCCGCACCCTAACCCTAACTCACTTAACCCGCCCCTAAACCTAATGTCCATCATTATCGCACACTTACCTCACCCACACCCTGACCCTAACATCCATCCCTATCGCACACTTACCTTAACGTCGGGATTCTCAACTGTCGGTCATCTCTGTTGTCGATCTTCTGGTGTCGGTTATCTCGCTGTCATTCTTCTCAGCTTTCGGCGTAATCAGGTAGACCCATATATATATATATATATATATATATATATATATGCATGTATGTATGTATGTATAAATCATATAGTAAAGTATATAGACCTACAGAGATATAAAAACAGATCCTTGTACTAAAATGCAATAGTTTTCCAGTCTTAGTTGTAAGAGAACTCCCATTCATAAGGAAAAGCAATAGATCACAAAGAAAGCAAGTACTTTGTGAGGAATGAAGCTGCTGTCTGAAACTCCTTTAAATCAGGAACTGTAGTAAAGTTCAGTGGAGACATCATAGTAATCATGCACAAATAACTTGTTTAAAAATCAATACTTCTTTGCGGAAAATAATATTAAATAGATGAGCACTTTCAACCATAACTTGGTTTCATTTAACATCATTTATTTTTAATAAAGAAGTATTACTTTCTAAATGAGTTATAAGTGCTTGATTACTCTGAAATCTCATATGAACTTGTCTACAAGTTGTGGTATTTTTTTCCAGCATTCAAGGAGTTTTAGCCAGCAATTTTATTGCTCATGAAGTTCCAATTTTCCCCTGTGGTTTAGTTTACATATTACACATACACACCCACACACACCCACACACACACCCACACATACACCCACACATACACACACACACACGCACACACACACACACACACACACACACACACACACACACACACACACACACACACACACACACACACACACACACACACACACATACTTAGATAGACAGATAGAGAGATAGGTAGATAGAGAGAGAGAGGTACATATGCATATGATCATATTGTGTATGGTCAAACACAAAGCAGCACAAACCGCAAAATATCAAACACAAAACAAGGAATGTGTGCAATAACAAAGATTACTATAAAATTTATAAAAATATCTACAACTTAAGTATGTTTGCAAGGGTGGCAAGCCCCCGCATATCCCCTAAACTTAGATATACCAACAAAAAAGAAAGGAAATCCTCCTTGCCACATGACTCACTGCTGACACTCACTTAGAAATCTCTCTCAATGATTCCAAATACTACTACACCTAACATAGAGCTACCCACAATACTACTACCCCTAACATGCAGCCCACTACCCACAACACTACTGCCTCTAGCTTACATCCACTACCCATTACACTACTATCTCTACCATAGAGCACACTACCCAGAATGCTACTACCCCTAATATACATCACACTACCGACAACACTGCTACCATTAACGTACAGCCCACGACCCACAGCACTACTACCCCAACATACACCCCACTACCCACAGTAATACTACCCTAAAAGACAGCCCACTACCCACAACACTACTACCCCTAACATGCAGCTCACTACCCACAACATTACTACCCCTAACATATGGCCCACTACCCACAGCACCACTACCCTGACATGCAGCATATTATTCACAACACTACTACCCCTACCATCCAGCACCCTACCCCAGCACTACTACCCCTAACATATAATATATTATCCACAGCACTACTACCCCTAACACACAGCCCACTACCCACAACACTTCTAACCATAACATACAGCCCAGTACCTACAACACTACTATCCCTAACATATGGCCCAATACCCACAGCACTACTACCCCTAACATATAACATATTACCCACAGCACTACTACCCCTAACATTCAGCACACTATCCAAAACACTACTACCCCTAACATACAGAACACCACCCACAGCACTACTACCCCTAACATACAGCCCCTACCCACAACACTATTACCCCTAATGCATAGCATATTATTCACAACATTAGTATCCCTAACATACAACCCACTACCCACAATACTACTACCCCTAACATACAGCCCACTACCAACACTACTACCCCTAACATACAGCCCACTACCAACACTACTAAAATACAGCCCACTACCTACAACACTACTACCCCCTAACATACAGCACAGTAACCACAGCACTATTACTCCTAATGTACATCATCTCCTACTCCTAGTCACTTTGCTACAAAATACCACAAGTCCCCCATTTCATAACACTACATGAAGCCTATCCACATAGCAGCATAATCAATTTTCCTACTTAAAAAACACGGTAATTGGCTTGATGGGTATCTGACTTTCCACATTACACCCATATGTGTTTTACATAGATCTATTTGTGTGTGTTTGTGCTGATAAATCAATAGGTGAACACATAAACAGATTTAAGTGTGGGGTACTATTCATTTTGTTGAGACATTATGTCATTTTGTCAAAGTGGGAATCATCATATTTTTATATCAATTTCCATTTTGTCAATCATTCAGAGTTGTAGTAGTGTTTATGCTGAGGAGATGTCAGAGCTGGTCTGAAATGTGTCTAGTGTGTGATGGGGAGATAATGGATTTCTGTGTGTGTGTGTGTGTGTGTGTGTGTGTGTGTGTGTGTGTGTGTGTGTGTGTGTGTGTGTGTGTGTGTGTGTGTGTGTGTGTATGTGTGTATATGAGAGAGAGAGAGACTGTGCTGAAATATATGTACTTGTTTAGATGCAAGCTTGGCTGATAGTAAAAGGAAGTTTGATGTCTTATAGGCTCATAGGTTTATAGGTGTCTACTAGGCTAATGGCCCTGGAGCCTTTGCAAGCCTAGCCCATAGGATTACACTGGCATCGTGCCACCTGACCTTAGTTCTCAGTGCCTCTGTCGAGCAGAGTCACTGGAGTGATCCCTGGGGTGAATTTTCTATTTCCCATCCATTCAACAAGATTTCTCTTGAAAAGGGCCAGTGAGGTGCTCTGTTTGACATGTATGGGAAGTCTATTCCATAGCATGGGCAGTCTTTGGGTTATGAACCTGTCCCTCCAGCTTGTTCTGTTGATTGTGGTAATGAGGTTGAGGTCTCTGGAGCGTGTGGTACGGAGGGATTGGGATTTCTTTAGATGTAGCATTTCTAACAGAGCTGGGTCAGACATGGCTTTGTAAGTCAAGCAGAGATCGCCTTTAAGTAGGTGATATGAGACAGAGAATAGCTGGAGTTTTTGGAGTCTGTCCATATAGGCCAAGTGTTTAAGGCCTAGGATCCTCTTTGTGTGGTACTTTTTCGACATCTCCAGGTGTTGCAGGTCTCTAGTGAGGTACATGCCAAATGGGGCATTGTACTCGATGACTAGCCTAATGAGGGAAGAGTAGAGGGAGACAATGACCTCTTTCTTCCTGGATGCAAAACCCTTAGCAATGAGATGTAACACATAGAAGGACTTTCTGACCACAGTGGCAATGTGGAGGTCAAAAGAGAAGTTGCTGTCAACCTGTGTTCACAGATCTCTTAAAATGCCTTCTGTGTTCAGTGGACTACCATCAATGTGATAATTCATGGGAACTGGGTTTTTCCCAAAAGGGATGACAACATATTTTTTTGTGTGAGATCAGAGGTTCTACAGGTGCACAGGACCCATGGCTTGTGCAAGTTGGAGAGAGGCAGTGTTCAGAGGCAGGATTCAAGCAAGAAAGCAGTATCAGAAGCCAGTAAAGACTTGGTATGGTGGGCCTCACAGAAAGCATTCAGCATAGTGGCTTTGAGGGCTGCAGCTGCCACTGTAAACTTCACAGGTATTTAATTATAAAAAGCAAACCCGCATGAAAATGGTAAGATCATGAGTATCATAGTGGGTAGATTGGACACCAGTTCTGGGAGTGTTCATACACTACATGTCTCACAGGATGAAAAGCCAAGCTAGTACCCTGACCACATATTCTGTAGGACAGCTCTGCAAGGAATGACTGTAAGGAGCACAGACTGACCACTGGAGATGTGCTTCCTAGATATTTCAGGTGTTCAGCTCAGAGGCCACCAGTATGTGCATGTTTATGTTGTTTGCCTGCATGTGTCTGCCTGCCATTTGCATGCACACCACAAGGCATTGCGTGTTGTTTGCCTGCATGTGTCCACCTGCCACTTGCATGCACATCACAGGGCATCACATGTTGTATGGGTAGTCATCAGCACTCTGTTATCTCTTCTGTTGTGTATTAACAGAGAAGACTACTGCTAGAGTCACATGGAAGCTGGGCCAGGAAATATGCTATAGTCAGCATCAGCAGAGAGTATGAAAATGATGCTAATACTCACATCAAGTTACAATGTCAGTACACATTGACATTTATTGTCTCCCTCCTCAGTGATCCAACACTCATTGCTCAGGGAGACAGTGTGGTCCCACCCATACATGGCACTGGGCTCTCCATCCCTGTAAATGGAGGTCCCCCCCTGTGATGGAGAGTACTACCAATGTTTGTCCCAGGACTGTAGCAGGGGACCAGCTCATTGCTTTTGATGTGTGTATACTCACCATACAGTAGCTTACCAAGGGTTTTGGTGCCACATAGTGTCACAGTTGTCTCAGATATGGAGGTAGATTTACACGGCTACAGTCCAAACACAGTTAGCAGCTACACACACTGATTTGCAGATGATTGACATGATGTATGGCCTCCAGAAGGAGTTGACTCAGCAGTGCCAATACCTCCAGGAGGCCATGGTGTCCAGAGATGATGCCATGATAAATGTCATGCAGACTATGAAGGCACACATGGCCACCATGTTAACCTTCATGTATAGGCTAGAAAGTGCCGCCATTATTGCCCAACCTATGACTATTGGACACGGCCTGATGCATGTCCATATGCAGAGTAGACACTTAATGAGGCCACTGCAGGCAGCACAGTCTGTACTTGTGTGAGTGGGGTTGTCACAGTATCCCACCTGATGTAAGAGGTGGCCCCAACATAGAGGCAGCAAGGGTGGGCCACCTCATCAGTGTTCGACCTTCAAATCACATTCCACCAGTGCCACCAGTTAGTGTCCAGGGTGGCATGTAGTATTGTTACACCTATCACAGTGGTTACAGTGCATGGTTAAATATTCATTCCACGTAACAGTCTACAGAGGAAACTGAATCTGACACTGGTGTCACCCTTCCCATGACTTCCCATCTTCACTGCCATTAACCACTATCTTCCTTCCTCTAGGTAATATAGACAGCCATGTGTTCATGTGTCTTATAGCACCTGTGTAAATGATGATAGCTGTGACCCACACCATCTGTGATGATAACTGTGACATACATCACCCTCTGTGATGATAGCTGTGACCCACACCACCCTCTGTGCACTGCAATCTAAGTGGAGAGATCTGATCTACAGTGTGACTTGACCACAATCTGTTCAGCATAGTCTCTAAATAACACGGCCTGAGTCAATTAGTTCTGTATAATACCACACCTCCACTTTGTAGTCGTTTGGGCCCACAAAGATAAACTATTCATCACTGCTTTGTCTGCAGTGACTTACATTGTGCTTGATGTTATTTAGCATGTCATTCAGCTACTGGTTGGTGTCTTTCAGAATCAGAGTCACTGCTGCTGGTGTATGTTGTGCAAAACTCTGCAAATAGTCCTGCTGCTGAGAGTGAACTGTCTCCTGGGATGGTTGACTTGGCTGCCTGCTTCCCTTTTTACATATTATGTATTATGCAGGATATTATGAATCCTTGCAGGCTGTGTCAAAGTCATACCTCACTACCTCCTCCAGCTGTGTTCAGGCAGTAAAGGAAGGCTTTAAAACAGGCTGACCACTTGCTCATATGTATTAATGGTTTAGGCATGAGATTTGTATAGTGTTTTTCAGGCATACTTTGCAGGTTCCATATAGGTATCTTCATTATCATCATCGTCATCATCATTACGCAGGGTTCCAGGAGGTATTCTGCATCACCAGCAACACAATAACTACATACAAGTAGAATGTGAGACAGGTATGCATGTTGTTTTTTGCCACAGACATGTGGGTGTCGCTGTGTGTCTGCATTTACCTATTAGGTGGAATATCCCTGTTTAGGAAGCTACAATATAGGTGAGCTATGTGCCATAAGAGGGTGTCATAGGCACTGTCAGGTTATTGTGCAGATACACTGATTATAAGCCTATATGCATTGCACACTTCCTGACAGATGGTGGAATGGTAGGCTTTCCTGTAGATAGAACTTTACCAGGGTTAGTGAACAGGACTTTTTTGCCACATATGTGAAATCAATAGCTCACAACATTTTAGGAAGGTGTGTAAGGTCTCCCCTGCCTTATTAAGGAAATAGATTTGCTCTTTCACATATAGCAGCAATTTATAAAAGAATGTCTTGAGTTTTCTATAGGCTGATTACTGTAAAATATCCAAGATACCCCTCATTTGTCTAGGGAAAGTTCCTGTACTTAGAATGATAACAGCTATGCATACCTTGATATCCACTGCTATTGGAAGGCTACACAATCCTCCTCATCTAGTCTGTGCATCATACAGTTAACATCTGTATGCTATGTTGATCTACACAGAACAATCTTGGAGCTGTTGACCTATCATTAGATATGATGTCATGCTACCTCTGCATCACTTTTTACCACATTACGAAGTTCAGAAGTGATATGAATTGATAGCAATTACTGCTGTACAAATTATTCTGCTGCTCTTGGCATTATCACCAAATGTAACTCTAAAAGTTTCAGCATGCTTTGTTTGTTTCTGTGCACTGATACAACTCTGTGTGATGTACCAAATCATGACTATGAGTCTCAACCTATTTTCAGTGTTCCTTCATTTGCATGTCATTATGCACTCATTTGCATGCACCTCTTTTTATGCCATTTTTCTTGCTTCCATGTAGTATTATCCATTTCATTGCCTAGCTGCATGTTCTCACTTGTGGCACAAAACTGAGCTGTATGCTGTGTAAATTGATTAAGAATATAGCCAGGGTCAGTCAGTATTTAGCCACATTGTATGGCAGGAAATCTTTGCATTGTACATTCACTATATTAATAAAATACTGACCTATAGTGTGCAGTAACATTTATCTGATAAAGGAATTCCATAATGATATAATGGATGCAAGGCAAATAGCCATGGAATCTGAGATGAACAGCCATGCCAAAGAAACTGAATGAATACTCTCGAATAAGTGTTAAGAGAGAAGACAGACTTAAAATATTTTGCACTGGAAAAAAAACACTAAGGGAAGAAAAAACAATTTAATAATCTAACAAATAAAATGAGAAGTACTGAGAAGAAGAAGAAGAATTCAGCCTTTCTTTAATGATTTGTTTATAATAAGGGTCACATAGTCTGTATCATTTTTTACAGTAATATATAACTAAAATCAGTCAGTGCATATGAACTGAAATCTGCTGACTTGGTAAGGTTTATTTTCAGGTCTTCAATATTTTGTATCTTTTTCATCAGATCTAAGTTAGCAGTATTATTTTTTTTAATTGTTTTTATTTTAAATGATCATATTTTGTTATACATTACATGAACTCAGAATTGATAACATATATACAATTTTAAAACCTATAAACTACAGAACAATATATAACTATATACACTGGTGTCTATAGAGAAGAAAGCAGTAAATACATTTAAAGGCATTGTGAAGAATAATATATTAGTTCATATATCTTTGTCCATTTTTCAAATATTTCCAGTATTTTCATCCAAGATTTATAAAATTATGTATGTCTGGTAGTTCTGTTCTTCAGTGTAGATATTTCCATATGTCCAACTGTTAAAGATAAGTTTTTAAATTCCTTGAATGTATGTGGGAGAAGTCACACTTTTCCAGTGAATGGTGATGATTTTGCGTGCTACTGCCATCAATCTCCATAGAATTTTAAAGTCTTTTTTAGGTACAAAGGCCAGGATAGGAGAATTGAATAAAATCACTGATTTTGTTAATTGGTAATTATCATTGAAGACAATCTGGAAAAAAATAATTTATATTATTCCAATACAAAGTGAGACATTTGCATTCATAGAATAGATGTTGCCAGCTCTTGTTTTAGTCTGACATCTCGAGCATTGATCCTTACTAGCAAATATTTTAGCTAATTTGTGTGGTTTATAAACACTTCTGTGCAAATATCTCCAAGTGAATAGTTGCCAGTATATTGACAATGTTGACTGTTTTCATGACTTTAAGACAATCTTTTTTTTCTTCTTCAGTAGGAGGGTGGTTGTTTATCTGTGTGTAAAAGTCCCAGTAGGTACTTAAGTAGTGCAATCTCTCAGTTGGAATATATATTTAGTGGGGGGGTGCAGCACCCCCCCCCCACAATACCGAATTTGAGTTTCGGCATTTTCGCTCTTGTGAGCGTTCGACATTTTGCGTCTGCGATGTTATGATATAGATGTGGTATTTACATGGTAGACTTTTGGGGTTTTTTTACAATTTTATAAATGTTAGATAAGTAACTATCACCTTGGTAAGGTTAAGTTGTGATTTTAATAAAATATTCAATGAATTTTGGAACATTATGTCTGAATGATGCTTTCATTTGTTTAGTTTTATTAATAAGATATTGTCTTAGATTTTGCAGAAGCAGCCATGAGTTATTATTTATATTATATTTGTTAACTATTTGTTCATTAGTTAATGTTTTCCCTTGTTCTGTCAGTTGGTGCCAATAGCTTATTGAGCCTTTAAGTTAATTAATTTTCTGAATTTGGGATGTATCAAAGATAGTGGGTGTAAAGGCTATGGGAAATCAGAAAAAAAAACAAGAATTTATATTTGGGACTTTGTTTATGTATGTTTTAAATGTTGTTAATTTAATACTTATATATTTTGAAGGCAGTTTGTTGTTTTTATTTTTTCCCACTAAGTGATCTTTTAACATCCAAACAAGGGGTGATGATGTGATAGTTAATCGGTCTTGTATATGGTTGTGACTAAATGCTATATAAATCTGTTCATGTATTTGTTTCCAAATAGGTAAGTAGTAGGCATTTAATCATAAAGTTATATTTTTAACAACATAGGATATAATGTATGTCTCAAAGTCTGGTAAATTAATTCCACCATCCTACCAATTCAGTAAATGCTTATTTAAAGCAATTCAGGGTTTGGGAATCATAAAAAAGTTTAATATTAGTTTGTTATATCTTTGAATGATATATTTGGGAGGTGATAGTGAAAAACTTTGTATTAGATATAATACCTTGGGAAAAGTGATTGATTTAATAAGATATAATCTGCCTCCCATTGTAAACATATATTTATTCCAGTTAGATATTGTTTGCTCTACTTTAGCTAGTATTTTTATAGTTGTATATAACTGAGTCAGTTAAGTCATCAAGTAGATTTATACCTAAATATAGTATTTTGTTATTTACTGCTAAGTATTTGGAATAATTTTTTTATATGTCTCTTTTTAGAATTGTATGGCATGATTTTTGTTTTGTTTTCATTGAATTGTAAACCCAAGACACTTTGAAAAATATTTATATCACTAAATAAAGCCTGTAAAGATTTGTTAGTGTCTGAGAGGGTTAGAAGAATGTCATCGGCAAAGAGCTGTATTTTAAGGTTAATGTTTTGTTAATGTATATACCTTTAATATTGTTATCTGATCTAACTTGATTTGTTTAGTTCCTTTTTTTAATTTGTATGGGACCTGATCTATGTAATCTTAATTTAACATATGCAATAGAGTCTTTCTATAATAACTGGATAAGTGTGTTAAAAGTTGTGGGAAATTTATATTCTTTTAAGACTAATGCAAGGAAGTTCCAGTTAACCGAAGCAAAGGCTTTATTAATGTCCAGGGAAATTATGTTTAAATCTGAATTTGCATCTTTACTATAATCAGTTAGTGATAGTATTCTTTTAAGATTGTCATATGTATTTCTTCCTTTAATAAAGCCTGTCTGGTCTTCATGGATTAACATGGGGAGAAGTGTTTGATCCTGTTTGCATATATTGCCATGAACATTTTATAATCTATGTCCAGTAAGGATATTGGTCTATAATGTTAGCAGTATTATTGACAGAAAGATAGACAGATAGGTTCCCCTGCAGTTGCCAATTTGAAGTTAAATCAGTCTGTGTATTGTTGACACAGTTGGGTCGACAACACAGATGAATGACAGATGTATGAGATCAACAGTCTCCAGGATAGGTGAATATGCCCTTTCTCCAGGAATTTTGCAATCAAGGAGTTAGTATATATAATTTATAAGGTGTTTTGGGCAGCACACATTTTTTTTTTGCATGCTCCAAGGATAAGTCTCGGAGCATGTGCAGCTGCATTAGAGTGTGAGTGTTTATTTATAGATGTAAGTGCATTGGCATTATGAATGTCAATGTTTGTGAGGTTTGACTATGGATAGTAGAGCCATGTATCTGTAGGAGCATACATACATACTTCAGTAATATCTAATATGTCCAATTAGTAATTATAAGAAATTGTATAAACTGTGGGTGTCTTTGTTTTAACTAGTTAAAGAAAATGCATGCAATATTTATTAAGCCTGGTATATGTATCTAGGGGTTGCTGAAATATATTACTTTCTCAAAATGTTAGCATCCACATAGAAATGCACAAGTAATAAATTACAACAATTTAAAAATAACTTTGAATCAATCATCCGAAGCCCTTAACTGCTGAGCTAAGGATTTTGTTTATAAAGGTACTCACATGACTGAAAAGATGGAAGACGTGAACTTGTTTCACTTGTAATTTAAGGCTGAAGATTGGGATGACCAGTCTGAAGAAAAAAAGGATGGATTTTAAATATATTTGTAGTCAGAAAAGGGCAATAATTAGACTGAATGAACAACTGGATATACAGATGTGAGTAATAGTTGAAGCATACACTACTTTACTACTGAGCTCCAACTTGTAGTTGACATAAAGGTTTGCTCAAGTTCTGGATCAGGAAGCATGTTAATGCATTTGCTCCTTTCGCTTCTGTGATAAACTGATGTATTCTGTTGGGGAGGGTTAATTCTGTACTAAGTCTTATATGTGTTCCACTTTGAGTTTAGGTTGGAGAGGAAAATTTGTCTGGGAAACAGCCCTTTTAATTTAAAAGATCAAAAATTCTTAAATGTAAATATACCCTGGGATTTAGTAACATTTACACCGAGTGTCCGAATAGTGTAATCATTGCTGCATGGAACATGGTGTCCGAGCGATCCAGTAAACAAGCCTCGGGATATGCACGAGCGCTCCAACACTGTTCCTACACGGAGACCACTGCCTAATGCTAATTACCTCATTTGCTGGTGAAAAACATGCAAATGAGGTATATTAGCAATTCAGCAAGCAAGCAGGTATCCATGCAAAACAGTGTTATTTGCAGAAATGTATACGGCTTGCAGAAATGTATTCAGCTACTAGCCGAATACATTTCTGCAAATAACAAAATGGAGGCATAACAGCTCCCAGAAAAGCATGAGTTATAATTATTAGGCATGCCAATGGCCAAATATATGGCCATTGGCATTGAAAACAGCTTAATTTTATAAAAAAAGTTTGTTTTTTTTTTGGCCGTTCTCAGCTGTTTAAGCATAGGGCAGCGGCGCTCAAATGGGATCATGCAGAATATTAAAAAAAAATGTAAAAAAGCAATTTGAAGTGAAATCTGTATGTTGCCATTATAGTCAATGGCATGCAGAATCAAAACAATACCAGGGAACAGTGGTTGCTAAGGGGAAAGGCTCTGTGGTGGTGCAGTAACTACGGTGTAAGGCAGTGGAGTATGCAAATGAGGGTATTTGTATTGAATCACAAAATTATTCTAAGTGTCCAACTGCACCGAACCATGTAGGTGCTCTAACATGATCGTGTAAGCAGGAGAAGTAGATGACATCAAAAGGGGGTGTGTCATGCTTGGTGTAAGCTCATTGGAGCTCAGCAGCCTGTGTTTGCCCTTAGCTAAGCACAGCTAAGGAAGGGGGTGTGTCTGAGGCTGTATTGATTTATTCCATGAAATGAAGAGTGTGTTTATGTCCAGGGGAGGGCCAGTTCTGCTTAAAAGTGTTTATTTTAGCTAAACAGGTGTGTATGGTATGCACTGGGCCTAAAAAAAAAAAAACAGGAAATAGCAGAATTGTGCACATTTGAGTCTCGTGTATGTGCGGCAGAAATTGGAAAGGGAAAACAAAAAAAAAAAGGGAAACAGCAGAAGAAAGGCAATCAAGGGCAGCTAGCATAGCTAGCAGGTGGAATGTATCATAATCGGTCAATTACACAGGCAGCAGCCCAGCACACTACTATAAACTATGTAAACACCTTTCAGTCTGTTTTTTCCCACTAACTCTACATCACTGGTGTACACATTCGGGGGAATTTTAAACTGGCAAAAAACTAACAAAAAATGTTAGGGGCTGCTGTCGCTTTGATCCATCAGTATGTGCTAGAGGCTGAGGATGGTGAGGAGGATAATGTTGACAACCATCCCAGACCGAGGAGGAGGAGAGGAGTGTACAGATGCAGGGTAACCTACTAGGGGCTACATGAGCTAGAGAAAGTAGAGTGCTACAGGGTGGACAGGGACATTCTGCACCAAATCATTGAGCTGTGCCAGCCTCACCTCAGACCCAGAGCAAACTGAGAGGAACCCATCCCAGTGGATACCAAGGTATGTGTAGCCTTAAGAATACTAGCTACAGGTACTTTACAAAGACCAACTGGGGATATCATGGAAGTCTCACAGGCATGGTATCAGCATCCAGGGTACTGAACCAGTTCCTGGATGCCATGCTACCACATGCCGGTGAGCACATTAAGTTCCCCAGCACCAGTGAGGCGCTGACCAGCAATATGCATCTCTGCAGAATGCCCTGAGGTACTGGGTGCTATAGACTGCACGCACATCCACATCAAACCACCATCCGATGAGCAGGGTAGGGTCTACATAAACCACAAGGGCTTCCCCTCTATCAACTACAAGATTGTCTGAATGCCTAGGGCATAATCATGAACATGTGTGCTAGCAGCCCTGGAAGATATCACAACTCCCACATCTGGCATACCTCACAGCTGTATCAGGGATTTGCCAGGGGGGACATCCCATATGGCCATCTGGTGGGGGATGTTGGTTATGCCGTGGAGCCATGGATGATGACACCCATCAGAAATGCACACACACCCACACAAGAATGCCATAATGAGGCACATGCACAAACCAGGATCATTAAAGAGCATGTGTTTGGGATGCTTAAGTCATGGTTCAGCTGCCTTGACATATTCGGTGGAGCCTTGCAGTACTCTCCAGCCACATGTGCACACATGTTCATAGTATGTGCCATGCTACACAATATGATCCTGCAGAAACAGCTGCAGCAGGACCAGCATGAGGAAGGGCCACACAGCCCCCCACCATTGCCAAGGTCACCACAGGCACAGAGGGAGTCGGAGGATGAACCACCTGAACCTGCCCCTGTAGGCAGATGGAGGTGTGCCCAGTATGCCCATGCCTTGGTAAAGAGGCAATGCATAGCACACACACAAATACACTGTAGGGACCCAGGAACTGATACCTCTCTCCGACTTGCACATACAGTAAAAGGGGTGCATAACATGACACTACTTGTGCCGTACCATGTATAGGTAGTGTACTGCGTGCATCCAACATAGTCAGCCCTCAAGCACAGTCCTCACAGCTGCCTCAGGCACAAGGTAATTCAGTTGTCCTAACAATGAATGAATGAAGTAGTATGGTCTGATAGTTATATCTATGGTAGTGATGCAAGCTAGCAAGGGAATTTGGCGGCTGAATGGGATAGCAGCATACAACTGACAGCTACGTGGGACAGCAGGAAATCCATGACAAATACTGGTTTCACAATACTATGCAACTCCCACTGCAGTACATGTGGAGGGGCCAACTAAATGGGTGTCTGTAGGTCACACACATGTCAATGTAGGTTCCCATACCCACCCCTCACTTCACACAACAGGAAAGGTGTAGATGACCATAAATATATGTCTGCCAAAGGCCCCCAAATGCTGGCAATGGTGAAAAGCCCCCCCCCCCTACAGACCTACACAGCCATAGTACAACAGGTCTTGCAGTTGCAGTATGGTTCTGAAGGGTAAGAAGTCTGAAACTAAAATGTATGCCATTGCAATCAAACCTGTGTTCTCTACTGTTATGCTGGTATTCTGCAAGGTAGGGCACAATACTATACTAAATGGAATCAAAACATAAGTGAAATAGCACAGTCACTGCAAATGTGTGAAGTCGTCAAGTGTGCCCCCCCCCCATACTGACAAAGCCATAAATATTGCCGGGATAAAGGCCCAGCTATAGGGATACTTCTGAGGCATTGCTCTCATAATGTTAGGAAGAGGATAGAATAACAGAGGGGGTGTAAAAGCATGGATGTCATGGAGGGTGTGAAAATTCCCCCTGACTACAACCCCCTGACTGAATAGCAACAAGCCTGCTTGTAAACCACAATGTGAAAGGAAACTGACCAGATATACAATACATTGTTCCAGATAACCTGGTAGAATCTGTAGAGCTGAGAGGTATGCCCACATCAGGATATGACCTGTCAGGTAAGATGAAAAGTGCACAACCAGGAGATCCCCAGACAGCATACCACCAAGGTGCTGGACCATTTACACAGCTCCAGCTGTCAATTGGCTGTAGCCACACCTCCACAATGGCTGGATTGTGCCAGAATGCCTCGTCTTTGCCTCATAATATCGGTCTGTGCATCATTCCTCTTGTATTTCCCTGGTAAATAATTGTGATGAACCAATGATATCTGTCAGTACTTGATGACACAAAACATTACAGTGTCACACATTGCATATGTCGGAAAATGTCTGCTAAAACACACCCTGTTACACAAGCAACGCACATTAATAAGAACCATAGCTACAGTATCCCCCTATATTTGGCCCATTGTGTCCTCATATTGGCAGGCTATCCACAGATATCCTGCACAAATAGGTTGCAAGGTATAGCTGTAGCACACAACACCCTGGACTGGAGTACAGCTTCCCCTGGAATGGATTCCCGCACTCAATACAGAAGGTAATACTGGGCATGCTCCTACACTTAGAGAAATCAAGCCCATGTCTGAAACCACAGTGGACTATAGATATCTGTAATTTGCAGATGTCTTTCCACACACAAACACACACACACACACACCAATATGTAAACTTTTTGGTCTCTCCACACACACACACACACACACACACACACACACACACACACACACACACACACACACACACACACACACGTACACACTGGTCAGGAAAATTCACTGCCAGCTGTACGTGGTATTTATGTGGTAAATCTGCATCTGTTGTGTGTGATACACACATATATATGGGCAACATACTACAATACATCAAGCATACACACACAGACAGAGACACGGGGAAGAGAGAGACAGACAATGATAGAGAGAGTTGCATTATGAGGCCTTTCCCACCGAATAGACATCCCATAGACCTAATTTAGAAGATCTGCTGATGTATGTCAACTTAGAAGTACCTTTGGAAAACCTCAGTTCTGTAAGCTCAATAGCGTGTACGATAAATGTGTAACATTCCAGAGGAAATAAGTAGATAGGTAAGGGTTCTAATCACAGGCTCAACAAATGTAAGTGTGAGTGTAGGAATTACTGTTTCAGTCCATACCCACCCAGTACACATCCCATTGCCCAATATCACAAGATCTGCTGATGGCATTCACCTTAGAAATACCTTTTGTCAGCCATCAGCCCTATAAGCTGTGTGGCGCTTGCGATAACTGTGTAATACTATATTGCAACAAGCTAGCAGGAAGGAGTTCAAATCTCAGTCCTTGCAAACATAAAAGTGTGTCTGCTTGTGTGAGTGTGTGTGTTTGTAGTTTAATGATTTTGAGGCCATTCACCCTCAGTACCCTTCCCATTGCCCTACTTTAGCACTCCTGCTGATGTCAGTCACCTTTAAAGATCTGTTTGGGCAGCCTTCAGCCCTATAAGCTCTGTGGCACTTGTGATAACTGCATAACACTATAACGCAACAAATTAGTTAGGTAGGAGTTCTAATCTCAGTCCGGGCAAATGTAAAAGTGTATGTGTGTGTGTGTGTGTGTGTGTGTGTGTGTGTGTGTGTGTGTGTGTGTTTGTAGAGTAATGACTTTGAGGCTATTCACACTCAGTACACTTCCCATTGCCCTACTTTAGCACTCCTACTGATGTCAGTCACCTTTAAAGAACCCTTTGGGCAAACTGCAGCCCTATAAGCTCTGTGGCACGTGGGATAACTGCATAGTACTATGGTGCAACTTACCTAGTTAGGTAGGGGTTCTAATCTCAGTGCTGGCAAATATAAATCTATGTGTGTGTGTTTGTAGGTTAACAATTTTGAGGCCATTCACACTCAGTACACTTCCCATTGCCCTACTTTAGCACTCCTGCTGATCTCAGTCACCTTTAAAGATTCATTTGAGCAGCCCATAGTTCTATAAGCACTGTGGCACTTGCGATAGCGGTGTAATGCTGTAATGCACCAAACTAGTTAGGTAGGGGTTCTAATCCCAGTGCTGGGAAATGTAAAAGTGTGTTTGTGGGAGTGTGTATATATATCTGTAGGTTAAAGTATTTTGTGGCTGTCCACAACCAGCACCACTCCAAGTGCCATATTTTACAAGAGCTGCTGATGTCCCTCAATGTAGAAGTACCTTGAGATGCCCTTCAACCTATAAGCTCTGTGGAGTGTGTGATAAATGCGTAATACTGCAGTAGTAATAACTGGATAGGTAGGGGGCTGAATCTCAGTCCTGGTGTGTGTGTGTGTGTGTGTGTGTGTGTGTGTGTGTGTGTGTGTGTGTGCGTGTGCGTGTGTGCGTGTGTGCGTGTGTGTGTGTGTGTGTACCACCATCTAATTTTATAGAGCATGTTTTTACTGTTTTTTTACATATATTTTTAGTTCACTATTTATATGATTGTTTATATAGTGTTTGTATAGTGTATGCCTTTAACTTTTATTTATTCAATCAAGATGCTGTTAACTGATTGGATATGACCTAGATGTATCATTATTTTAACAAGAGCAGCAGTTACTGTAGTATGTCTGAGGAAGCAGAGAGGACTCTGTGAAAGTGCTCACATGTTTTATATTTTTACTATTTTGTATTAAAGTGTTGTTTTGCCATGTGTATTCCGAGTTGTTGGCTTTTTTCATCAGGTACAATTGCCCATTTGCCATGCAGCTCACTAGACACCTGCAACAACTGGGGAAGCTGCAAGTGTACCTCACAAATAGGACCCTAGCCCTTAAACAACTGTCCTATATGGACAGAGTCCAATACCTCCAAGTATTCTTGGTCACATCTTGGCTACTTACAGGTGATCCCTGCTTGACTGGCAATGCCATGTCTGGCCAGCTGTGTTAGGAATGCCATATCTAGTGAAACTCCAATCTGTATGCACCACATGCCATGGATACCTCAACCTCATTAGCACAATCAACAGAACATGTTGGGGAACAGGTCCATAACCCAGCGACAGGCCATGTTATGCAATATATGTCACATACATGTCAATCAGAGCACCTCAATGGCCCTCTTCAGAAAAAATCTGGATGAGTGGGTGGGGAATTTACCAGTCACCATGGGCATCACTCAAGAGGCAATAGTCGATAGATGCACTGGGAAAAAATGTTAGGTGGCATGATGCCAGGGTACTGCCATGGGCTAGGCTTGTAATAGCTCCAAGGCCATTAGCCTGGTACACACCTATGAACACATGAACCTATGAATCTCAGTACTGGCAAATGTGTGTGTGTGCATTACTGTATATACAAGTATTTGCGAGCATGTAAACTTGTAGGTGAAAGTACTTTGAGGCCCTTCTCACCCACTATGCCCCCCCCATTGCCATACTTTCCAAGGGCTGGTGATGTTAGTCACTTTAAAAGTACCTTCTGACACTCTTCAGCCTATAAGTTCCCTGGTGCTTGCGGTAACTGCGTAACACTATAATGCCAATAAGTAGATAGGTAGGAGTTTCAATGTGAGTCCTGGCAAATATGAGTATGTGTATATGTGTGTGTGCAAGTGTTTGTAAGTGTGTATATTTGTAGGAGACATCATTTTGAGGCCTCAGTCTCCCAGTACACTGCACATTGCCATACTTTACAAGGGCTGGAGATGTTGCTCAGCTTAGAAGAGCCATGGAATAGTCTGCACCCTACAAGTTCCATGGCACATGTGATAAATGTATATCACTGTAGTAGTAATAACTAGATAAGCAGTGGTTCTAATCTCAGTCCAGGAAAATGTGTGATTGTGTGTGTGTGTGAGGACAGTATCCTGTGTTTGAATGAGTATTATGTCCAGTTGGGGGGTAGATTTTACATTTTTTGACCATGGTACTTCCAGTACATTTCCCAAGGTCCACTGTATGTGACCCATTGTCTCCATCAACCATATAGGTATATGATGACACTCCTCAGCCTAAGGGCTGTGCTATGTGCAGAAACTATATAACAGTATGGACTGACTGACGAGAAAGGCAGGACTGCTAACCTCAGGTCTGGCAAATGTGTGTATGATTGTATCTGTGTTGGTCATTGTGTTTATTTCTGTAGGTTAGAGTATTTTGAGTCCATTCTCACCCAGTACACCTCCCATCACCATACTGTACAAGGCCTGGTCATGTTGTTCACCTTAGAGGAACTGTGGAACACTTTTCACCCTACAAGCTCCATGGCATGTGCAATAAATGCATAACACTTTAGTAGCAATAACTAGATTGGTAGGGGTTCTAATCTCAGTCCTAGCAAATGTGTGTGTGTGTGTGTGTGTGTGTGTGTGTGTGTGTGTGTGTGTGTGTGTGTGTGTGTGTGTGTGTGTGTGTGTGTGTGTGTGTGCAACACCAGTATCCTGAGTGTGGGTGTTTGAGTAATATATCCATTGTGTGGCTGTGGTTTACAATTTTAGGCCAGCGTATTCCCAGCACACATTCTACATTCCACTCTATGAGGGACGCTTTTTACATCCACCGTAGAGGTATCTGTACACACTCTGCAGGCCTATAAGCCCTGTGCTGTGTGCAACAGCTATGTAACAGTATGGAATGAGTAGCTAGAGAGGCAGGGCTGATAACCACAGTACTGGCACACTTCTATGTGTGCACTGGTGTGCATAGCAGTGTTTGGAAGTGTGTGCACTCGTGCGCGACAGTATTATGAAGCCTGTCACACCCACTACACCACCCATTGCCATACCTTACAAGGGCACGTGATGTTGCTCACTATACATGTTCTTTGGAAACTCAACACACTATGAGCTCTGTGCCACCTGCCATAACTGCCTAACACTGTACTAGCATTAACTATATGGGTAGGGGTTCCAAACCCAACACTGGCAATTGTGATCGTGTGTGTGTGTGTGTGTGTGTGTGTGTGTGTGTGTGTGTGTGTGAACAGTATTCTCTGTGTGTTGGGTCAACACAATACCCTCTGAGTGTGTGGAATTTACAAATTTGAGGAGTGTTCCACCCACTGCACCCATTGTCCACTGTACAAGAGCTGCTGACATCATCCACCTTACACTTACCTGTATACACCCCTCAGCCCAATAAGCTATGTGGCACATGCAATAACTGTTATACAGACCTGTTAATTATGTACAGCTGTACCCTGGATAAGACACACTCAATGTGTTACCACACTGCCATACCCCTTTGTATTTAATGTCTGCAGGGCCACATCCTGCTGATGCACTGTCACCTCTGGAGATCTCTTACTCTCACTTCATTGTATAAAAACAAATAGTTGCTATGTCCCAAATGTCTGTTATTCCCTGTATTGTATATAATGTTCATTACATATGATTACTGTATTGTCTTTAAAATTTTTGTCTGTGCAAATAACTGTAGAGCTTTTCTCCAAATATATTTTTACTGTACTGTTTCAAAATTTTCTGTATATATAACTGTGGAGCTTTTCTCCCCTGGCCTCCACTGAAAATGGGTTCGTCAGGCCCAGTGGACTTTCCCGGTAATCAAATACAATAAATAAATAAAATAAATAAATAAAACTAGAGCACAAACAGAATACATTATGGAGACCACATTCAGTCAGCATTAATAACAACAATAATGCATCATAGCTGGACAGCTACACAGTCTGACGTGTAATCATTAAACATGCTGGCTGACAATACTTTACACAGCATTACATTGCTAAACTGTACTAAATTCACCCTGTGCATCAGAAGCATATTAACATTTCCCTACATTGCTGGTATGGATGGCAGGGATGTGGCACAGGTATCGTTATATGTACAAGGTGTGGTTTTGGTTTGCCAGAGCCCTAGGCTGGGCCATCTGGTTGACATCATGTGTGTGTGTTTGGGAGGTGTTCAATAAATGGGCCATGCAGAGGTGGTGTGTGTAAGTCTGGAGGTGACCTGGCTGTGATGGTGATGTGTGTGTGTGTGTATGGATGCACACAGTCATGCCATGTGGCTTCCCTACATAGGGGTATGTTGGACAGCTGTGGACCGTACAAGGCAGGGTGCACAGTTCACCATCTTTCTGGCCTGGACATGGGAACTGAGCATGTCAGGGGTCCCACTGGTACCCCCAGGCCCAAGGCCAGATGCAGTACTACTCCCCGATGATGACTGATGTCTGTTGGATCCACATCCCTGGTGGGACCAGCCATGACCATTTGCCCATGGCCTGCTGTATTGTGGCATGGACAGCAACCCCCTTGCAGTTGTATTGCTGGTACTGCCACTACAAAAATGAGAAGTTGCACGGCCACGTGGACCCTCAGCTGTACATGATGCTGTCCTACATCCACATGGCTGACAGCCAATTCCCACCACATGCTCTAACACAGACATTCATGGTCAAGAATTGCCACCAACTCACCCATCCATCTATCCATGACCTCAGCATAACTGTGGGCATCAGCAAGATCATGGATGTTGTCACGCATAGCAGGAAGAGTTGCATTCATGACCCTGAGAATCTGTCTGGTGTTACGTTCATTTTGTGCCTGTGCCTCCATGATGGTCTGCAAAATGTTTCTTGTAACACCTGCAGTGGCAATTGTGACAGGGGCATGATGGGCAGCAGTCTTCCTTCAAGCACCCCTGTCCATTCATAGTGGGACCTCGCCCGTTATCTGGCTATGGCTGGTGTCGACAGAAACACTTGCCATAGTCACCACACTTGCCTGTCCCATGCCACCACCTGTCAACTGTCCATTGTATATGGTCACTGGTGACAGGGTATGTGTGAGCATTGTGACTGTATGCAGGGATGGGATAGACAACAGTGGGATGCCAACCAATGGCACAGTTTCAGCCCCTGACAGCCCTGTGCCTCACTATGCCTATCATCATTGTCAAAGTCTGCAGAGACACTGACATCAGATTCCTAGCAGAAGGGGCCCTGACCCCCATCACCACCTGTGAGGGGAAGACGATATATGTAAATTAATACCTGTACATTATGGTTGGCTGTCACACACACACGCACATGCACACACACAGACATGCACACAGACATGCACACAGACACAGACATGCACACAGACACGCACACAGACATGCACACAGACACTTACAGGTGAGGTGGCACAAAGCTATTACACAGACCTCACATTACCCAAAAGGTGACATGCATGACACATGGCCCTCAACATCATGCATTGCAGCTATTCTTAATCGTTGTTACTAACAATATACATCCCTCTCCATCCTCAGCCATCTTGCAGATACTTGATGGATTTGGCCCATAGTGAGTGTTATTTGGAAATGTTCATAATTCCCTCCACTATGTCTACAGGGCTAGTTCCAGCTAATGAACAGCAACCTCAAAGCAGGGCACTGCCACCAGCATGCTTCAACATGTGGATGGTGGTCTTCAGGTGAAGTGAGGTGTTGCTTGTGCACCAGACGTACCTTTAGGGATAGTGGCTGTAAGTTTGAACCTTGATCTCATTGCACCATAGCACATTTCCACACATGCCTTTGGGAGACTTGATGTTATGCTTTGCTACTTGTACACAGCCTTGGATGGTGTTTGGTGTGGGTAAATACTTCCGTCTACTGACCCTACCCCATAGGCCAGACTTATGCAAAATCCAGGAGATTGTTGTCACATGTAGTACACAACCAGTACTTGTCAGAGATTCCTGCAACTCCCTCAGTATTGCTGTATGTCTCTTAGCAGCCTCCCTGACCAGTTTTCAACATGTCTTTTTATCTGTTTTGGAGAGACATCTGGTTCATTTCAACAGCACTGTTGTCCCATATTTAATCCACCTTTTGATGACTGTCCCCACTTTGTTCCATGGTATATGTAGCGCTATGGTAATGTTGTTGTGCCCTACTTTCCATTCAAATATGAGATCCCTTTGATGCTTTGTAACATGTCTGCAAGCCATGGCTGCTTCTGTTGCACGTAACTGAGCAAATGTCATGAATATACTACTCGGACAGCAAACCGTTATTTGATTTTACATTGAGTCCCTGTACTTGATGGCTAGCATGTACCCAAGCAGACTAAATGCTGTCAGTACATCACAAGCTGCTTCAACAATATGTTGTTTGAAGGGTGTTCACACATATGCATCCAGCACATTGAAAGGTTTGTATACTCCATATTTGGTGACCTAACAGATTTTTTTTTTGTTTTACAAGTGAATTGTTCATATTATAGGTCACATTAAAGGTTGAAAAAGATGTGGAATGTAATAGTGTGGTCTCTTGTATATATCAGAAATACCTGGCATCTTAACAGGGATGTGTACACTGTTGTATCCACTGTATAAAATTAATGTTTCATACATGTCCCTACCTTAGGCAGCCTCTCCCCCCATTGTGTTGGTCTCTGTCCAAACTATGTATGCTACAGTAGTCTAGTAATCTGCACTGGGGCCTTAACTGTATGCTCCTCATCCATTGTGTGGGTGCCACCCACTTCCACTATGTTGGATTCTGGATACTGATGTTGGGGTAGGGTGGGTGCCACAAGGTTGTCGAGGAGCTCCTCAGTGGGTGTCAATGGGGCCTGCATGGCTGGGCCCCCACCTGTGGCTATGCAGTTCCTGGCTACTGTAGCAGCCCTTTGCCAGGCATTGTGCATGAGGTTGGTTGCATGATGCTGGACCTGCTTGTATGTTCGTGCGTGCAGGCCGGCATCATTTACCCTGTGGATGAGGTCATTCCACAGGGTGGTCTTCTCCTGCAGATGTTGTGCATGGCCAAACATTATACCATGGAAATTGATAATGGTTGCGATAATCAGAGTTGTCTCTGTGAAACGTGGATGCCTCGCATGCTGCATTTCACCTGAAAGACATACACAGGGAAACACATCATAGGACCTCATACAGTTGGCAGCAGTATGGCAGAATTTGCACATCAACAGTGGATATTTGTAGCCACCACTCACAACCACACCATACCCCTGTAATCTATCAGCACAGTATCAGCTTGCATTGCACTCCTGGCCCTGATGTGTCATATTCCCCCCAATGAGGGACAGTTAACTGCATAATCCTCTATTTCTCATTCATTTCTGTGTAGAGGGATGACAGTGGCCATCTTCCATGTGGATGAGGTGTGGATGGTGCTGAGGCTGTGTTTGACTACAGTGCGTGAGGGAGCTGGGAGCACATGCCAGAGTTCATGTAGGATGCAGACAGAGATGTTATTGCCTTTCAGTAGGCAATATGTACCTGCTCACTATTGATGAGGGGAGGGGTGCGGGTGATGTGCATATTCACCTATACAGATGGGGGGACAGGGGGATGATGTTACCACCTAACCTTTCTGATGCAGGTTGCCTATAGCCATGGCATGTATGTATGATGTCTGATTGACCATCAGTACGAGGTGAATTGTGTTGTTGCCTTGGAGACTAACAACATATGTGGAGACAGCCTTGTGATTGGCCTTGTTGGTGTGGATGTGTCTGATTTGTACTCATAGTTACCCTTACAATGATTCACCTGTGACCTTATATGCTTGTTTAGATAGAGCCGGGCATGCTTCCAAGTTGTTGTCTGCACCTATGTGGCCCTGTACAGCCAATATAGCAACCTATTATGTGATTTGTGCATTGCTACTGTCCACCAAAGGGGATTACTCTACCTTGGTGAAGGCGGGTTTTACATGTCAGGTATTGCTGAGTCCATGCACCTACAGTGGATATATAAAGTGCACACACCCCTGTTTCAATGCCTGGTCTTTGTGCTATCCAAACATGACACCACAATAACTCATTTCAAAACAATTACTACTTTTAATGTGACCTATAGCCTGTACAATTCAGTTGAATAACATAACAATCTGTCAGGGGAAAACATATGCAAATTAAAATAAGTACAATAAGATGGTTGCATGAGTGTGCACACCCTTAAACTGATACTTTGTTGAAGCACCTGTTTAAATAATTACAGCATTGAGTCTTCTTGGGTTGGAGTCTGTCAGCATGGCACATCTTTACTTGGCAATAGTTGCCCACTCTTCCTTGCAACAGCGCTCCAAATATGTCAACTTTCAAGGGCATCTCTTGTACACAGCCGTATTCAGGTCAACCCACAGATTTACTATTGGATTTAGGTCTGGGTTCTGGCTGAGACATTCCCAAACTGTAATTTTCATCTGGTGAAGCCATTCTTTTGTTGATTTGGATGTATGCTTGGGGTCATAGTCATGTTGACAAGTAAAATCCCTCTTCATCTTCAGCTTTCTAGCAGATGACTGAATGTTTTGGAACAAAACTGATTGGTATTTGGAGCTGTTCATAATTACCACCACCTTGACTAAAGCCCCATTTCTAGCTGAAGAAAAGCAACCCCAAAGCATGATACTGCCACCACCATGCTTCACCTGGAGAATGGTGTTCTTTTGGTGATGCAAAGTGTTGTTTTGGACCAAACATACCTTTTGGAATTGTGGGCCAAAGGTTCAACCTTGGTCTCAACAGACCATGACACACTTGCCAACATGCTTTTGGGAGACTTAATGTAGTGTTTGGCAATGTTTGTCCAGCCCTGGACGTTTTTCTGTGTAAGAAAAGGCATCTGTATTGCAACTCTACCCCATAGGCCAGACATATGGGGAATACAGGAGATTATCACATGTGGTACACAACCAGTACTTGCCAGACATTCCTGTAGCTCTTTCAGTGTTGCTGTAGGTCTCCTGGCAGCCTCCATGGCCAGTTGTCATCTTATCTTTTCATCAATTTTGGATGGACATCCAGCTGTTTGCAATGTCACTGTTGTCCCATATTTTCTCCACTGTTTGATGACTGTCTGCACTGTATTCCATTGTATATCCAATGTTGGGGACAGTTTTTTCTACTCTTCTCCTGAGTGATACCTTTCCACAATGAGATCCATTTGATGCTTTGTAAGCTCTCTGCAGAACATGGTTTTGCTGTATCAGGCAACTGGATAAATGTCACAAAAATCCTACCAGGACAGCTTAACATTATTTGGGGTTAATCAGATTCTCTTTAATTGATGGCATGTGTGTACCCAAAGAAGACTGAATGTTGTGATTACAGGAAGAGGTGCTTCAACAAAGTATTAGTTTAAGGGTATGCACATTTATGCAACCAACTTATAGTAAATTTTTTATGTTTTATATTTTCTCCCCAACACATTTGTTTGTTTTTCAATAGAATTGTACAGGTTATGGGTCACATTCAAGATGGGAAACATTCTGAAATGATTTTCTGTGGTCTCATTTTCATTTAGCACACAAACCTGGCATTTTAACAGGGGTGTGTACACCTTTGATATCCACTGTATGTAGGTGCTCATATAGCTGTTTGTGGTAGGCATGGACAGAGGGTCACAACACAGTTGGACACCTTTCTGATTACAATCTGATACTCATGCTTATTCTAGTACCCATTTCTGTGTCCAGGCAATGCAGTATCCAGTAGCTGTAAACATATATGTCTGTTGGATGCACTGAAACTGATATTGCACACATGTACAACATGCACAACTTATTTACCTGACTGCTTGCAATCTATGTCAGTTGTTTTGTGCCTTCTAGCTGAACATGCACATACATACATGTGTTCAGGTGAGACCTGGTATACATTTCTGTTCTATGTTAGTATGAAACACTGTATTTACAGTCATGCTACTCAGCCATACCGCTCAATCTGTTATAGCAGGACATCTGGACAATGGCACACATAAATGGGTGGCAAAGACACATCAATACTGACCATTATGAGGGCTAGTGTTCCTCATTTTGGAGAAAGGAGGTTGAGAGCTATGATACTGACACTGTATTAATATTGCTATAACATACATAAGTTGATTCCACAGTAGGCTTTGCCATCACAGTAATAACCTGGAGGATGTCTGGCATTCATAACTAGGCTATTATGTTACGATGTCAGTGTTCACAGACTTGCCAGTGGTTTGCCTGACATAACACAACTGTATGTGTAATTGACTACAGATATCAGGCACACATATGCTTATTGTCCAAAGGAACACTGTACAGTTGAATGGTATGACCTCACTATATTACATACAGTTCAACACACACTTCTGCAACAGTGCTTTAGTATGCAATGCTCTGTATAGGTCTCACAGATTTACAAGCCAAACGTGTATCATAGTTATATTCATAGATAACGTATGGATAGATACAACATCCCAGTAGCTGACCTAGCAGTGGCACAGCCAGTAGTGTTTGACAGGCACTCCAGTAGTTGTCAGATGTGAGTTGTCCTTTCCTGGGGTGAGTCAGGGGCCTGAGCTTTGACCTATGCCACTGCAGACAGAGCCAGATGCTATGGTGTTCAAAAGTATATCAGTACAGCAAGCCTTGTTGAGACATATTCTTTCAACGTCCTATTTCCCATTATTACAGACCACCTACTGCATTCAAATACATGCTTACTTGTTTCACATATTTTTTTTTATTTTTTGGAAGTAGATTGGATAAGATAAGATCTTCAGTTTTGACTGTTGATGTACAGTCTTTTATCTGTTTTTCTCTCGGTTTGTCTGTGTCTCTCAGCTAGAGGTAAAGACCTGGTTTGAATAGGCAGCATCTTAACATTTGTAGGTAATGCTCATGACCAGGTGATAGTCTGTGCACCAATTGGTGTTCCCCACTTGCTAAATGCATGCAGATCAGCTGTGTAGTTATTCCAATAGCCATTGTCATGGCAACACACTCCTATAATTTAGTAGTTCGTGTGGGCATTAGCCCTTTACCTTTCCTGTGAGGAGGACATCTTGGAGGTGTGTGAGTTACAGCATTACAGATGGCAGGTGGGAATACCTCTTACAACAACACTTGTGGAGACAGGCCAACTAAATGGTGGAGAAGGTTCCAGACATAGGGACAGAATGTGAGTATAGCTGTTATATGGATTGAATACTCCTAGTTTAATAGGGTTTGTCTGGACATGCTAGTTCTGCATGGATTTCAGTCTGACAACATTATGTGTCTGCATAGCTCTCAACTGTAGGGCTATCCACATACTGGCCAGAGGTTTGCCTCTTATGTTTGGTCTGTTCCCAGACAGTTGTTGTCCTTGGCAAATCAGTAACATACTCTGGGGATTGCAGTCAGTAAATGCCAACATCCATTTCTGTTTCTGACTTCATATCCCTTAGAAAAGATATGCTACAACAAACCCTGTAACACCAGCAACTTTCTCAGTATATAACTGCAATATTTCAAATATGCCCCTGTTTTTGGACGTCTG